>NC_042517.1:924928-1262428 GCF_900963305.1 Echeneis naucrates
TCCCTCCTCGCCCCCCCCACCGTCGCTGTTTCCTGTCTGATGTTTGGCTGCATGAACCGAGGAGAATCGTACACAAGCAATATTTGGGATGAGGAGGTGGGGGAGGGAACGCAGGGCTGGAGGAGGGGAGCTCCCTTTTGGATGTCGGAGAGAGAACCTCACAGAACCAAGAGACGAAGAAAAAGGAATCTGTGCCAGGAAACGCATCACAGGGGCCCGTCCATCTCTGGACTCAGCACAAACTGTGGTTCTGTTGTAAACACACACGGAGGCTGCTCTCTCCACCACACATTTGGCAGATTTATGACACTGCAACCAAAACAATCCTCAGAGATCCTGCGCTGGTTCAGGCAAAATGAAAAGCACTGCTGCTAAATGCTCCTGTATTCTGAGCTAGCCCACACATATCACACACAGCACAAATCAGACCTGATCCACTCATCAGCCCCATCAAACCAACGAAGACACGGCTTTCCTGGCTGTCATGTCACTTTAATCTGCCTCAGTGGGACAGACAGAGCTGGAGGTCCGGCATGTCAATGAATCAGTATTTACACATCCACAAATTCCACCCTCCCCCTTCCTCAAGCTTACATTTCGGGTTCGGCTCACCTTCCTCCTGCTGCCTTTTCACTCATCCGGTCAGCACATCTGAGTCCTCACGGCTAAATCCAACGCAAGGCACCAGAAGAAGATGAAGACGAGGAAGAAGAAAAAAAGGACAGAGCAACAAGAGAGGCCACAACCTTACATTTCTGTTTTCCGGCTGCGGAGGAGATTATTCCCCCCCACCTCCTTCCCACCCGACCAGTTAAAAAGTGCTGTTGCGAGGAAGCCGGTTTCCTCTACGCTACAGCCGGCAAAGGCCCGTCCTTGGGCATGTGCATTGTGTGTGTGCGCCTGTGCTGTCTGCAGAGGCTGCCATGTCTCCCATTGTTCCAGGGTGAGTGAGGCAGCTTCCTACCCCAATAGACCCTGCCTACTACAACAGCTGTGGACCAGCCCCCACCTCTCCGCCGGCCTCCCCTCCTCCTTCCACTCCTGCCTGTACTGCTGCTGCTGCTGCTGCTGCTGCTGCTAAACATTAACCCTGCAGCTGCCGGCTCAGGCCATAAAGACCAGGAGAGGGGGGTTGTGTGTCAAAAGAGACCCTCCAGCGGACAAAGGAACGTAACAGAGAGAGGATATCCGACAGCCGGGCTGAACTGACTGCACTCCAGCTCAGATCCATTCAGTGCCCTAGAAAGAAAACCGGCTCCAAGCTAAGAGGATTGTCTTCCTCAGTCACACTGGTAATAAGTGCTGGACTGGACTCTGAGCACAGCTGATTCAAAATGTTCATCAGGCAGATTGTTTTGGTGGATAAAATGAGCAGTAATATCACCCTGAGCCAAAATAACTACGACTCAGCGATGATCAAATAGATCTTAAAAAGGTGACATTTTGTTAAGATAAAGACTTTCTGCACGGGTAAAGGAAGACACTGCGTCCTTAACACAACTAAAATCCAGCTCTGAGTCAAACTGCGCGTCAAAGTCAGGCAGAATAAGATGAGCCAAACCTATTCACAGATAAACGCAGAGCTGAAACGCAAAGTCAAAGACTCAAAGTTTATTTTCATGCTAATGGGAATAAAGAATAAGAATAATTTAATGGACCTTCTGTTAAAAAGCTGAAGCTGAAACTATTAAATATATTTCTTTTTCTGTCAGTTGGCTGATCATTAATGTACAAACTGTTTCAACTTTAGATGGATTATAATAATTTCCCAGAGTTTTCTGTGAAGCTTTTTGCTGATATTCAGTTCTGAGTTTAGTTTCTGAGTTTAGATAATCACCTTTATTCTTCAGTCAATCAGCTGATCAATTAATAAATTTACTTTTCAAGTTTTTAAATGTCTTTCTTTGTCCGACTGACAGAACGGAAGCTGAAGATTAAAGGAGACGCCTTTAAATCATTATTAACCTGAATGGTTACAGTGATGACTGAATGAGTACCTGCCTCTCCCTGGTTCTACCATCTGTGTGTGTGTGTGTGTGTGTGTGTGTGCGCACGTCTCAGTGTGTGTTCGTGTCTCCAGGTTTTCACCCAGTGTGACTCATCTGCTCTCCCTGTTCATGAAGCTGCCTCACCCTCAGACCTCCAGTCGTACCAGACGCACTAAACCGAGTCTGATGACAAAATGACTGAGGTCCAAGGCACCAACAGTGACGGGGGGAGGAAAACCCGGGTTACACCAGCAGAAAGTGGGAGGATAATTCAATAAAGGCAAAACATGCCTGTGATTACTTTTTGGACTTCTGCAAAGATCCATTTCAGTGAGCGATACCCTTCTTTTAACCGAACCAACATGACGCCTGACCTGCATCCAGTCCGCCCCTCAGCAGACTCCGACGCTCAAAATGAAACGCCCCGGAGCACTCACATGAAAGTCAGTTGTTTCAAGCTATTCTCATTCAGATTTGACAGTCAGTCAGCCCGTTTGGTGAGTGCAGAACTGCCCCAGATTCACAGCACAATTTCAATTTGTCTGAAATGAAAGGAGCCACACTGTGCTTTCAACGAGCAAAGAGAAAAATGCTGATAAATCCAGTGTGGAAATTTAGGGGGAAAACCCAAAGACAAAATAAATACCATCAGATGAGCCGAGCTGAACAGGTCATGAAGAATTAACCACAACAAAAGGAGAAACACACAGAACAGCCGCAGAGCTTCACATCAAAAATCGGCCAGATCAAAGAGCTGCTGTCCGGAGAGGATTTACTCACATATGGCCGTCTGTCTCACTAATCTGTGTCCACCTAGTGGCTGAGAGAGAGAGAGCGAGGATCCACATGAGATCAGTGCTGCCTCTACCAACAGCTATGCTAAAAGACGGGGCACAGATCAACAGATACTGTGAGCGAGAAGTGAACCTCTGTAGAATTTATGCAACACAACACTTGATGATGCTGAATATACACAACCATGTTGGCACATCCAGGAAAAGAAGGCAGCGCGTGTCATTCCGATTGGGTGTGTTCATTTTTTCCATAAATTACAAAATAAAGTTCTAAAATGTATCTTAAATTTGAACAATAATGGATTTGTTTTGTCTTTTAATTACTGAATTGGTTTCTGATCCTTCCATTGCAGGTTAGCAAGCAGAGTCTGAAACAAGATGCAATGGAGTTGAGAGCAGTGAAGGCATGAAGAAATCAGATCTCTCTTAAACGCAGCATCTTGTTGTATTTTCTTATCCAGCAGATCAAAGGTCATTGTGACCTCACACACTTTTAAACTTAAAGATCTAAATGTGAATTAACTGCAGCTGGAGTTCTGTGTTATTAAACCTCAGTGTGCAGAGATTCCCTCGAAGTGCATTTACGATGCCAAAAAGAGATAAAGAAAACATGTTCTGTGAGGTCATAGTCTCCCTGATCTTTGACCACCAAGACCTAATCAGCTCGTCCTCGAATGCCAGTGAATGTTTGGACTAGATTGGAATGAATCCCCCGAGGATGGACGTGAGACAATGAGACAGAAGGACAGCTGAAAAACACAACGTCTCCAGACATAAAGAGCAAGGAAAGATTAGATTTGTTAAAAGTCAGAGAATTTATTTAGCTGACCCAGAACAGAACCAGCTGTTGGAAACAAACAGGGAGCAGGAAACTAACCGGTGACGGCAGCGCAGCAGGCAGGCGGTTAACTCTTCATGGACTGAAGGCACGTCAGGGACGGTCACACCTCTACAGTCAGAGCTGATCGCTGTCTGACTGACGGGATGAATGGGACATTGAGGAAGCAGTTTCCCTCCTAAGAGGGTCAAAGGCTGAACAGGCCGACATGACCTGAATGAGAACTGGTCACATGGTCCCCTGCAGCTAACACAAGGGAACCAAGATAACTCTAAATATAAAAGGCCTATTGTCACCTCCCCCTCACTCCGTCCACATCCACCCCCCGAGTGAGAATCTTCACTAACTGCTCAAAATACTGAATGGTAATGTGGACATAAAAAGCCTGAGACCTCAAGTACGTCGAACAGCCATAAAATATGACTTCAGGGAAGAAAACCGACGCACTGAGGATGCTGACATGCTACCGTCTCCAAATTCAACACAAGCAACATGTAAAGCAGGATGTCACACGGCCTTCCCACCCAATGACACCTCTTTTTCAAACAGGCAATTTACATACATGGAGGAAATCTATCAGCCGCTAAAGCAAAGAACATTGTGAGGCAAACAGATGCGACAGTGACGATCAGTCAAATGATGAAACCGATCTGGCTCTCCAGCGTCAGGAGTGACTTCTTTTCTTTGTCCTACGTGATAGTAAGTGACACGTGGACACTTATCGAGGCAGCTGCTTCTCAGTTTACCTGGAAGAAGGAAGATGGGTCAAACATCATCATCATTTTCTGACTCCAGGTTTGACAAACGATTTTCTGCTCTTCACTTTAATTTAATAAAGCAAAAGTCAACTTGAGCAGGACGTTTAAGAGACTGAATGATTTGGGAGGTTCATTAAAAACGATGGTTAGTTGTAGGGGGCTCTGGTGAAGACAAGGATCCATTAGCAGATGGTCTGCCGTTAGCGTCTCAGGTCAGATGGCGGCTGAAGCCAGAGAAGTGTCGGGGAAATTCTGAATTCAGCGCCGTAAATCAGACTCGTAGGGTACAATCCCCCATTGAGGGGGCAGACAGTTTAATGGGCAGTATTGTGCACAGCTCCATGTGAGGATGGAGAGCTAATCCACCTACAGGAAACCTGACCCCCGAGGAGATGCACGGGGGTCTACAGCTGGGACTATACACACCCCGACTCGTCCGCTAATTTGCATGAAGCCTTCAGCTTAGCCAGATCTCATTAGGAAGTCAGGGTTTGGAGTCGGTGAGCCATCGTCAGCAGCTGCCGACAGTCTGGTCGGTCAACGTGGACGGAGAGAAAAGAGACAATTAATGAGCTGACAGGAAACGAATCTGAGACTGTAAATTAAAGGAACACCTGTGACGGCTGGTCAGCAACATCACCGCAGCCGCAGAGGATGAATCTGATCATGTGACTTTTGGACCATTAAGATGCTGACGGTGGTTAACGGATATCTGATGGGGAAAACTGAGGAAGCTAGGTGACTGCTGAGATGAGATGAGACTGCAGTAGGTCCAACTAAAACTGCCAAAGAAAAACACCAATGAATCCATGACGGACAGATTTAGGACAGACCCACATTAAAAAGAGCTGATATATTTTGGTTTCATCTCAAACCGAGTCCCAAAAACGCACTGAGGTTCAAGGAGCCTTCAAAAAAAAAAAAAAAAACTAGCAGGACCAGTCTGCACCAGTCCGACCAAACCTGATGTTTAAGGAAAGGGTTAACCCTAACCCTAACCCAAACCATCAAACCTGAGCCAGATCCTCAGTCAGGTCCTCGTCCTGATACAGACCTGGCCGAAGAACCATCAACCAAAAGGTCTGCTGTCGGGGACGAATGAGGTGGAGACAGAGACGCACAGACTGACAAACAGGCCAACAACAGAGTGATGGCTAATGAAACACAACTGATCCTCATCCCTGACGTCCTTCCTTTTAACTTCAAAAATAAAAAAATTAAATCCTGGACATGTTGCCAGTTTTCTTCTCCCAACAACGAAGATTGAAAAAAGCAAGTTGAGTCTGAGTTGCAGTTCCTTGTTCAGTCACTCTCACTCTGCCAGTCAGAGACCAGATGGTGAAGACAGACAGACAGATGTTTCCCTCAGGAGCCGGTGGAGACCAAAGCCAGAGCGAATGCTGTACTTTGATTCAAAGGAATGAGCGTTCATCCATTAACACACACACGGACATTTGACCTAACCATTGACTATAAATAAAGATGGACACGGCCACCGTGACGTCACACAGGTTTCTTTCCAAAGCTCAGAGTGGCCATGTTGGCAGTGACTGACTCCGCCCCCAAAATCCCAGCAAATCTGAAAATGGGCAAAGAGGAAGAAGGAGGGGCTCGATTGTGCAGAACTTTAAGACTAAATAAAATTTAAACAGACGAGCTGTCATCAAAGAGGAAACGTGTTTATTCTGCTGTGAAGTAGGAGAAGCTAAAGATACCAAAACGATGCTCAGACAATTCATTGATCAAGTCACACCGTTACGAGCTGCACCAACCTCAGAGCAGTCATATGTTTAAGTGTTCTCCAGTTCATCTCAGCAATCAAATCAGCCCAGTAATGAAAACCATTTGTGACAGCCCCTATAAAGGCAGGTTTCATACCACTGTAAATACTCCGCAGAGAGGAAGGGTCTCCTGCCAACCAGACTACGAGTCCTGTCTCCAGACCGCCTGCCAGAGGTCCAGCTGCACAATCCGTTTCCATGTGTGTCAGCAAACGCCTTTACTACCTGATCCTCCGTGAGTCATATTCACACCGCACTGCTGAACCCTGACATGACTGGAAAAAATGCGGAGGCTGAACAAGACGCAGGCAGCCCGGGCCAGACGAGTTAATCCAGGTCGTAGGCGGCGATCGGGTCCGTGCTGCGGCGCTGCTACGTTAGCATGAGCACACTGTGAGCAGAGGTTAGTGGGTTATCCTGCTGCTGCCTCACTTTTAAACCGCAGTGGGAAACTAAGCTGCAGGGATCCAAACAAATCACAGAGGAAACCGAGTCACAACAGTTCAAATTGTACAATGAAGTTAGAAAATAGTTATTTTCTCCAAAAGTCAGCTGATGGGCCCTGATGGGAAAATGGGCGCTTTTGAATTTAGCATCACGAATTTGATATTTGAGAAGCTGCTGTCATAATTTGGTTCAAGAAATATGACGCTTCAGAATACAAGCCGGCAAATAACGGAAGTGTCAGTGTCACCTCACGCTCTTCACTGCTGCCATTTTAAAATGCTCCTCTCGTGGTCATCGCGGGGTTTCCTGTAAACAAAGAAGTCCACGATGGCGCTCACAGCTGGCCCTGATGAAACCTGTGATCAAACAGTCAGCAACGTCCGGCTCCGTCGGGGCACCAACCCGAGAGGGTATAAAGAAAAGTACAAGTGTTGGACAGT
The DNA here is from genome assembly GCF_900963305.1 of Echeneis naucrates. Classification (NCBI taxonomy): domain Eukaryota; kingdom Metazoa; phylum Chordata; class Actinopteri; order Carangiformes; family Echeneidae; genus Echeneis; species Echeneis naucrates. The sequence continues at coordinate 931,975 of NC_042517.1, forward strand.
TTCTCCACATCTGCACACATCTGGCTGCCCTCCGCAGCGGCTCAAACCCGACCAGCACTTAACTGAGCCAGGCGCTCATCATCCACATCCCTTTCCCAAGGTCCGGCCAAGGGAAGGCCTATTTATGGTACAGAATATAAGATACCATGGAGGGTTATATATGGAGATCCTTATTTGTGCCTCCAAACGCGACTCCACAGGAGGAACGCTGACGTGTTGTTTCAAGGCATATATCTTTGTGAAACAGGAAACGCATGAGAAGCAGCACCTTATGGCTGGGGGTGCACGCAGCTCCTCAATACAACTTATTTTAAGACAAATGAAAATAAACTGCAGCGGAGCACAAAGAAACACTGTTCGACGCTGAAGATCCTGCTGCTGCTGCTGTTCTTCATCCTGACGTTATCACGGTCAAAACCTAAAACCTGATCCTGTCTGGAGAAAAAAAGAAAACGGAGCCAAATTGCAGCCGTTTAATCCTTCTGTGGTCAGGCAGGACGTGGTGGGGACCCGGTTTACCTGAACCTGATTAAAGCCACATTCCAGGCCATGTTTTCTGGGGCGGGCGGGGGCCGATGAATCTGAGGTTTGTTACAGCTGCAGAGGCTCAAGCAGCTTTTTGCTAACTCCAATGTTTGCATGACCACAGATTCCTCCGTAGGGTGGATTTTAAATGAGCTCTCTGCATTTGGTGCATACTATTAGGATTCCTCAAGCGTTTCCCATCATGCACGTTGCTGAGGAAATTTGACACGGCGGAGGTGGAAGGCCTCTTCAGCTAACATGCGTGTAAATAATCCCAATGCGAGGTGTCTGGGAGGAGACAATGCAGGCAGAGATTTCTCCTTTGATCAGAATATTCTGCACCGTGTGCGAGCGAGGTCGCAGTCAGTCCTCCCTCCTGCTGTGATCGCACCAAGTCTGTGGAGCGACTGGTGAATATTTGTGCCACGCTAATGCAGACTCCAGAAGTGCCTCTGGTGTGAAAGCTGCAGAATTACCGAACTACGATAAAGGCCTGAGCTGATAGCTGATAAGAAGGTCCCACCCCCATCATATCTTCAAAGCAGGGCCTTTTCTGCGTGTGGGGGGCGACTACAGGACGTTCAGACCTGCCTTCGCACCCCCGCCAGCTCGTTCCTCCCTGTAAAACCTGAAGAAGTCATTTTTCAGCAAGTTCTTCAGCTCCTGTTGACAAAATGTCAGACAAAGATGGAAGAAAAATGGAATAAAAAAGCTTCCGCTGAGAGAATTTGATGGTTTTTCTCGTCTTCATTGTAAACTGAAGATTTGGTGGTTTTAGATCATTAGTCAGCCAAAACAAAAATGAAGACGTTGTGTCTGACTCATGATGGAAAATTTACCCTGACTGAAATATTAATGAGTAATAGAAAAGAAGCTGAGGTGCGTTTTTAAAGCTGACAGATGACGCTGTTGACGGTTTCTGGATCGACTAATTTACCAAACACTAAATGTCCAAAAGCCTGAAGACAAACAATCAGAGCAAACATTTGCTTTAACTTGTCAACCAATCATTTTTGCTGATCGCTGATTTCTTTTGGAATATTTGGTATTTTTAACCGAAAGACGTCAGAGGCAATGAATGAAATGAGTCAGTTTAAAGATGGATCAATTCATTTCAGCTTGCGATAAAAATCCTGAACAGAAGAATTTACTCATGAAGGCGTGTTGGTAGATTTCACTCACTTATCAGCGTGCCGTTCAGTTTTCTAGCGATCAAAATCGATTATTCTCCTAATCGTCCCAGCGGTTCTGTGGTGGAACTTCAACGCCTAATAAACAATTTAATAACCATACCCAATTAACAGAAGCCCAAAGCCAAAGGAAACAGTCGCTCACTGCCACGTTTCCCCTCTGTAATAAAGGCTGAACACTGTATGTGGCGTCTGTGTGAACTGGCTGTAACAAGATGTGGGACACAAAGGCGTGCAGAACATCTGCGAACAATTAGAGGCGAACAGAGCGAGCGAGCACTTAAACTGGCCATTACACTTGAATAAGTCGCTGGCTCGGCTCTTCATGATGTAATGCAGCACAGCTCGGATATGCAATCTCCAAGTTTCACTGGGACAAGACTGTCTCACAGAAAAAGACTTCAATCCAGCTCAAACATGGACGCACAGGCCATAAATGTAATCTGCTGAGCGGAGAGTGGAACCACATTTACTGCCCCCCCCCCCAGCTGAGGTCATTCCTCAGGATGAAATGTTCACAGTGCCGGTGAGTCCTCATGTTCTTCACCAAATATTGTTCCAAATGTGTCACATTCTGAGATGTGCTCCTGGTTTAAATTCTTTCTGTTACATGAATCAAATGAAAGAAAAAAAATTCCAATAATTCCACACAACACTTTCTAACTGCCGCCTTCACAGCGGACTTTAAAGGCGCCATACAGTCCAAAATGTGTTCCCGTTTCTTTTCTTTTTTTTTGCTTCACTTGGATGTTTGACCTTCACTTTACACAAACGAGATGTTAAAAACTGGACTTTTTCCACAGATGTTCACCAAAGTTTCCTTTAGTTTAAGAGTCAGAAAAGCTTGAAAACATAAAAACGTTCCTGCGGGCTTAATGTGAACTAATCAAGATATTCACTGTGATATGAAGGAGACATATGAGATCTTCTCATTAAAACACACTAATTATTAACTCTGCTGCTTCTGGATATTTTAGGAGTGAAAGACGTTAGCTGTCATTTCAGGATTTCTAACTCTCAATGCTTATTTTAGAAAACCAATTGTATACAGCCTGTTAGTAGCAGTATTAGCATTAAAGCTTCACGTGCAGATGATGTGGATTAATACTACATTTCAGTGGTGTGATGTCACCCGTCAGTTTGTGAGCTTCTGTTTGTAATTTGTATGTCAGCTGTTTTTGGACATGGGACATTTTCCCATAGGCTTCAATACAAGATGGCAGTAGTTTAGACAGAGAGCAGGCTTCACTCGACTAACACAGAATCTCTGTCCGTTTTTATTCTACGGATAACACGCCTGAATCTCTGGATGAACTGTTGCATTGTGGGTAATGTAGACTCCAGGTTTTGGCAGAAGAGAAGAAACTGGGGCGACAGTTCTGGTTCTGCTGCAGTGATTTTGGTCCTTGCTGTTTTAATGTGCCCAGCGTTGTCGCAGCGGCTCCATGTTAATCAGAGCAGCTCTCCAGATCTCTTCCTCTCTAACCTTGATTCTAGTTTTCCGGAATCGAGCCCTTCGCTTGGCTCCAGCCATGAAGTCATGGTTCCGACAGGTCTCTGTGCCACTGAGTCTTCAAGGATTTCTCACATGATATACAACATTTGTCTGGGACTGCCAAAGACAACAAGCAACATTACATCAACAGACGTTTGGAAAAGGCAGGAGAGATACGTCATTCCTTTTCAAAGCAGGATCGGGAAAACGCTGCCTGCAAACACTAAAAGATTCATTGAGCATTTCATAAAAAGATCTTCAGTGAAACTTAAATATTTTACAGCCTGAATGTTGGCCATCTTTTTGAGCCTATAACTCAAGAGAAGGTTATTTCTTCTCCTGACCTAAAGCTTGGTCTCAGTTCAGAAAACGAGGAGACAATGAGAACAGTATGAGCGTATATCTGGCCTTCGACCAGCGGGCACAGATCGTTAAGTTTGAATGTTTTTCCCATCCAAAAAGACTGTAACAGCTACAAATGTTTCAAATCTGATTTTAATCTCCATATAGACCTCCAATTTATTGGGATTACAGACATATGTTCTATTGCTAATAATCCAAAACAACGTGAAAACAAATGGACAGTCTGCGTACGATCCATCGACTGCAGCTCACAGAATAACTGGTGACTGTGTTGGGAACAGATTCGTCAAGCAAAGATGAAAAACCTTCACTCAATCCAGCGTCCTAATTTTGTGGTTTCTTTTGATTAAACGGTGCTTATTTTTAGGTTTGGTCAGACAAAACAAGCAACAGGGAGACATCAGCTGGAGCTTTCTGACATTTTCTAAACAAATTGACTGATTTACAATTCAACAATGAAAATAGTCATTGATTGCAGCCCTGACCTCTGAATTTAGTTTGGTGCTGTGACGACAGTCAGTCTGTCATCATGAATACTGCTCATTCATTTCAACCCAACCACAAACTGCGGTCTGCTGGGAAATGAATGCTGTGTGCACTTCTCCCTCCTCTGCTTTGTGCCTTTCAGTTTGGGCAATCAGAAACACAATATTGAAATGCTTCAAATATCACAAAAATCCCAACGAATCAGAAGCATATGTCTGGAATGACACTCGCTGAAGACACGAAAGCATCAGATCTGAAATTATTTCTCAGGCTTAGACGTGAAGCTGATGCAGATGTGATGTTTCAAAGGCATTATCTTCGTTGTTTTCGTTACGTCATCCATCACAGCCTAACAGCCGGACATTTTCTTGATCTTCTGGAAAGTTTTCCTTCCCCTGTGAGATCTTTTCTGGATATTGTTCCCGGATATTGTTCAAACTGACATTTATCTCTACACTGATCTGCACATTTGAGCCAATAATCGATATCTTAAAACATCTGATAATGATCTACGGACCTTGATCACACAAATCAACTCGATTTTCAGAAATAAGCATCTCCAGGTGTGACTTCCGTGCACTGAAGCACAAAACATCCACAAGACTGACACATCTGCAGGGAGCTGAGTCAGAGCGATATCCGTTGCATTACACAACTTTCTGTCCAAATTTAATGTCAGTTTCCAAAAGAACCAACTCCAATTGGAATTGATGCACCAATTTGGCCTCTTTAACGTATTACATCAAGATCAAATTGTAAAGTTAAACATTTAAAACTCCAGACAAACCATGTTTCATGTTAAAAGTTAAACTGCTGCACACAAGACGCCTCCTCCAGCCAAAAGCTGGAGCTTAAAGACGAAGCTTCAGTCATTCACATTGTGACCTGAGATTTAAAGTCAGCTCAGATGTGAAATCAAAAATTCAACACGCTTAAACGTTCCTGTAAATTTTACTCTGTCAGTCTATCGTTTGGTAATTCCATGGGGAGTTTAGCTTTATTCCTCTGTTTACATCCATACGTGGAGAGCAGAGCTCAGCTGGAGTCAAATTGGTCAATAAAGCTGATTCTGACTAGGAACTCTGCAGAGATGAGCTGCAGCATGACATCCTGTTAAAACTGTCGTTTTCATGACTGATCCTCCTTAAAATGGTCCCAAATTCTTCTTCTTACATAAACCAGGGTGGTTTCTCCTCCACATGCAGATCACTGAGAGCCTGGTGTGCCCCCCCCCCCTCTGATTTGATGATGAATTGCAGTTTATTTCAGTGTGACATGAAAAATGAAACATGGCCCAGAGTGTTCACTTCACAGGACTCTGACAGCTCAGTTCCTTTTCCATGTTCCCCTTTTATTTCAGGTTTCAGCCCTAAAAACAGAGACTGAATCTGCGACAGGATGTTTCCACCGCCTCTGAACACAGAGCCGTTTGGACTGGACTTACTGGGCTCCAGCAAAATGTCCATTTTTCCTCCTATTCGGGGACAGGCCCCTTCAGACCCCCCACCCCAAAAAAAGAAAACCCCGCACCGACAGAGGCAGAAGGAGAGGGAGAGGGAGGGGGCTGTTAAAGCCGGAACGCCCTGAACACGAAGCAGAGGAATTAAAACAAATATCAGAGTGCGTTTGGTTTAAATGCCACTAAAATACCCCCCCAAACCCCCCCCCGGCCATTTGTGCCTCTTAAGGCGGCTCAGATCTTCACTTTTCCTCCACAATGAGGAACCAGCCAAACGCTCAGTGTCGGTATTCCGGTCCATCCTTCGACCGAGCAGAGCCGGATCCGATCAGAATGATAAAACTGGGTCACTCACTCATTTGGTTGGAGGCCGGTGGAGCCGGTCCATGATGAGGATGAGGATCTGGATCTGGATCTGGATCAGGATCTGGATCAGGATCAGGCTCTGGTCTGTGCTCTAAACGTGTCCCCTGGAGCTCATGGTGCTGCTGCTCTGCCTGCAGCGGCTCGTCCTTCTGTTTGGGTTGAGGAAAAGTGATGTCATTGCATGAAATTGCATTACCCAGCCCCTTTTTTTTTTTTTTTTTTTTTTTTTTTTTTTTGCAGAGGTTGTCCCATCCTGCCAAACATAACTTCACCATATACTTATTTTTTTTAAAGCTCCTCGTATGTGTGGGTTTTTATTTTTCTTTTCTCTTTCTAGGCCTGAAAATAAATTGTGCATATTTAAAAATACTCCTGCAGACCATAAATCTGGATTTCATCGCGAGGAGCTGAACTACTGTATATCAGAAAAGGCTTTATTTAAATATAATAATAATAATAATAATAACTGATCCCAGACTGACACATGAAAACAATAATAACGACAGAGCGGTCCAATGGATGACTATGTGCTTTAATTATCTGTACAAATGACCTGGAAACGTTCTGCTGATGGTGACCTCCAGGAAAAGGTCAGCTGAAAAAAATTACTGAATAACAATCAACCTTCAATTAAATCTGCAAATAAAAAAGTGCTTCTAACTGGGTTTTCACAGTTTAAAGACATCAGGCCAAAACTCCCAGTTCATGATCTGAGTCTGGTCCACTCACATCTGGACCTATTCTGGAAAATCTCCACAGATGTGGCCACATCTGGATAAAAGGACACATTTTATTTTACTGGTTCGTCTCATTGAGCTTTAAAATGTGTTTTTAACGACCGAGGCTTTTGTCTTTTCTGATACAGTGAAATCACAGCAGCTGCCGAAGCCTTCAGTGTACATTTGGGCACGTGATGATTTAAAGGAGTTGAACACTGTGAGCCCTTTGTCTCGTTAATGCTGACAGAGAGAGGCCGAAGTTTCTTCTTCTCACGTATTAACATATAAAAAGGGAGAACAGCCACACGCTCTAATGTATTCAGTACACATCTTATTCTGGAGGCACAAACGTGAGTTTGTTTTTTCAGAACAGAAATCTGCTGTGGTCCCTTTTTATGTCACATTTTTATTTTTGTTGATGCAAACTGTGATAATGTGGTTTAAAATGATTCTCCGCAGACTTCGGTTGTTTCCCCGTGCTGTAACATGTCCCATTGTGACCCGGTGACCCCCCCAAGGTCTGGTTTCCTTCCACAGCGTCAACGTCTAAAACAGCTTGTCGTCAGATGTTGTGTGGTGGAACTTGTCCAGTTGTTGATGCTGAAGAAGTCAAATTTGTTCATCTGGGAGCATCAACTGTCGCAGCGTTGACCACCAGCAGCATCCTCCTCACCTCCCATGACCTCTGACCCCACCTGGGTGGAAGAACAGGAAGTTCTGTTTATTTTCTGCTCACTACTAGGAGCACCTGCTGAGGCTGAAAACAAACTCTCCTTCATGGAGGTGTTGGTGTGGAAACTGTGGACTGTGTACTGGAATTGTTTAATACTTTTATTATGAGATCTGTTTGTTTTTTTGCAGTATCTGTTTCCCTCTTTGACAAGTCTGGCTAAATAAGGAAGGGGAAATTTGCACTTTCAATGTTTTTATAATTAAATAAAATGACTCTTTACATTAATAACAAATAACCCGAGTGAGGAAAGTGAGGAAAGAGGAGGAAGACACAGCCTAAAGAGGCCTTGTTGCCTCCCATCACAGGACTCAGGTGCGTTCTCTCCTCCTCTTGGACATTTTCAGTGCACTGAATCTCCAGATTTTGGCCAAAGTTTACTGTTTTGCTACACACTCTACAAACACGAGCAGCACCGATGGATGAGACAAGCAGAGACATGAAGAGATGACACAATTCCTCATTCTGTCTGAAAACATGAGTCAATATGGACGAGACAGGTTCTGCTGGCTTTAAGAATTCCTCTGATCTAACCAGGTAATGCTGACGTTCTCATTGACACCAGTTTTGCTTTCTGTAATTGAACCTGCATTCGTAGACTCCTTCCAACACGTTGATAATTAAAGGGATGAGGGATTAAACCTGCGGCCCTCTGAAAAGTTCAAATAGAGTTAATGTGAGGATTGAGTATTATTTTATTATTGGAGCTTTATTTTGAAAGCTGTTTCCGTGGACATGCCGCCTTACTGAATGTTATCGCCACACTTGCCCTTTGTACCAACAAGACCTTGGAGTATTTTTTTAAAGGATTTTGTCACTTGTCACTACTTGGAAAGGATCAGAATTGTGCGTCGATCTAATTGGGTGTTTCCCCCCCACACCCCACATTTACATTCATTCAATGAACACTTCGAAATTGAGATTGTTCAGTCTGACACAGATTGTGACCAACAGTTTATTAGAAAGTCTCTAATAGTGTAACATCAACGAACAGAGACCACGAGTTAAGGGTTAACCTGGTCATCCATGATGGCATCCACATCTCTCTCTGAGGCGTCCAGGTCAACCTGGTCTGGGTCTTCTCCAGTCAGGATGTCCATCGGGGCCTCAGCGATGGCTCTGATAGTCTGGTCCTCGAGTGCCAGGGCCGTGTCAAACTGAAGAGGGGACGGCGGGCCCTGCATACCATCCCCTTCCACATCTAGGTCCTGTATAAAAGGGATATTTGTTTATTTTAATGGAAATCTTTACATAAAACATATTATAGGAGCCATTTGCGCTTTTTGTTTCATGATCATCAGGCATCCATTTTACTAAAGCTGATCTACATGAGAGATGAACCCTCAGCCTTCATTTAAGGCCAAATTGTATTAAATATTAGCAGTAGTAAGACTTAAAAGGAAATTTAAGAGCTGCAAGTCCCTTTGTCTTAAACAGTAACACACACAAGCCCACAGCTTCTTCACGAGATGCCAGTAGTGGCATTTTAAAGGGTGCCTTCACACATTCACAGCTTGGTCTGTTGCTTTTAGTCTGCGTGACTGACAGGTAAAAAAACAAAAATAAATTAAAAAATAAATGGATTGTACCATTTTGGTGACCATAGTACTCATTTAATCACAAATACCACAGGATGCTGGATGAAAATAGAGAGCTCTCTTGATAATTCACTGCTACTGTACAAATTTAACCTCAAGGTCAGTTCCAAGCCCCCTCCCCCCCTTAAAGCCATCTCGGCCCAATTATTTACGAGTTATCACGTGTATAAGCCTGCCTGAATGACACTTTTGTTCATTTTGTCCATTGCTTGATTTTGAACGCAGCACCCAGTTTTTACAGAAAAAGGCCTCTGTTCAGTCACGGACAAACTCCTTAGTAACTCATCTGTAGACGGAACGTGGCCCGATAAGGTGGACTCTACAGATTTCAGCTGAACGGCTCCCTGTAGACAGGTGTCATTTGGTGCCACTGATCAAAATCAGCATTTACTGGCAGCCAGCCTGAGGGTTTAACTTGCACTGGCCCTCAAATACAATGCCTTCTTGATATTCCAGCTGATAAGGACTGAGTCAAAGTTGTCACACGATGCAGTTTGGTTTCCGTTTTGTGCGAAGAGAAACCATATCAAGGGAAGAGGTTTGTGTTTGAACCACATGAAACCCAAAAATACCAGCAAATCATTATCTAATAAGAAGAGTGGAACATGAGATTGTAGTTACAGTAAATACACAGAGGAGAGTAGCTGGGCCTGAAAATATCTACGTACATCACTGAACTCTAAGGGAAGGCTCTCTGTGGGCTGAAGCTCTGCTGCACTCAGATACATGTCTTTGCTCGATAAGGTGAGCTGATCCTGCGGTGGGGGCTCCTGCTCGGGCTGGTACATGGGGGGAGGCAGGGTGAGGTGAAGTGGGCAGCGAGGATCATCAGACTGACCCATGTGAACGGTTCGGTCACAGGGGACGTCTTTCAGGCCAGGACACATTTTGAAAAGCACCTGATTGCTGTCCTGGTAGATGTCTGAGTATATGGTTGTCAAGGAAAATGGCAGAAACACACAAAAAAAGGCTAACGAAACGGCTCCTTTAAAAACAAAATCAAACACAGAGTGCTAGAGTCTTCGAAAACAAACTTCTTGCGTGGCAATTTCAAACTACTTATTGTGTAATTGCAGAAGGCTCCATTCTCTTAACGTAATGGCCCAATGGTCTCAGACAATGAGTTAGTTATTTCAGTCGGAGCATGAACTTTCTTTGTACTTTTTCATAATATAACACTGGTGTTTCAGCAGAGATGAAAAAAAAAAAAAAAAAAAAAAAATCACCAGCCATCTCAGGTGGCAAATATGGGGCGCACAAAGTTCAGTACTTGCAATGAACTGCTTAACTGAGAGACTTAAGTCTACCATGTAACCCCAGTATGAGTGAATAACATGGAGAGCAGGAGATGAGACTAAATGGTTAGGGTTTAAGAGAAAGGCAGGTTGGGAAGGGATTTTGTTCCTTCCAACTGAATCGATTAGCCCCTTTGTAACTCTGGGAAAAAATCAACAGACCACAGGAAGGAGCTCATCTAGGCACCCTTTGAAACCAGCAGCTACTGCAAGCTGCTGGTCTTGATTGGGGCCGGGGTGAATATGGATCCAAGAGAGGAAGATGAACGACAGTTTGAATGAGCCTGTGGTCAAGTTTAAAATGTAGATGATAAAGAAGTGATATGAACCTATCGGTTTTCTCAATTCAGGTTTGTCTTTCGCTCTATACAGGAAAACCTACATGTGGTTTCTTGTGTAAGGAGACAAAGCCATGCTGAAAACATCAGGAAGGATACGTGAGAGACAGTGCCTGGTCATCGGCAGGCAGGGATTCATACATCGGGTTCCCTCCACAAAGGAGATGCATTTCTCATAGACTGCTCTTGAGTGTGGCTACAAGAGAAGAAGGAAATGTTAGACAGTCACACTAAACTGAGGAAAAACGTCAACCACACAGCATTTCTTTCAAAATAATCAATGGCTAAAGCTTAGTAATCATTTCCAGTTGCCACAAATTTGTCAAAAAGTAAACAGTCAAATTTCTTTGTTTTTAGTAAATTTGGTTAGCTCAATGGCAGCAGCCAAAACTGACACTTAACCCTCTCAGAACCACTTCATGGCTTTTGCTGTTTTGTGTTTTAGACTTAGACTGTAATGATTTAATGTCACCAAGTTTACACATTTTAGCATCAGAACTCCTCTGTTCAGTATAATAGCAGGTCATTAACCATGAGAATAAATGTTAAATTCATCATTCCCATGATGAAGTTTCAGCTCCAAAGCCTCTTATGCTCTAAATATCTGATTGTCCATGTCTCTGTCTTTTTTCTGTCAACACAATAAAGTCAGACCAACTTCAGAAACATACAGGACTGATCCAGACACTGATTGGCTACAACAGCTCCCCCTGCAGCCAATAGCAGAATCCGATGCAGTGATATGACGCCAGAAAAATAGATGATCAATACACATCAAGAAATAATATGTGACCGTCAGATTGTCGATCTTTGATCGAATCATATCATACAAAACAGAATGCATGAGAGTAAAGCCAACCTAGGGGGAAATATATATATATATATATATATATAAGATGCATGGAGTATATTCTTCAGCTCCATTTGCTTTTATGATACAAATTACATAAAGGGACTGGATATCAGTTTATTCTTAAATCAATTCAAACAGACAGAAGATGCTGATGTTGCAGTTGTGTCAAAGAGACATCTGTATTTCTTCAGTTTAAGATAGAACTGTTGAAAGCCAAGTCTGGAACTGAGATGTTGGTCCTGGAAAGAATCAAAAATAATTTCCTTCACCCACATCCGTTGAAGTGAAGCTGTCGCACCATTCAAACAAAGACGATTAATACTTCTGCAAACACATAATTCACATCTTCAACACCACCAAGAGTAAATGAGAACTTTTTGTGCTTTGGCAAATGGACATTAGCTATTTGTCTGAAATAGTCACTTCTGCTCCTGCCCTCTACTCTTGACTGATGGTCACACCTGAGGAGCTCCTTCCGTCACAGCTTGCCTCCTCTCCCTCAGCTGTCGATGTAAAAGGGCCTCCACACCGTACCGGCGACGATACCGGCGCAGAGCCTTGAGCTTCTTCAAGTTTTCCCTTTCCTTCATGGACAGTCCTTCAGGACCTGTCAGCAGACTGCTTCCTGTTATCAACAAAAACAAACGGGTAACTGTTGAGGTCTGTGAGGTAAAGACTTTGAACATGAAAGGGTGTGGGTTCACTTTGTACTAAAGAAAGAACTGTTGTAACAGCTGAGCAAACAAGACCAAACACATTTAGTTGCATATTCACCCAGAGTTTCATGCTCCACTTTGCGGTTGTGCAGGTATCTGCGCTTTTTCTCCTTCAGCAGATGCTGCAGGCGCTTGAACTGATCAATGTACAGGGACTGAAGCCTGATGAGTTTTTCTCGAGTGATGAGAGCCACCTCCTCTGCTGTGTATATTCCAGCATGTCTACAATGACAAAAAATAAATCAAAAACTCACTGACAAAAAGGCTGTAGCGTCACCTCTGTAACGTTTACATTCCAACAAGCTGCTACTAGACCAAAGACACAACCACAGCATGAGTTGTGTCATAGTGCTACGTTTCCATTTAATAAACAAAAACAGAAATCTCAACATGTATCACTTCTTTATACAAACAAACAAACAAACAAAAAAAAAATAGTAGATTCTTTCATCTATTGACTGTTCTGGTTAGTGAGTCAAAAAGTTAATTTTGGACCCTGTGAACAGGAAACTGAAAAGTCAAGTGTTTTGGTCCACATAGTGACTTTTGGACTTTAAAGACAATTGGATAATTAATCTTACTTCAGAGGATCCTCATGATCACTGTCAACACTGTCAGCTTCACTGTCAGGGTCTCCTCTCCATGTCTGGTCAAGTACCAATGGTCCCTGCTCTTCCTCACTGAGACTGTCCTCATCTGCCCAGAGTGGGTTAAGTTAAACATCGGTATGATACTGACATGAATTCCACTTGCATGGCAAAATGCTGATTAGATCCGCGTGTCTGACATGTCTTATTTAGCCTACCTAGAATACGACTTGCTTCAGAACAGCCCCCCTCAAGGTTGTGTGTCGCTGCACGGTTGTAACCACTAAGCTGAGACAACAGTGTTTCCGGGGAGGGACCAGAAGATGCCTTTCTCATCTGAGCTCGGAGAGCCATGGCATTCCTGCGAGCATGCTCTGCACAAAACGTAACTCTGAAGAACAGATGCAATCATTGGCAGAGACACGTCAGACAGCTCATTATATTTTTTAAATCAAGTGTCTGTTATCAAAATGGAGAAATTGAGTTTTATGCTCACCCATCTTTCCTCTCCACTTTTGGTGCAGCATTGGGGCAGCGCTTGCCATTCTTAGCAGAAACATAGCTGCATTGCTTGTATGGAGCATTCTTGTCCTCAAGGATGTGTTTGATACAGAAATCCAATCCTTCCAGACGGGGCTGAGAGCAAGCTCTCTGTGTGAAGGAGCAGCCCTGAGGCTCCTGAGGTCGTGGCGTCTGGGTCACTCTGTTCCGACTCGATGGCAAAACGTGAATTCGTATCCTGTTCATTGTAACTCTGCAAAAGATTAGTAATTTTTTTAAGAATTTTTTCTTTTTCAACAAAACCAACAAAGATGCAAAAAGTGGAGAAAGTCAACAAAATTGAGAAAGGCAAAACAAAACATCTGACCTCTGAGTGTTTAGAGGTCGGTCAGTGCTGAAACAAGTACCATGACACAAACTCTCACTGCCAGCATAACATCACACTTCTCATTTAATAAATGCACACCATAACACGTTACACTGCCAGCTACCTTCTGGCATTCAACAAACAACAGGGTTATCCAAGATGGGGAATACTGGGGGCAAGAAATTAGCTACTACAGAATAAAGGAATAGGCAACCTAACAGAAACAGTTTTCATTCATCCATCTTCAACTGCATGTTCTGTCTGATCGCTGTTGGTTTGTTGTTCTCAGCTGATTGTTGCTGGTTTGTTGTTCTGTCTGATCGTTGTTGGTTTGTTGTTCTCAGCTGATTGTTGCTGGTTTGTTGTTCTGTCTGATTGTTGTTGGTTTGTTGTTCTCAGCTGATTGTTGTGTTTTTGTTGTTCTGTCTGATTGTTGTTGGTTTGTTGTTCTCAGCTGATTGTTGTTGTTTTGTTGTTCTGTCTGATTGTTGTTGGTTTGTTTTTCTCAGCTGATTGTTGTTGTTTTGTTGTTCTGTCTGATTGTTGTTGTTTTGTTGTTCTGTCTGATCGTTGTTGGTTTGTTGTTCTCAGCTGATTGTTGTTGTTTTGTTGTTCTGTCTGATTGTTGTTGGTTTGTTGTTCTCAGCTGATTGTTGTTGGTTTGTTGTTCTCAGCTGATTGTTGTTGTTTTGTTGTTCTGTCTGATTGTTGTTGGTTTGTTGTTCTCAGCTGATTGTTGTTGGTTTGTTGTTCTGTCTGATTGTTGTTGGTTTGTTGTTCTCAGCTGATTGTTGTTGGTTTGTTTATAGCCGACAGAGACAGTTCACAAGTTTTTATGAATCCACATGGCGGTCGGCCATTTAAAACCAAATTGGGTCCAAAGGTCGGAGACTAACGGGTCCAGATTGATTTGACAGGGGACTCGAACCTCGGTATATTAACATGAGGCGGATCAAAACGGACTACTGTTATCGATCACTAACGGTAAAGCAGACTAAAGCTAATAACGTTTTTATTTTCAGATTGAAGTGTAGTAAAAGCAGACTGCTGCATGCTGGACTACTCTAACGGGGCGCCACTCCGCTTCAGCCCGCCTCTCTTCCCCGCGTCACTCCTCCGGTTCTCGGGTCGCCATCTTTGTTAGCAGAAGCTAACTAAAGCTAACCGCTAATTCTCCGATTTCGGCGCGAAGAGACGACTTTTTGGGGGCGCTGGTGAAAAAGGTGTCGTCGTTTGTACTGTCGCCGACACGAAGCGCTGCCAGAGGAGCGACATATCCTCGATTTCGGGGGTTATAATGGCTTACCTTCCTCTCACACATCCGGAAGAGTCCCACAGTCTCACAGTCTCAACGAACTACACCGCTGCTCCTGCTCACCGCTAACGGCCACAAAGACCCCGCCTCCGCTCGGCGCTGATTGGTCCGAGTGTCGGCACGTCCAAGGAAATTCATTGGTCTCCTGAGCTGCCACTCAAAATAGGATCAATTACACCCACAATACTGCAGCAGCAAAGTTTAAACAAAGAATCCGTAACTCAACAACGCGTTTTCTGAAAATATTTATTGACTTTAATTGAGAATAAAGCAACCACATTATATCAAAAAGACAGTGTTTGCATACACGACCAGTCAAAGGTTTTAAAACACCCTCCATTTTTCCAGTTTTTATTGAAATTTCAGCAGTTCGAGTCCAGTGAATAACCTTACATGATACAAAGGGAAGTGGTGAACAATGTCAGGTGAACAAACATTGCAGAGTTAATTGAAAACAAGCATGAAAACATTTTGTGGTTTTACTGTTTTGCTGCAGCAATCGAAGGAAATTAAGTCTTGAAAATTAATGCAAAGGTTTCCTTTAAGTTCAGAGCCTTGTCTTCACAGAGTCATAGGACATAACTGCATTATGAGGACAATGCTGGACTGCAGGAAGGAGGACTGTATATTGCTATCAAATGGTGAGAAAAAGGTCAGCAATTCCTTGAGCAAGCAACATGACGACGCAAAACAGAAAAAAAAAAAAGGACAAGACAGGCTCTTCACAGTGAAGATGATGTAAAACCTGCACAGTATGAACCTCACATTCAGTCAAAATGATAGGACTTTACAATTGCATTTTCAAAAATGTATGTTTGTTCGATTCTTTGATTTCAGAAACACTGTACACTTCAGTAACAACTGGAAAAACAGGGCTGTTCTAAAACATCTGGCTTGTAGTGTATAACCTTTTTAACTGAAATCCCAAAACATTTAATTTCCAGACCTGAGTGTCACTGAAAACACCAAGACGTGAAAAGACATGAAAACTTATTGTAGCTATGTGACTTTGCATTGTTAGGTTGCATGAGTGTCTTCCGTTTTTTTTTGTTTCTTCTCACATACAGATTATTTTTTCAAATTGCGTGTCCTTTTGTACAACTTTGTCACAGCATTAAGTTAATACTAAAATGGGAAAATACGTCCAGATCAAATAAATCAACTTTTTCAAAAAATGGCAATGATATATTTGACATCTATTCTAATAGTCTAACCACAATACATGTAACACTTGGTCAATTGCATTGTAGGTGAGATCCTACAGAGATAAATATTCAGTGCATTTACCTTTTCCCTGTTACAACCAAAAGTTGAATAACTAATATAACCTCTGCTGCCTGAGCAAAGAGCTGTACTCTTTCAGCGTATCTATTCCATATAGAGGGAACAAAAATATTTTACAATTTGTATGGCTGATTTGTTGTACTGCATTACCGTGAACTGTCTAAAACAAATTGTTGATTACAAACTGAAACAGAAAGCAGGTTAAGAGCCGTAGCACTATACAATCAAAACCATATAAAGCTTAATATGAGTTAAATGTACAGATGATACCCGATTCTCTCACCAATAAATAGCACCTCTCCCACCATTTTGCGCCAACAAATTTAAACATGACTTCAGATTAATTACAGTATTATACTTCATGCTTAGGACCTGTAATGGAGGTATGTCGATAACCTGCTTTGCTGCGTATGTATGGTTTTACACAACGAAAGAGCACATGCAATGTTTTTGATGAACCATGGCTTGTGGAAAGATAAAAACAGACCTCAAACTGAATATCCACCAATTTAAGTTTGAAAGCATGGAGTCAAAGGACCAAACTTAAACTGTATCAAATTGACATCTTGCACATCTGAAAGACCCCAACAGGAAATGCATAAATGACAGATAACCATAAATATAGACAGATGGCCTTTCAGTCACCGATAATCTGTATTGTGAATACTGTTTTACATTGAGCTTGATATGGTCACCACAAAGTGAGCAGCAACGTTCCAAACTGTTTTTCTGCCACAGTTTCAGGATGAAAATGTTGTGTGTCCACAAAAGCTGCATATTTATAGTTACAGTGTAGCTGTGATTCCCCCCCCCCCCCCCAAAAAAAAAAAAAAAAAAAAAAAACCCACAATGAGCAAGGAATGGGATAAAAACTCATTTTCATTAGAGGGATATTTTTTGTGTTGGCACTTCCTTCATTGTGACCATACCAGGTAGAAATAGTTAAACTCTCTGAATTCTTTGATAAACCATTGATGAATATGCTCGTTATGAAATTTGTCCATTATTGTAATTATTACAGAAATGAATATGAATATTTTACAACCATTTAAAACAATGACTGCAACACTCCAAATCTTAAAAACAGAAAGTACAAGCTTCCTCAATTTACATTTTTTTTGCTATTTTTATAACAAAATGTAAAAAATATTTCAATGTTTTAAACATTTTACAATTTTTGTACAAGTTACCAAATAATGAAGAAAAAAAAACAACAAAAAAACAAAAACAAAAACAAAAAAAACAGTAGGGGTGGGATAATCAGCTTTTTTTAGGTTGTGGCTGAAGAAAATATTCAAAAAGACAAAAATATTGAAAAGATGGCTTTGGAGACATGCACTCTCAAACTAGCCTATACAGTCTTGATGAAGAAATATCCCTCTGTCCAAAAGGAACATGGAGGGGAAGCCTTAAAAAAGGTATAAAAGGGGGCTATGGTTTTCAATTAATAAATAACATACTATAAAAACATTATAAAAAGACAATCGGTAAGAAGACATAACATGTACGTGATGGAAATCTTTTAGTTTCCTCATGATTTCAAAACAACAA
Source organism: Echeneis naucrates (assembly GCF_900963305.1). Classification (NCBI taxonomy): domain Eukaryota; kingdom Metazoa; phylum Chordata; class Actinopteri; order Carangiformes; family Echeneidae; genus Echeneis; species Echeneis naucrates. Next base: position 949,713 of record NC_042517.1, read on the forward strand.
ATTCTTCTAAAACAGTAATAGGGTTAAGAATAAAAGAAAAAAATATATATCTACACTTTGCTTTTTTTTTTTTACTTACATTTCGCAAGCTTTTCAAGCCTCTCATTGTTATTACCCCACTGTAGAAAGAAAAATCATTACTCATCAATACATTTTTCTGCTGTCACACCGAAGCGCATAAAAAAAATTAAAAATTAAAATTAAAGGCCGAGTAAATAAAAAAAAAAGAAGGAAAAAAAAGAGAATAAGAAAATTCAATACTTAATGTAACATGATGGTTGCTCATGACGTCAAACACAACATACATAATAGCACGTCCTGATCAGGAACTCATTTGGGTAGTGGTGGCAGTGGTGGAGGCGGTTCTGAGGGCAGGGGTGGGGGTCTGGGGTTGTTCCCTCTGGAGCCACCGCTGTACCGGAAGTCCCCATACTGAGATCTGTAGTCAAATATGGACGGCTGCGACGGCTGGACTCCCTGTGCGCTCAGAAGAGAGTTCAGCATTTCAAAAGTGTCCTGGTACTCGTTCGACTGGGCCCCGCCTGCAGCACCGTGTCCATTAGTGTCCGTCTTGTCACTTTTGGAGTGTGTGTAGGTCCCTTGGTGGTGGGGAAGGCCCAGGGCGGGAAGAATGTCGGGACCGTGCCCCAGAGTTTGCCCAGAGGAGGAAGACAGGGACGGTAGCTGGTAGGGATTCCTCGAGGACTTGCTGACTTTTGAGGCAGGGTGAGAGCCTGCCGTGGGATCCTGGGCGTGTGTCCTCTTTCGTGAAGTGGACGAGGACGAAGAGCTGGTCCTGGAGGAGTCACTGGGGGCTTTTTTGTTGCTTCCTACTACCCCACTTGAGCTAGATGAATGTTTATGTGAGGAGGAAAGGGAGGCACTGCCAGAGGAGGAGGAGTGGTGGTGGTGATGGTGATGATGGTGGTGGTGATTAGACCGTTCTCTGTGCTTGTCCCTGCTCTTGCCCTCCTCTCCTGAACTCCCCCTTTGCTTTTCAGGCACTCGTATTCTGACTTTGATGTCCTGATCCTGACCTCGGGTGGTGGTGGTGGTGGTGCTGCTGCTGCTGCTGCTGCTGTGCCCGCTGCCTCCTCCGCCACCCGCCACGGGGAATCGCATTTTCAGGGAACTTCTATCATGTCTTTCTTTCTCCAGGGGGATTTTCAGAATAATGGGCGAAGGGCTGGACATGTCAGACGAGGTGGTACTGGACTGCTGGTGATGCTGCTGCTGCTGCTGTTGTTTCTCCTTCCTCTGCTGCTGACCAATGAGAGCCTGGGCAGCATTGGCGTATTCCCTCTTCACGCTGGCCTCCATGTTCTCCAGTTTCCTCTTTTGAGCCGCCAAGACATCTGCGTTCTTGGCACGGTACTCACTCAGCGATACTTTAGCCGGGGCGTGGACCTCGTGGTTGGGCTGCTGCTGCTGCTCGGAGCCAGTCTGACTTTTTCCACTCCATGTCTGAGCGCTGCCAGATGCAGCCCTCTCCTTATCGCCCATGGATGAGGAAGAAGAGACAGATGGAGGAGCAGAAAGGCTCATCAGCCCGGCGACAGTACTCTCTGATGAAGCCATAGAGATCATACTCATCATGGTGTCTCTCTGGTCACCTTCCTCCTGGACCTTTGGCTTGGCCTTTGGTGTCTGACCTCCAGCCTGAGAGTAGAGAAAACATACAATACCTGCTACAAGACTCAAAAAGAAATCTCCACATGGTGCAGGATTGCTGTACATTACAAACAACTAATTTGGAAAAAAATATGTACCTTCCAATTGCGAATCCGTTTTAACCGGCTGGGTGTTTTTTCCAAAATCTGCAGGAACTCATGTGTGAGCTCTGAGGGAAGTTACACGTTACAACTTAATGTTATTAACCCCCAACATTTATCAGTTAACCTGCAACAGCTGTATGACCCGTGGGTCCTTCTCAAACACACTATCCTTCTCGTACAACAAGGTCACTTGCAGCACATACCATCCAGCAGTTCCAGGGTGACTGTTGGATCAACGTACTCCCACCAGTGCTTGCCGTCTGTAGACACAGGGATCTCCCAGTTGGACCATTTGCAGGCCAGATGGATGCACACACAGGCCACAATCGGTGGACTATACTGGAGGCAGAACGTGGTCAAGTGCAGACTACGTGGCAGGATGTGTCCCAGAAGGCAAAATTAAACAGAAGCAGGAGAGAGAACAGACATTCAGTATATTGAGTTTTCGTAGCATGCACTAAAGATATGAAAACATGCTACATCATTTTATTGTTCTGTGCAAAACACTTCACCTATACACAGTAAACAAAGAATATACCTGTTGGTAGCCATGAAGTATGATGTTTGAGCCAAATCCTTGCTCGCTGGAACAACAACAGATCAAAGAAATACACTTAAAACCAGACAATTAATAACATATGCCAACATATAACTTCCAATTGTGGTAAAAACAAACAACAACAACAAAAAAAAAAAGAATAAACAACATTGTAGAGTTGACGCTCACCTCTGACAAGCTGGGTGCATTTGACAACATGAGTATGTGGGTGGTCAATGGTGATTTCAAAAGCTGTAAAAAAAAAAAAAAAAAAGGGGGAGAAGAGTAGGTAGATTTTAATAGAGATAATTAAAAAAGGCAGCAGGAAGCAGAGTCAAATTAAATATAACATTACACCATAACATTATTTCCCATTCAGTGGTAATTGTTAAATAAGCTCCCTGAAAAACAGAAAATTAAGAATGTTACACAAAACTCAGTGAGTAATGTGGAATATCACTCTGCATGGCGTCTTCAGAAATCATCCCGGAAAACATGAAAATGTCAGCTGTTGAATGTAAAGAATGTTAATGACACATCGGTTAGATTTACAACTCATTTCTTGACTCTAGCTTTGTTACACACATTTTCCTTCAACTCCAAGCTTGAAAACATGCCATAGGATTAAGCAGTCTGTAGCGGACATACTAAAAGCCACGACAGTAATACAGCAGGCCATCACATTAACCTACAACAAATGCATTGAAACGTGAAAGGAGAAAAGGGAAATGTGAGGTGTTATGGACACAAAACAAAAGAGGAAAAAATAGGTAACGTAGCAGCAGGTTAAGTGTTGCTAATATGACATGTTGGTTTCCAGCACGTCTAATGGTGTGTGGGGTTTCTGTGGACAAAAGTAAAACAAGTTAGCACTGTTTTCATAGTCACATGTTTCTGGAGGGAAATCAAGGGACCCGGTGCTTCCTTCCAAACTTACCCAAGGTCTGGAGTATTATGCTCTCAAGAATGACCAGGTCTTGGGCTTGTTGCAGGTAGGCCTGAGGTTGAGAGGACAGGCACGTTACTAGGCGCCCTCTTTCCGCTGTCAAACAAGAGCAGCTGGACATGCTATGTGATGTCTGACGATTCACTTGTATAGCTTGCAAGTTAAAATAAAAGGCCTGGTTGCTGCCGTTCAAACACTGAACTAAACTGGACTTTATTGTAGAGCTGATTACAGCTACACAACAGCAAGTACAGATGCTCTTGTTTTACAACCAGTAGACAAGTACTTGTGTTATCTGGATGAAAACCTACACAGACACCGAAATGCATATCACCTTTTGCTCTTTCGGCCCAAATAACATGCAACCTCAACCTCTGAGGTAACAACAGCTCACAATAAAACACTGTCACACGTATGCAACATGTCCAAATGCAATGTAAAGCACAAGCACAAAAAATAGTTAAACAAATAAAATAGTTGTTAACCTTACGTCACAATGGATTAGATTTTAAAACAACAGGTGAAAGGAAATGTGATGGCATGTGTGACAAGTTGCAGCAGTGGAGGGAAGAAAAGGTAGTGGCCTGATCAAATCTAATGTCAAAATGCAGCTTCAAGAAAAGATTTAAAACCAAATCCTTGTGTCTGAATGGTGACACTGAATAAACAGTACAACTGAGAAACCAATGGTGAATCTGAACTGTATTGTTGTAGAGGTCGGATCACACAATGAGACAAAGAAAAGGAATTCTGTGATCTTTCACTTACATCACTGCGCACATCTGGTGAAGGCTCCTGAGGATTGAGGCATGCATGGGCCACTTTGATAACATGTTCCAGCTTTCGGGGCTGCTCTTCAACCTTTGCTGCCAGGAAGAGAGCTGCAGGGGCAATAACCTGTGAGGGGGCAAATCAAAATAGAGTTAATGTTGTGTGAGCTCGGGGCACTGACAAAAACATAGAGGGGTTCAGATGAGCACGACAAACAATACTTACATTTCTATGAAATCTGGTGAACGACTGGACCATGTAGAAGCGATGCATGTACACAATAGCTGTGTTAATTGTAAGTTGGGATCTGACAGACGATAGTTAAGGACAATGTGGGAAACAGGCGAATTAACCATCACGACTGGGATGATTAATTTATTGAGATGTGAGCCAAAGACCTTAAATTCAGTTAATAACTCAAGAAGTCACCATCCGACCGATGGCACGACAACAAAGTTGAACCCCCAGATAGCGACACGCCAGCCTGGGCTTAGCAGGAAGCAGTTATTTATTAAAGACTGGTCTAAAATCTATCATAAGTATCACAGGGGGTTACTTACACCAACAAAACAACGTTTCTCACACAGCCAGTTGTGTTACTCTGCGAATTTCCGTCATAAACACACACAGTACCCGGCTAAGCTAATGCTAACGTCCTGAGGGCCCGCCGACCACTCGGGCCTTCTCGGCCCCGGATCAGCCTGATACGCCGCTCTCCGATACCGTAGGCACACTATCGTTAACACGATTGTTGAAGAAAAAACACAAACCACCACACAAAACGAATGGCAACCGGGGGGGGGGAACAGCAAACCACAACAAACACAACAAACGCTCGCTAGCCGAGCCGGCTTCACGGGAAGCTAACGCTCGCTAGCTGCGGAGCTAACGCAGGCGAAGCGCCGCTCGACAAAAGATACACGTTGAGCCGCTGCCCCATGTCCTGGAGCAGGTTGGCCGCCTGTTGCCGGTACGACAGCTCCTTGTCCGGGTCAAGTCCGGCTCGCCGTGACGGGCTGTTGTCGATCTGTTGCCGGGTGTAGTACCATTTGTTGTTGCAGCTTGCGGGGAGAGAAGAACGAAACGAAGCCGCCATCACTGAGAAGGACGAGAGTTTAAAATTTCTGTGCGTCACAGGAACTACGTCACGCCGAGAAGAGAAGGGGGGTAGTTACGTCGGTGGCCAGGAGGTGGCGCCAAAACCGCAAACAAAAAAACAACTTTGGGGTTTAAATTTTTTACAACACAAAACACGGATTAACGAGAATAATACAGAAAATGAATTCAAATTAATAACTTTTATAGCTGTTCAATACTATTCGGTATCTGTACGACCCATATTATATTTACCCTTCACTTTAATCTCATCTCATTCTCAGTATTTTATAGTTTACTTTATATATATTATAACTCTTCAGTATCCACAAATCAACCTTCCCCAAAGGATTGATCAAGTCTAAGATTCTGATAATGAGAAAATAGTTTTAAATCAAATTCAGAGGATGACTATAATACATTCATAAAATGAATAAATTAGGCAAAGTTGCAGTGTTAAAATTCAATTAAATTCTTTTTATTTTAAAATGTGTAGTAGGATGAAAACAAACACAAAACACACAAACTTAGATTTCCAAATTAAATCAATTATTTCATATATTTTTCTTTCAGCGTTGTTGGTATTTGAAGGTGGTAATTTTTTAATATATACTTCTTGGTTTTTATGGTTTTTATAGTAGAAATTCTTCCATCTGGTTGAAACATGAAAATATTTCTGCATTAGGTTTAAGTGGTCTGGTATTTTGTCCAAATACCCAAGAATCATAATTAAATTGCACATTTAGATTTTAGACAGTAATGTTTTTGTCAAAATTATATTCAATGATGTATTAGCTCAGACATACAAATAGATCATTTTACATCCTCTGGGAAACTTAATCGATATTTGTAAAATTTCAAACAAAAACTAAATGACCAAATATTTTAAATCAATACCATATGATTTTGGATCAATATTCAAGACGTCAAATTATTCTTATCTAAGATCATCATTCTAAGAAAAACTATGACTAAAGTGACTTAAGTGAATTTCCTTCAGATTGGACATGAGTAATTCACAATGAGACATAGTAAAAAAAAAAAAAAATAACAAAACCAAGATATGAATGAAACAGATAAAGAACAAAAATCAAGAATCATTTATTTTAAGTCTCAAAATGTTAGAAAAATGGACAGATAGCATAAGCAGTGTGCTAATGGCATTCCCAAAAATGAAACAAGGAAATAACAGGATCATCTGATGAATCAAAGTACAATAAAATACACACTGAATACAAACAAGCGAGTTAAAACGCCATTGTTTCTCAGGAAGGATATTTTTAGTCCTGACATGCTGCACTTCATACATTTTCTTCTTCACCTGCTGAAATCTTCCAATTTCCTTCTTGCATATATAATTAAGACATTTCAGCGCATGTACAACAGTATGCTACAGTTGCTGGTTTCAGATCTTTATTTTTCAATTCAGTTCTATTTTGAACTTCAGCAAAGAAAACTGAACTTTGTCACTAAACTTGGAACTGGCAGCTGTTTTACAGGAAACCTCAGTTTTCTGACATCTTCAGTTTGACTTGAAGTGGTTTTATACAGCTTTTGATTTCAGGTTCATCTGGTGGCTAAATAAAAAAACAAAACAAAAAACAGCTGGAAGGCTTTTATTGTGAAGCAAAGCAGCTCCACAAACCAACATTATTTTGTGCTCGATAACTGGACCTGATGATGGAAGACCAGACCAGAAAAAAGCTCAAGTCCTATTTGTTGGATGAGAAGTGACATCAGAATTCACAGCACAAGAATCCAGCATAAGAAGGGAAATGAAGTAAAACACCAAATTCACATTCACATTCATGATATCCATTTACTTAAGCCTCAGTAAATAAATGAGAACCTTTTCTTTCTTTGTTTTGCAAACCAATGAAACATTTTGACTCACTCATTTGTACTTAATTATACTGTTGATCTACAGGAATCCTATCAGTGACAACTGTTGTGTTCGGGAATCTTTGTTGTAGAGCCATGAAAACGTTTTACAAAAAAAGTGAACTCTAAAACATTATTTACACTTTTCCAAATCTTTCAGCACGCTTCATTTTCTTTGCCTGTAGAAAAACAGAAAGAACAAATGTACATTATTTTTGAGTTCATTCATTCATGTTTGGATTGTTTGTATATAGCTATATGAAAAAGACTGAAGTCAAACAATAACAAATATTTTTACCTCATTATCGTCTCCACCACCGCCTGAGCCTGCACTCGTCAAAATCCCAAACCTCTCCTTCCTCTTCTTCAGCTTTTCATCCTCTTCCATCTAAAAAAAAAAAAAAAAATTTACTTTCACTTCAATGATGCAATGCAATAACACTTCAACAAACACCGTTGCACATTTTGCTGCCAGGAAACTGGAAACTTTTCTAGGTTTTTCCAGGTCAGTTGGGGTTAAAAAAAAAAAAAATCCCAACTGAGTTCTGGGCGTGGACAAACTCCATAAACCTCCAATTATTAAATTTATCTTATTACTAAAACCAAACTGTGTAATTTACAGCTTCGGGAGAATGGAATTATGCAAAAAACCCAAAAAGGATAAAAGTGGAGCTACACAATTCAAGCTCATAGTTACCTTTTGTGAAATGGATGAAACATTCATGCCAAATCTTTCCGCTCTCTTCTTCAGCTGATCAACGTTGACCTTTGCGAGACACGAGGGGAAGAAAAAAAAAAAAAAACGATCTAAAATCAATGTTCAATTAAAAGAAGGAATAAAGAAATAACTAAATTTTTTAAAAACTTACAGCAGCTTTACTATTCGCAACGAGACCTGTTGGAGAGACAGCAGGTAGACAACAACATTTTAAATGTTAGCTAGAGATACACGAAATCATGTTGTTATAAAACAAAGAGGCGTGACAGACCTGGAGAAGGAGTGGAAGCATCCGTAGGTAAACCAAACCTGAGGGCAAACAACATGTCAAATTTTTACTGGATGGAAATACACCAACACCAACACTTCGTTTCTATCAGGTCTGACGACACAGGACACATTAGATGTATAAACTAATACATTTGATTGATTTATTTGATGAAGGCTTCATTAGACATCGAGGAAAAGATACAAATATTCAGATGGTCAAGTCACATCAGGTAAACAAGATAAATTTGTGTGGCGGGAGAAAGTTGAACCAGAAGTCTCACCTCGCTGCACGTATGGCCTTCTTGCTTTCAGCTGATGCAGGCAAGTTGAAACGTTCCGCCCTCTTCTGTAGTCTCTGCTCAACAAAATGGTCAAATTGTGAAATAAGAACTTGGACAGTTGCAGATATAAATGCATAGACAGAAATGTTGGATCTGCTGACAAATATATTTTAAAAGTTTCACTGAATCCAAATCCACACAATTCTATTTGTTCTGTTGATGTGATATTACTTTGACACGTGACTGTGTTTGGATTAACATATGAAGGAAAATTATTTATGGATGGAAACACATCATACGTACTTCACTGGCAGATGAAGGAGGAGTTATTTTCACCACCTTCTTTTCAGTAGGTCTGAAAGAAAAACAGGTAAATAAATGAAATAACTAGATAACACTCAACACTACAGTTCATAGCAGAGAGCAACAATAAACTTACGTCTCGCACTCAGTAGATTCAGGATCCTTGTTGGTTTTTACGTTGTTGGCACTCTCAACTTTGGTGAAGTCCTAAAGGTAAAACATGAGCTTTAATCACTGCTTCACTTACAGAAGTTTCATGAGGTCCCAAACAGGACGGTCAGTTATCACGTTACCTCTGTGTCCTCTGCCAGCACATCGTCCACATCCACATCTTCCTCTGTTGTTTGGAAGAAATTTCAAACAGCAGAAAACAGAATTAGAAAGAGACCGGTGGACATTAAGTCCACATGTGAAGTTCTGGGAGTAAAGTTTGGTTCATAGGCAATGAGTGCAGTCACAACAGGACTTTTAAGCAAAAGCATAAATGGCTCATTGAGTAGATGCTTTAAAGTGATTTATAAGTGAGGGGCAGCACTGAAGCTTTGGTGTCCTCACCGTGCTCCTCCAGGTAGGCCTGCAGCCGGGCGATGAGCTCTCCTTTGTTTCCTTTGGTCTCCAGACCTCGGGCCTCACATTCCTGCCTCAGTTCAGCAAGCTACAAGACCAAGAGACCGACCTTTAATCAACACTCACCGACTTCAACAAAGCATTCTCATTAAAGTCTGCAAATGACGTCTTGTGGATTCTCCAGAGAATGTAAAGCAACGTTTGTGGAAAACACCGACGGAATTCGACTGCAGACGGATTAAAAACAGAATGAGGGAGCGACAACCGACAGGTTGTCTGTTTGACGTGTCTCCACAGACACACAAACCTGCACAGACAGATGTGTACACTTCTTCTGCTGGAAGTCAATTCAATCAGTAAGTTCGACCTGATCGGAGGTGGAACATTCCTGCCGGCTTACTGATGTCGTCAAAAGCAGAGGTGGACGTTTTAATCCAACACTAGACCGTATTTGTTGGTTTGTAGTGAAGGCCGAGCTGAGTTTCTGTTGTGTGTTTTAGCTTAGTTAGCCGTTAGCTTCGCCGCTGAATGAACAACGTGAACGCACGCCGGAAGCAGCTTCGGCACATTTTACCGCTCAAACTGTCCGATTTTCCGGCAGTTCACACAAACTGACGACATCTCCAGCTTTTCTCAGAAACCCACCCGACGGACGGAGAAAAACGTGTATTTGTGTCATTACCAACCTTCAGCTTCTGCAGCTCTATAACTTCGGCCATCTTTCTTTGTTGTTGATTCACTTCCGCCGAGCAGACCGGAAGCTGAAGAACGTCCCGCGCTCACAGCGCCGCCGCAGGCCGGAAGGTCCCACCGCAGGTCCGGGTGGAAACTGAGCTGAAACATCTGAAAGAGAAATAATACAAGTTAAAAGTTCTAAATTCAGTCAAAGACTGAATTACACCAATTAGTTAATAAAAGATGAATAGTTTTTTACAAAAAAAACACAAAGGAAATGTTAACAGCATTTTGAAAATGTATGTTATAAAGGTGGGCAGCACAGCGGTTCTCTCTGAAGGTCCTGGTTCGATTCCCGGCCTGGGACCTCCAAAGGCACCGTGTTTGGTATCATTGGTGACTCTAAACTGTCCGTAGGTCTGAGTGGTTGTTTGTCTCTGTCTGGAGCCCAGAGTGACCTGGGATTGGCTCCAGAACCCTCCGTGACCCGGAAACAGATCAGAGGAGACGATGGATGGAGAAATGAATCTCATATACTTACACCTTTGACCTTTGGGCTGCACAATGAACAATCTAAAGCATAATATGGTCAAGCACATTATCCAAAATACAAGAGGAGCAGATATAATTTTTAATTTCTTTATTTTTGGTGTAAAAGTAAAATATCTTGGCATCTTAAGTATTAAAGCACCTGTGTACAAACCATATCCTCCAGATTTGAAGAAAAACCCAGCAAAAAAGATTTTTATGATTTCATTTCCCATATGACATTTCAACACCATTATTTAGTACATGGTGCAGCCCCACGGTGTGAGGTCATACAGGCCATGTCAGAGATGAGGCCTGAGGGGAGTTAACAGGTTCATGGTCGACCCGACGACAGATTTTGCTGTGAATGCTGACATTGTTTGATAAAGAGGTTTAAACAGTGTCACAGTTTGGCATATGATATGGAGACAAAAAATCTCTCAACAAAGTGACTTTATAGTTCTGGTGGTCGAAGGACAAAGCCGGATGAATTTAGGGAGTCACAAGTATTTCGCTAATCCTCATTAATGTTGCATTCCTCCCTTTTTGTTCCTCCACAGAAAAAGCAGAATGTGTGACCTACTGCTGTAATGACAGAGAAATGAACAACTTTAATACGTTACATATGAGATTTCATCCAAAATAGAAATTCATTGCAATTGCAGCTAATATACGTATATATTAATATCTCTTGATACAAACGTTTTTAATTCCATAACCTGGATTTGGAGGGAAGATAATTATCAGCAACAACACGTATTCCAGAGCAAATCTGCACTTAATTAGGAATAATCAGAGAGGCAGCCCAAAATGGGTCAGGTGACTTCAGTTGAGTTTTCTTATTATATCTGAAAGCACATGTTGGACACTGAAACCCCCATGATTCAAATATGACCCTGTTATATTGGGCATTAAACGCTTTCTACATTTTGTTTGTTTTTATTAGGGGAAGAGGGAAGCAACCCAGTTAGCATCAGGCAGGATATTCACTCTGCTGCAAATAAAAAGCAGATTTCATTTCAGTAAAATGATCATCAACACAACAGAGTGAAAGCTCCTTGCACCTAAAAGTCCTGCATTCAAACAATTAAACTGTCAGTATAATGAGTATGATCAGGAACACCTGCAAAAAATTTCAAATGATGTGCAGATGAGTGTTTCAGAGCAGCAATTTGATATCTAAGGAGCTAATTTGATCAAAACAATGGACCGTGTTTTCAGAGTGAAATGCATGTTTTGTCAGGTTTCATATGTACGATCTAAGAAGCTCGGAGAAATATCAAATGAAAGTGTGTCAGTACAGAGCTGAGCTGTTTCACTGAAAATGACTCATTTAGTTATATTTTGTCTCGTGATATGACGACTGTCGCTGTGCAGAAGTAGGTTTGGAATTTTAACATTTCTGAAGTGATTATGTGGAGCTTTCTGTACTGTATGCACAACCGTAATCCCCAAGGCGTGCTCTCACTGTAAAAACCCAACCACAGCAGGCCTTAAATCTCCCTGCAGGAGGGGCCTGTAGGTCAGACATCAGGGACTTTATAAAGACACGTTTCTGTTGTCTGCTGCTCACTAAACGGATTTTTCCTCAGACAGGAGCTGCAGTGACGATGTGGACGTCTGCGGTGCTGCTGGTGCTGCTGGCAGCCGCTTCACACTCGGTGGCAAGTGAGTACAGAGAAGATGCTCAAAGAATTCAGACTGATAGAAACTTTTGGATTGAACTCTCAAATCTTTTGGCACAATCCGAATTCAAGTAGAAGAAATGACTGTTTCAGTTTGAAACCAACCAAACAGATGAGATGTAAACTCTGTAACTGACAGACAGACAAATCAATGATCAGTTTAACCAGGAATAAACATTCTGGAAAAATAATAATAATCAAAATAACCATTGTCGATTACAAGTAAAGGTCCTGCATTGAAAATGCATCTTCAGTAAATGTAAATAAATCAGAATTTTGACAGACATGCAGATAAATCATCAAAAGATAAGTCACAAAAATACTCCTAGTGTTTATACATGAGCATCTTATTCTTCACGCTGTTGGATATCCATAGCAGAGCATCACATTTTAGGATTGTGTGTTTTATATTTGTCTTCATCAGTCTTCATCTGGAAATTAATTCATTCTGCTCCTTAAATAATCTATTATATTTTTTATATATGAGCATAAAGTGAAAATATGGAAATACTGTAGAAGTATCTTAAACTTGGATGAAGACATGACCGAAGAAAAGGTGAAGAGTCTGACTTTCTACTCTGCACTTTTAGATCTTTCACACCAAATAAATGACGTGTTAAAGTTGGTGAGCTGAACTTTAGGTGTAAACCAAGTGTGAGGACTTCAGAAGGAAAAAATCTAGATCATGATCACCGTTATGAGGTCTGCTGGAACTTCCTTCCCATACTGGGACGACATTAAAGAAGAGAAATTCAGTTTTCAGCACCTCCAGCAGAGAAACGTGCTTTGGCCTTTAAGGTCTGTGTCCACTTTAAAGACCCAGTTTCATGTTTTTCCCACGACCCCGTTATTCAACCATGCATGACAGAAAATGATGCAGAATTTAACCTTTGAATTAGTGTTGAATATTTATCTGAATCTTTTTATTTTCATGTTGGAGCATCTTTCACAGTTTTTATTTATTTATTTTTTTATCACATCTGGGTTACTGCTCATCCTCAATCTGAAGTTAATATTCTGGGGAAGATGTGATGAAAACATCTACTCTCCAGAATTTTAAAGGAATTCTACGACCTTTAATTCTGCTGTGTAATTCAGCAGTCAACAAAGATCTTGAAACCGAACCAGGAGCAGGCTGAATAATCAGACTGAATAAATAATCACATCAGATTTAGGAAACAGCTCCGTCACCTCATAGTTGGATTGTACAGACATTTAATCCAAACTCAGACTGCGTTAATCTGTGATCCAAATCAACATCATCTGAGTGTCACATGAGAAGGATTGGAGGGATTTGAGATTAATATTGATAACAAACACCCCCGACCCCCCATCAGGGCAGCCGGGGGCACCAACAGATCGTTACTATGAGAAAAAAAATGCAAAAAATCTATTTCTGAAATATCAACAATGGAGGAAAAGCTGCTTTAAAGAGCACATTATAATGAGACTAAACCAAAAAATGAATTGGTACAAATTAATTTCTAGTATTTAACACTGAATAGATTTTTATTTAAAGAAACTTTTTGGATATTTTCGACCCACACACTGTACAAATAGAAACAACAGTATTTTGAGCAGTGTTTGTTTCTATGTCTGTTTTTCTTTTTGATTTTTCAGAGCCCAAAAACCGATTCACTCGTTATCCAGCATGGAACAGTAAGATGTACCCGGTCTGGAAAGATGGAGACCCACGATACAAAGACTCCTGGAAAGGTTCTGCTGATGAAATGAATCAAACCTTCCTCTTGAATTTCAGGTGACATGATGTCCACCACTCACCTGTGTTTCTCTCCTGCAGGTGGAAAAGTGACCTTCAATGTGGGTAATGACTCACCGACTCTGACTGGAGCCAAAGTTACCTTCACCATCGACCTGGAGTTTCCTCACAACCAGAAGGTTCAGCCGGACGGAGACGTTGTCTGGGCCGAGGACTGCACAGTCAACGGTGAGACACAGGATATAAAAAGATCTAATCTCAGTATGTGACCCCACCTTTCTCTGGTTTCTGCCGCAGGAACCAAATACCGTCAGTCGGAACCAGTTTACCCGACACTGAAGACCGACTGGGAGCCCGTTTTTCCTGACGGGACGCCACTGAAGGACGACAAGAAGCCCAGTTATGTGTTTGTGTGGAAGACCTGGGGTGAGTGTGAACTTCTTTTCTGAGGGTCACCGAGTGACCTGAAATGTGATGGATTACAACGTCAGGCCTCTCGAAGCGCATCATGAACTTACCTTCCACGCTGACCTGACCTGACTGTTTTAATGTGCTGAAGGCTGACGGCAGTGTCTCTGGATTTGACAGGTCAGTACTGGCAGGTGGCCGACGGTCCGTCCTCGTCTCTGACCATCGGGACGGACGACATCCCGCTGGGCTCCTACACCATGGACATCGTTATCTACCACTACCGCAGCAAAGAGAAGTTCATCCCTCTGGGATACGCCTCCACTCAGTTCTCCATCACTGGTTATTTTAAAAAACATTTCAAATGTTTGTTCCTGCAGACCCCAAAATAAAACGTGAAAACGACAAAAGCAATCAAGATCAGTTGTGAGCGATTCAATACGAAACAGATAAGGTTTATATTAGAGAGATTATTAACATTTGGAGGAAAAGGTTGAATCACTTGTAAAGTATAAAATGCATTTATTGCTGTTTTATTTGTTGGGATTTGTTGACCTGGTTGATTGTTCTCCCCAGATCAAATCCCCTTTGCCGTGTCCCTGGACCAGGTGAACGACATCGTGGCCGGGGACATGCGTTTCATCCAGAACAGGGCGATCGCCTTCAGCATCACCCTTCACGACCCCAGCGAGTATCTGAGCAACGCTGATATCACCTTCAACTGGGACTTTGGCGATGAGAGCGGCGCCCTGATCTCCAGGGAGCTGACCGTCACACACACCTACATCAGCTCCGGCTCCTTCAGGCCCCAGGTGGTCATCCAGGCAGTCATTCCTGACAAGGCCTGTGATCCACCTGTGGACCCGCCAACCAAGGCCCCGGGTCCACACACCGACCAGGGCACCACAGGTTCGGCATGATAATAACGCCTCCTCCTTAGTTTAAATTCACCAAATTATTCACCTTCTGGACGTAGCGTGGTCTTCACTTTGTTCTCTGAAGGAACTTTAACTCGAATAAAAGCTGAACTATTTCCCGTTCTTTGGTCCCTGTGTCTCCCTCCAGTTAAAGCTCCTGCTATGGACTCTGTTCAAACCGTCCACATGGCACCATCAGACACTGAAGAGGACAACAGCGAGGACGAGGCCTCCACCGCCTCCACCGCCCAGCCGGGACAGGAAATGTCTGCAGTGGCCAAGATTCCCTCGCTCATCAAACAGGAAGTGGCAGCCGACACTGGACTCACAGCAGGTACTGAGAACTGCTGCCCTCTTATCAGCTGATGGAGACCCAGATGAACCGGAGAACCAGAACTTCCTGAAATGGAAATATGATGGAAATCTTTAAGGAAGCTCGCACACAAACAGAAGGAGCCGGCTTTGTAATGAATTGCTCTGCTGTGCTTTATCATTTAATTTGACTTGATTTGCATGTGAGAGTGTTATCTGTCAGCAGCTCGCTGAGAGGCAGAGAACATGATGGGGTGGAAGAATCTTATATTTCATTTTAGAAAGAAGCAAAATTCCTCCTGATTGGTTTCAGCACTGAAGTAAAAGTTCTGATGCGAACGGTGAAAATCTAAAGGTGTGTGAGATCATGTGAATCACGTCTTCCTGTTTGTTCTGATCAGGTCCGAAGCGAGCGCTGACGCTGAGGGGCCGAGCTTCGGTGCTGCTCGTCTCTAAGAGGGAAGCTAAAGATAAACCTTCTGACGACGACTGCGTGATTTACCGATACGGCTCCTTCTGCACCGGGATTGAGGTGTTCGGTGCGTTTTGTTTCATGTTCTTCGAAGTGTGAAGTGCCTGTCAGTGACCGTGCTTGACCTTGTGACCCCTCCTGGTTTTTTTTTTAGAGGGCATTGAAACGGTGCAGATCACACAAATGGACAACGCTGTGGTTGAATCTCCAGAAACGGTCCAGAGTGTGGTGGACATCACCGTCACCTGCCGGGGAAGGTGAGAGCTGTGGCTGGGCGCTCTGTCAGGTCGCACCAAACAGGTGGATGTTCATTGTTGTTTTGTCCTCCAGCCGTCCTAGAGAGGTGTGCAGTGTGATTCTGGACGCAGAGTGTTTGAGGCCCATTCACACTGTGTGCAACATGGTGGAGCCCTCAAAGGAGTGTCAGATGGTGCTGCGTCACTTCTTCAATGACTCAGGAACCTACTGCATCAACGTGTCCATGGCCAATGACGTCAGTTTGGCCGCCACCAGTGCCAAACTCAACCTTGAGATGGGTACGCACAAAACCAGTCACACAACAGCCCGACTAACCAACCGCCAACTGGTTTGGCTGAACTCTTCTTCTGCTCCATCAGGTCCCTCAGCTGTTTCCTCCTCCGGCACTGTCGCCATGTTGTTGGGTGTTGTCGTACTCGTTCTGGCAGCAGCCATAGTGGCGTATTCTTACAAGTAAGTACCTTCATGCAGCAGAGCGACGCGGTGGTTCAGCCACTGTCGACCTGACAGTTTCCAGTTTGGAACTTGTTTTAGAGGAGAAGGTGCAGCTGACCAGCTCTGTACTCTGTCCTGATTGGGTGGCACAGCCTGTCAGTCACACAGTAGCCCCACCTCATTATCGATCCTGTAAAGATGGATCACTTTAATCAAACTGTTCTGGGCTTCGCTCTTCAGGCGCTTCAAGTCCTACCGACGTCTGAAGGAAGGCCTGATCGGGTCTGCAGACCAGAAGCCCAGCTCGGACCAGAGCAGCTCCAGATCCTCCATCATCTGGAACCTCCTGAACAGACGAGGGGCCGTCGATAACTGCCCCCTGCTGCAGGACCGGCCGCTGTGAGCCCCCACCAGCCCGAAACTACCAAATATAAAACCAAACCGGTTCTTTTTATGTGTTTTGTCTTTTTTTATGCATTTTCTAAAATGGGAGTTTAAAAGAGGTTTCTGTTTCTGTGTCGTAGTCACAGTCTGATCCGATTTGGACAAAACCGAGTGTGAATGTTTTTCCAATAAACTTTTCCCAAAACATTTGTGTGTCTTTACTGATTGAAGAGTATTTTATATCCTTTATAAGAATGTGATGCTGGACTCACTCATGTGTGACAGTTAGAAACAAAGGTCTACAATCCCAAATGGCAAAAAGTGAGGTATGATTTTGTTGACTGTAACTTTTCAATCTCTCATTTAAATATAAAATAAGCGTAAGTCTGCCGCTCCATTTTATGTATTTCAGCATCATTTTGTTGTATTTGTCATGATTAGTTAAAATCTGCTGTCATTTTAGGTTGAGTCAACAAAAGACAAACGACTTCACATGTCACAGGAATTTTATTTAGAACAGAGCCAAACTTGACATTTTCAGGAATTTTAATCTGAACAGCCAAACTGGTAATTCATAGACAAACATTTCTGTTTGGAATGCATTCAAGAACACACTGATATCAATTATTTCCTGTTTAGTGCCTTCATGTCCCTTTTTAATACTCCTCTCCTTCCTCCTCTCCCTCACCCTCAATAGAGTCGACACCGACCTCCTCATAATCCTTCTCCAGAGCTGCCATGTCCTCTCTGGCCTCGGAGAACTCTCCCTCCTCCATCCCCTCACCCACATACCAGTGAACAAAGGCACGCTTAGCGTACATCAGGTCAAACTTGTGGTCCAGCCGAGCCCAGGCCTCTGCAATAGCAGTGGTGTTGCTCAGCATGCACACGGCCCTCTGGACCTTGGCCAGGTCTCCACCAGGAACCACGGTGGGGGGCTGGTAGTTGATGCCAACCTTGAAACCAGTGGGGCACCAGTCCACAAACTGGATGGTGCGCTTGGTCTTGATGGTGGCGATGGCAGCATTTACATCTTTGGGCACCACGTCGCCACGGAACAGCAGGCAGCAGGCCATGTATTTACCGTGGCGGGGGTCACATTTCACCATCTGATTGGCCGGCTCAAAGCAGGCGTTGGTGATCTCGGCCACTGAGAGCTGCTCGTGGTACGCCTTCTCTGCTGAGATGACGGGGGCGTAGGTGGCCAGGGGGAAGTGGATACGGGGATATGGCACCAAGTTGGTCTGGAACTCTGTCAGATCAACATTGAGGGCGCCATCGAATCGGAGGGAAGCAGTGATGGAGGACACGATCTGACTGATCAGCCTGTTCAGGTTGGTGTAGGTGGGGCGCTCGATATCGAGGTTTCTACGGCAGATATCGTAGATGGCCTCGTTATCGACCATGAAGGCACAGTCAGAGTGCTCCAGGGTGGTGTGGGTGGTCAGGATGGAGTTGTAGGGCTCCACCACAGCCGTGGACACCTGGGGAGCTGGGTAGATGGAGAACTCCAGCTTGGACTTCTTGCCGTAGTCCACGGACAGACGCTCCATCAGCAGGGAGGTGAAACCGGAGCCGGTGCCACCTCCGAAGCTGTGGAAGACCAGGAAGCCCTGAAGACCGGTGCACTGGTCGGCCTGAGGACAGACAGGGAGACGAGACGGGACATTCAGTCTGAGTTTGGTGGAAACAAACTCCTCCTCAGACTAAGTTACCCACCAGTTTGCGGATCCTGTCCAGCACCAGGTCGATGATCTCTTTGCCGATGGTGTAGTGTCCGCGGGCGTAGTTGTTGGCGGCGTCCTCCTTACCGGTGATCAGCTGCTCAGGGTGGAACAGCTGGCGGTAGGTCCCAGTGCGCACCTCATCTGCAGAGGAAACAAAAACACACATCCAATCGCCTGCTGCCACACGCTGCACATTGAAGTTCAGGGGAAGTGGTGACGCTCACCGATGACAGTGGGCTCCAGGTCCACAAAGACGGCTCTGGGGACGTGCTTTCCAGCTCCAGTCTCACTGAAGAAGGTGTTGAAGGAGTCGTCTCCTCCTCCCAGAGTCTTGTCACTGGGCATCTGACCGTCCGGCTGGATTCCATGTTCCAGGCAGTAAAGCTCCCAGCAGGCATTGCCAATCTGGACGCCAGCCTGACCAACGTGGATGGAGATACACTCACGCTGCGGACAGAAAACAGGAAGGTCATTTATGTACATAAATCTTTTATTCTGTGTGATCTGTGTGTGCAGCAGGAGGCACCTCCCTGCACCACAGTCTGCCTGACAGCCCCCGCAGAGGCAGGACGCTCCTCTCCTCTGTCCTCCGGTCTTTTTGTCCTGCACCACCCTCTCTTTTTTTTCTTGCAAGCACAAGCACGAATGAGAAATTCATTTGCATGTGTGTGTGTGTGTGTGTGTGGGGGGGGGGCTCGTGCACGGTGCAGTCTGGAATATTCCACTTGCTCTTGTGCCTTGATGATGCACAATCACAGCGGAGGAAAAAAAAAATCTATCTGCTTAATCACAACTGTCATTCTTAGATGATACAAATCATCCAAATGGGTTGAGTCAGATGTTTAGATTTAAAATCAGGAGCATCAGTCTACGAACGATGGATGAAAATAGCAGCATCCTCTGAATTAAAAATGATATCTGCAGTCGACCGTCTCCATCCTTCCCCACCCAATCTGCCCCTCCCTGCCTCCACACAGGGCATTTACAGGGTACCTGGCTTCGGTGGAGCTCTGCATTACACCTGACTGAAGAAATAAAAAGACAAGAACGAATGATGGTAATTAGGAGAAAAGCACATTTCTCCTCCAGTCTGTGCGCCGGAAGAGCCGCTCATTGTTCTCATCTCTACACAATGACAGCCAGATCTGTGTGCCAGCAGCAAGAGCAACACAACAAAAGACACACAATATAAACACAGCAGGTGAAAAGAACGGCGGAAACGAATCAGCCCATGAAATCAGAAAGGACAAATCAGAGGGGACGTCGAATAAACGGCTGGTCAGAATACAGATGAATAAATAAAGATTACACACTCACCATGTTTCCGTTTGAGCTTCACAGGAGGAAGAGGAGGACGAGAAATGCGAAGAAAAGGGGATTTTATTAAAAACGGTGGTTTGCGTCGCGTGTTGTACCCAACGGGGTCGATGCAACAACTGCTGAATGGGAAGGCGGCGCTTCCAGATTTATACATGCAGGCTGACAGGGCTGTGAGGGCTGGGGATTTGTCCTGAGCAGCCAGCAAAAAAAGGAAAACAGCCTGCACTGTCTCTGTCCAATCCGGGCCTCACTGTGGACATCACATTTAAATCACAGTTATTAAAGGGAAACCTCCTTTGTGCATTAAAATAAGAGAACCGTGGTGGGGGAGGTTTATTGATTTTAAATGGTTGAGTTAGTGTGAGCAGCATTTTCTTTTCTGATTTTTTATTTGATTTATTTTTTTTATAAAAAGCAGATTTATTTTGGGTGCAGAGGATTGAGGAAAGGTGGCACACATCTACCAAATCGGTGTGACAAGCTGGATGTGTGTTGTGTGAACAGATTCTGTGCAAACAGTCTTGCTGCACCTGATGCATTAAAAATGATGCAAAATGGCTTCTGCTGCACAGGATGCTTCCCAGGCGGCGTGTTGCCGGGGCCTGCCATGGTTTCTGCCCAGCATGCCAGCTCTCCAGCTCTCCTCCCTCTTTGTCCCAGATTCTCTGCAATGATGTCATTGAGTGGGTCGATCACGTGGCTGCCTGTCTCTCTCTGAGCCCCCACTGTTCAGCTGGACTGACGGCTGGGTGTGTTTCTTCTGGTTCTGTCCTGTTGGAGGAACCGAAACTGCCTGAATCACACAGTATGTGACATAATGAGTGAGTCAGAAGGTTTGCATTAAACATGAAAACACCAAGAAGCTGCTCTTGAAGCCATTTTGAGTGGGAGCAGTTGTTTTTTGACAAGCTCACCCTGAGCCACCGCAGCAGGAAACAAATAGTCATTTTTGTGTTTGGCTTTTGTGCGCTTTTTTGTCAAAACATCCATAATAACACAGGAATGATCATGATCAGAGGAAGCGAGGATGTGTGATTTACAGCCGGCCTCTTGTGGTTGCTGTACTCGGTGTGAACTGCAGGGGATGAAAGGGAAGGAGAGGAAGCAGCCGTGGCTCCCAGCCAGGAGAGAACATTCTCCAACCTTCCTCCACCCCAGCAGCTGTGAGACAGGGAGGGTCTGAGCAGCTGCTCACTGAGAGGAGAGATGGAGGATGGGAATGCTGGAGACGTGGGAGTGGTCCTTCATGCCATGAAAGTGACCGCAGTGCATCCTGCAAAGAGAGAATATGATACCCAACAAAGTGACGGAGCACATTTTCCATCTGTCACAGCCACAGTCCATGTGCAGATCCCTAAACTGGGCTGTGAAATAAATACAAAAATAAAATAAAATGCAGGTACACTGTTAAGATGTTGACAGATTTTCTCTCAGCAGGTTCTGTTGTTCAGGTAAAACATGGAACCGATCAGATTCCCTCCTGATGAAACGTATCGCTTCGTTATTTTTGTTATTTTTTATTATTTTTATTATTTTTATTATTTTTTGTTATTCTAAAGCTTTGAGCTAATGTGACATCTGTTACAATCCACAAAGAGTTGTGGATTCGACGAAAGGTCTGGGAGCACAGATATGATGAAGAGGGATAAAAAGAGGGAGGCTGCAGAGAAAAGTGGAAGTGCGTGTCTCCTAACAGAATCCAGGATGAAACGTGTTAGCTAAGTCTGTACATTTCAGACTGATTCATTTGTTCAGAATGAAGCATCAGATATTCTGTAACTTGCTTTCAACCCTCAAATACGGAAGAAGTCTGCTGACATCAGATCACACCTGTACAGCTTAATGGATTATTTGTGATAGTTCTTCGGAGGATTGCTGCAGCTCCAGACGACGATCTGCTGCAGTGAGCTCCACCCATCGGGATCCGTCTGACCGTTCGCTGGGCCTTTATGGAAGCCCAGAAGGAAACATTCATGGCCTCTCTCTTTGAAGGTTGACTGTTTAAGACACACAGCACCAGAACTGTTGTCCACAATCATTTATTTTATATGTCATATTACTCTTACATGAACTACAGCTGCATGACTGCATCGACAAAAGTGCTGACACACAACAATGCCATGCACCCTGTGCTGCAGAGGCCACACCCAGCCCTCCTCGTGTCTATATATATAGATATTTCTTCACATTTTTGTCATCAGCTTGAACGGAGGGCGACACCTGAACCTTCGGGTGAGAGCAAGTGTGTTTCCCTGCAGACTTGGGACATCAGGGTGAAGGATTTGGGTGAAGAGGCGCCTCACATCCCCCCACGGAGGCAGCTGCAGTGCAGCCCATTAATGCTGCTATTTAAGCTGGATCACGTGACGACCAGATAAAGGCGGTCTATGTGGATACTAGGCTGTATCCAGGCAACTGCGTTATTCATTTCCTAGCAACCGTTAAATCTTGGGAGGAGGGCTGGGGGTTGGGCGTCGGTGGCGCTCAGCGGCCTACATGTCCCTCATCTGTGTCTGGGCAGTTTGACCTCCTTTATCTGGAGAAGAATGAAAAATAAGATCACAATACTGAACGTAAAATTATTTCAACTGCTCCAAAACGTCCACGCAGACGCAGTGGCTGTAATAATAATAATATAATATGGATGATGTGAAAGAGCAGGCTACAGAGGACGTGTGGTCGGACACACAAAGCATTGAGCTGGTGTGTAAAATGTTAAAACACACAGAAATAAGACAGCATCTGTCAGGTGGTGACAGAGAAATAAACACAGGAGGGATGAGAGGGAGAAAAAGGGGGCGCAGCTTTGCGCTTTAACATGCTGACATCACAGTTTAATTACACAATTTAAGAGTTTTTATTCGACAACAACAACTAATACACATTTCTGAACGCTGTTGTGACAAATGAGTGAAAGTGTGACTGAACTATCATGCTGTTATTCGGTAATGAGCTCTGCTCTTCAGGCCTGCAGATGGAAATTACGCAGCATTTTCCTGCCCGGTACTGTCGGCGCCATGCTGGACAATACCGGGGCTCGGGTGGGGTTCTGGGGGGCGGGCTCTGCCGCGCCGACCAATAGGAACGCGCGGACGGCCTCTATACGTCGGAGTGACGGAGAGCCGACCAATGGCGGCGCGGCAGCCGCCGGCGCCGGGGCAGCCGGGGCATATAAAGGGCCGTCCGTCCGCCCCGTCGCCATTATCTCTTACATCGACCCCCTAACCGTCGAGCTGTAAGAGTCTGAGTCCGGAGCTCCTCCGCCCCCCGAGAAGACAACATCAGAAGACCAAGATGGTAAGGACTCTTTGAACAGCCTCATTTTAGAGGCAGAGTGTGTGTGTGTGTGTTTGGGGGGGCTAACCGGACCGAAGCCGGCTGAAAGCAGGAAGATGGCGGTGACGGTCCCATCGGTGCTGTCCCCCGGCGGGACAGCTCCCTCCTGCAGGGAAATGGAAGAGATGGGGCGACACCATCACAAACAAACAAGGACAAAACGGAAAAGGCGCAAACGTCACCAGTTGCTATGGATGAGGGCTGGTCGCCTAGCAACGCAGTTCCAGACACAACATACAGAGCCAATCAGAAGCTGCTCATTAAATCATCAATTAAAACAAATGCTGATCTGATGAGGTGACTCAATCAGCCTCATTGTGTTATAGTGAAGAAAAGTTTGATCTGGTATTAAATAGCTATTACTTTTCTGAGTGAGTAAAATAATGAAAAGGATCTTCACCTTGTCCTGTTTTCTGTCCACAGCGTGAGTGTATCTCCATCCACGTTGGTCAGGCTGGCGTCCAGATTGGCAATGCCTGCTGGGAGCTTTACTGCCTGGAACATGGAATCCAGCCGGACGGTCAGATGCCCAGTGACAAGACCATTGGAGGAGGAGACGACTCCTTCAACACCTTCTTCAGTGAGACTGGAGCTGGAAAGCACGTCCCCAGAGCCGTCTTTGTGGACCTGGAGCCCACTGTCATCGGTGAGCGTCACCACTTCCCCTGAACTTCAATGTGCAGCGTGTGGCAGCAGGCGATTGGATGTGTGTTTTTGTTTCCTCTGCAGATGAGGTGCGCACTGGGACCTACCGCCAGCTGTTCCACCCTGAGCAGCTGATCACCGGTAAGGAGGACGCCGCCAACAACTACGCCCGCGGACACTACACCATCGGCAAAGAGATCATCGACCTGGTGCTGGACAGGATCCGTAAACTGGTGGGTAACTTAGTCTGAGGAGGAGTTTGTTTCCACCAAACTCAGACTGAATGTCCCGTCTCGTCTCCCTGTCTGTCCTCAGGCCGACCAGTGCACCGGTCTTCAGGGCTTCCTGGTCTTCCACAGCTTCGGAGGTGGCACCGGCTCCGGTTTCACCTCCCTGCTGATGGAGCGTCTGTCCGTGGACTACGGCAAGAAGTCCAAGCTGGAGTTCTCCATCTACCCAGCTCCCCAGGTGTCCACGGCTGTGGTGGAGCCCTACAACTCCATCCTGACCACCCACACCACCCTGGAGCACTCTGACTGTGCCTTCATGGTCGATAACGAGGCCATCTACGATATCTGCCGTAGAAACCTCGATATCGAGCGTCCCACCTACACCAACCTGAACAGGCTAATTGGTCAGATCGTGTCCTCCATCACTGCTTCCCTCCGTTTCGATGGCGCCCTCAATGTTGATCTGACAGAGTTCCAGACCAACTTGGTGCCATATCCCCGTATCCACTTCCCCCTGGCCACCTACGCCCCCGTCATCTCAGCAGAGAAGGCGTACCACGAGCAGCTCTCTGTGTCTGAGATCACCAACGCCTGCTTTGAGCCGGCCAATCAGATGGTGAAATGTGACCCCCGCCACGGTAAATACATGGCCTGCTGCCTGTTGTACCGTGGCGACGTGGTGCCCAAAGATGTAAATGCCGCCATCGCCACCATCAAGACCAAGCGCACCATCCAGTTTGTGGACTGGTGCCCCACTGGTTTCAAGGTTGGCATCAACTACCAGCCCCCCACCGTGGTCCCTGGTGGAGACCTGGCCAAGGTCCAGAGGGCCGTGTGCATGCTGAGCAACACCACTGCTATTGCAGAGGCCTGGGCTCGGCTGGACCACAAGTTTGACCTGATGTACGCTAAGCGTGCCTTTGTTCACTGGTATGTGGGTGAGGGGATGGAGGAGGGAGAGTTCTCCGAGGCCAGAGAGGACATGGCAGCTCTGGAGAAGGATTATGAGGAGGTCGGTGTCGACTCTATTGAGGGTGAGGGAGAGGAGGAAGGAGAGGAGTATTAAAAAGGGACATGAAGGCACTAAACAGGAAATAATTGATTCCACTACATTCCAAAAAGAAATGCTTGTCTATTAATTTGGCAGTTCAGAGCGACACTGTTAAGGTCAGAGGGACAATTAGCAGATAGTAGGTTGGAAGTGTGAAGGAGTTAACACTCTGCAGGGCGACAGCGGAGGACAGGAAGGGACATGACGCACGACGGAAACAGAAAACAGTTGCTTTGAATTTTTTTTTTTCCTTGAGGGCATTCCAACATGAAATGTTTGTCTATTGATATGAATTACGCTATCTTTGCCTGTTTTTTCAGACCTCAATATCCAAATAAAATATCAGTTTGGCTCTGTTCTAAATAAATTTCCTGTAACTTAACCAGTTGTGTGGTTTGTTTTTTTTCTATATAAACATTAAAGGATGAGAAAATAAATAGTCAGGAATGATTATCTTTTCTGAATCCTGGATAATCTGATGTTTTTAGATAAGATGGATCCAGTAATGCTTTATGAGAGATAACCAACCTGCTGCTGAACCTGAGATAGGGTTTAGCAGCAGACACCAAATGTTACTCATGTCTGAATCCATCCAAACATTTAAAATGACTGTTGGAGACCAGATTTACACACGCTTTGACTCCTGCCCTGATGTTGGTATAAGAGTAGAGGTTTGGATCTAAGCCCGCTGTTGAAACTGACAGCTCATACAGAACAGTCCAGAACCAACATCGTATGCCATCTGGTGTTCAGCCACAAGGAGCCGCCCGAGCAGCTTCAACATCAGCGCACCTGGAAGGATCAGACATTCTCCTGATGATGGAGCCAAAATGCAGCCAACACAGGAGTGTGAAAAGCAACGAGCTGCTGTGAAATCGTCCACACTTAGAGAAGGATGATGAGAGGAGGTCAGCTCATTCATGAAGTTCAAATGGTGTTTTAGTGATCTGTGGCAGAATGTGAGTACGCTCCCCGGGGCCATCTGTTTCCTGCTTTGGATACATTAGAATTAGCATTTTTACTTATTCAAGCTGCTGATATGGTCCGTTATTCTGATCAAGCTGATCTCTGACAGACAGTGAAGGAAGGGAAGGATGTCTCAGGAGATGAGGACCTCTGGTGGTGGGAGGCTCCAGAGGACAGACGACACCTGAAGGCCTCACGCAGCAGGAAGACGGATATCATATCGAGAATTTGTGTCTAAATGAACAAATATGCTTTTATAGCTAGATATAGCTGAAAAAATAAATATGAAGGAAATATATCATAATGAGATTTTACACAGAACAGCAGAGTCAAATTTTGATATTCTGTTAACTTTGGAAATAAAAGTTTTGTTTTAAGGGTTATGATACTTGGATGACTTTGCACATATCAGGATTTTGTTAAATGGATCTTAATTTGAAATGTACAGTGTGCAGGAAAGACATTAAGACTCATGAAGACCCACTAAACACCTTTTAATGTTGTCAAGCCGTCATTGAACCACCGTTTATCTACAGCGGCCGGCCGACTAACACGTCTTTCTCAGGGGTGGACAGTAAAGAAGTAAATCAGTGCAGTTTTTGAGTATCTGTGTTTTAACCCCATTACTTCTACATCATTTTCCTTATTTATCCTGAAGGGAGATTCACTTTTCATGCATTATTCACACAACGGACACACAATAAGACATATAGAGACCTGCCTCACCTTCACACTGCAACATGACAGACAAACAGCTTGTTTTTGTACAGATTAGATGATGAAAGGTTTACAAACACAAAGCAGGCTCAGTGATGGAACTACACTGAAGTTTATGTTGATACTAAAACAGCTGGTTGATATCCACACAGCTCCACTTCGGGTCTTCGGTCCACACTGCCACTGCACATCGTGACCAGAACATTCCCCTTTAAGGAGGTGGCCTTGTGGGTAATGTGTGATGTAGTCAGCACGTTGCCGTGTCGTGTTGTGCGTTTGTCCCTCTCTCCGCTGTAAGCTTCATAGTCAGCGTGTCCAGTGTTTAATGTCGGAAGGAGGAACAGAACTGAATAAAGCTGGTCCATGTGTTCGACTGTTCTCCTCTTCTGTTACCATGGTTACCAGCGTCAAACCAGACCTCGCTTTCTGTTGGAGCTGGTTTTCCAAGTTAACAGAGCTCACTGACTCCACTGCTTAAGGACCCCAATAAGCAGGAATAATCAAATAGAATAAGCAAAATTACATAAATACCGCACAAAAAATAACCACGTGGGTTTTGCACAAAACTGCAAGAGATTAGAGTGAAGTGGCTGCATCTGTAAACAGTTAGGCATGACGCTGAAAACATTTTTATTCAGGCATCATGAAGAAAGAGAGCAATGTCACAGCCCGGCTCGTAGGCCGCGACAAAAATGGAAGACCAGACAGATGTGCAAGTCTAAGCAAGCGTTATTAGCAAAATGAAGAATAACGTAAAAGAACGTGGAAGTCAGTATCAGTCTTGCAAGCATGTGTGGATGTGTGTATATGTGTGTAACAACAAAACAAAACGGCAGCCGCGTCTGTGAGGGGAGAGAGCCTGAGACCAGGCAAACACGTTGCCCAGGTGTGACTGATCAGGCTAATGAGGACTCTCCGCCATGACCCAGATCCCTGCAAGACAAAGAAGACCCAGCAACAGGACAGGGACACCCAGTGGAACAAGAACCCCTGCAACACGTTAGCCTGTTGTTGCATTATTTACCAACAGGCTGACATGACAATTCTCAAAGGATGCCTCATTTTAACATCAGGCTAACCAATGGCAGTGGCAATATCTTTATAGAATTAAAGTAAGAACCTTAACACGCATGGAAAGTATGAAAGCAATATGACACAGGTATAGTTGTAATGTTGAGAGTTGAGATGAGACGTTGATGTCTCGTAAGCTGATATCACCTTACAGGTCAAACACAGTTTGCACCACATCTGGACACTGTCTCCTTCTCTCCCCCAGGTCCTCTGCCATTTTTACTGTTGTCTTCTGTCTCCAATTTGGCTTCTTTGTCTCCAAATCTTAAATCCATAAATGAGTCTGTTCTCTGCTGTGTAGGTATGTTACCTCGACTCCATTGCTGCCATCATCCAGCACACAGGACAGTCTGTTAATCAGGTGAACATCAGACACAGCACAACCAGCAGAGAGACCAGACCCCCACTTTGTGCTGTCAAGATGACAAATGCTTTGTACAAATCAAATCAAATCAGATTTATTTGTGTCGCGCCAAATCATAACCAAGTTACATCAAGACACTTCACATAAAGAGCAGGTCAGGACCAAACTCTTTATAAAATGATTTAAAGAGACCAGAACCAGGCTGGGGGGGGTCTGCCTTGACCGGTTGGAGAGAGAGAGAGAGAGAGAGAGAGAGAGAGAGAGAGAGAGAGAGAGAGAGAGAGAGAAGGATATTCAAACAGGTACAGGCAGGAACATGATTCATGAGGATAAGACCAGACCGGATCCCTCCAGAGACCACAGAGACCAGACCGGATCCCTCCAGAGACCACAGAGACCAGACCGGATCCCTCCACAGTAACTAGATCCCTCCAGAGACCACAGAGACCAGACCGGATCCCTCCAGAGACCACAGAGACCAGACCGGATCCCTCCACAGTAACTAGATCCCCCCAGAGACCACAGAGACCAGACTGGATCCCTCCAGAGACCACAGAGACCAGACTGGATCCCTCCACAATAACTAGATCCCTCCAGAGACCACAGAGACCAGACCGGATCCCTCCAGAGACCACAGAGACCAGACCGGATCCCTCCACAGTAACTAGATCCCTCCAGAGACCACAGAGAACAGACCGGATCCCTCCATAGTAACTAGATCCCCCCAGAGACCACAGAGACCAGACCGGATCCCTCCAGAGACCACAGAGACCAGACCGGATCCCTCCACAGACCGGTTCTTGTTGGACCAGTTTCACTGAAGATATTTTTGAGCGATAAACATGTCTGAACAGAATCACATCAGTGTGTTGAATAATGACACAAAGCTACTTTCCTTTCCTGTATTTCATGTGTGTGTGTTTTACACTTTTACTGAGGTAATATCTTGACTAAGCTACTTTTCCTGTTTGGAGTAATATTTGAGAAGAGGTGTCTTTGCCTTTACTGAAGTAGTGAAGTTGTGAACTCTGTCCACCTCTGGTCTTTCTACATTTGACTGTTTCCTGCGGAACAAAGGATGTTACTGTTTCCTTCAGCCAACCAACCTCATGACCGAGCTGACTTACTTTAATACATTTAAATTCTCCATTGTACCACTGAGTGTAGATGGACGGGAAATAATGACAGTTTTATCCATACAGTGTTTTAAAGTGTTTTATGTGACACGATTGGAGCTGGAAGAGCTTTCATCTTTATCAAATAATTAAGTCGAGACATTCAATATAAATTGTTAGAACAATGCGTGCTCTCCAATTTTCTTCCGGGTCCATGAACGCAACAGCGTACGTTGGATTGCTTCACTTCCTGTTGGCTCGTGGCGTTTCAGGAAGGCTCAGAGTCAGCCAATAGTTAACGGGCACACATGAATGATAGCCAATCAGCGTCCTCGGCTCTCCTGCTGCCGGCTCGGAGGGTATAAAAGGCCCCGCCCATCCGCCCCGCGTCAGTCGCATCTTACAGCGGACCCCTAAAGGCCGACCAGTGAGAGCAGCCGACACTTTAACCGACTTTAACCAGCTCTAACCAACTCTAACCAACTCTAACCAGCTAACCAGCTAACCAGCTAACCCTAACCCTCTGTCAGCCTTCTGTAGACCCTTCAGCTCCAAACATGGTGAGTCTTTAAACATGCTTTTCTTTTACTGGTCAGATTGTTGAATAATTTTTTTATTTTTTTTTTACCTGTAGTAGAAGCAGCTCAGGTAGCATTAAAATGTCAGATTGAACTTTTTTTTTTCTTTTGGTTTAACGTCGGAGGGAACTCTTCAGGAAGCGGCCCACTTTCAGGTTGAGTCATGGCTGCTGGTTTTTCCAGCACTGACCCAGTTGTGGAAGGTCACTGAGTTTAAAGGCTGAGACGGGGTGGATGTTGATGACTGAAGGAGCCCACACTGTCCCACAGAACCCCCCCAGACCCGATGGTCTTTTAATTCAGTGGTTTATTCAGTTCTACCTGAGCCCTGTGCCTGGAGCTCAGAGGTGAAAGGTCAGCCTGCCGTGGGTGTTGGCCCCTTCGCTAATCCATCAGGCCGGTCTGAAACTGCAGCCACACAAAAACCTTTTCAGGAGCAGCTTTTATAGTTCACCTTTCATGTTGGAAACTTTTGTTGAGCTGCAGCTGTGTTTGGGTTGTTCCACCACAGAACTTTGTTGGTGAAAGTTTTCTTTCCTGCACATCCTGTCAGGTGACCTGGAGTCACGATGCTCTGATATCTGGGTCTTCACAAAAGAGCCTTTTTTTTCCCCCTCTCATCCTCGGATCACGAGCTCCAGAACAAGTCGGCAACATGTGATGAGAAGCCCTCAGCACATAGTTGGTCAGAAATAGCACAAGGAGCCTGAATTTGTGTCTATAACTAAATAATGTTTTCTGTCTGCAGCGTGAGTGTATCTCCATCCACGTTGGTCAGGCTGGCGTCCAGATTGGCAATGCCTGCTGGGAGCTTTACTGCCTGGAACATGGAATCCAGCCGGACGGTCAGATGCCCAGTGACAAGACTCTGGGAGGAGGAGACGACTCCTTCAACACCTTCTTCAGTGAGACTGGAGCTGGAAAGCACGTCCCCAGAGCCGTCTTTGTGGACCTGGAGCCCACTGTCATCGGTGAGCGTCACCACTTCCCCTGAACTTCAATGTGCAGCGTGTGGCAGCAGGCGATTGGATGTGTGTTTTTGTTTCCTCTGCAGATGAGGTGCGCACTGGGACCTACCGCCAGCTGTTCCACCCTGAGCAGCTGATCACCGGTAAGGAGGACGCCGCCAACAACTACGCCCGCGGACACTACACCATCGGCAAAGAGATCATCGACCTGGTGCTGGACAGGATCCGCAAACTGGTGGGTAACTTAGTCTGAGGAGGAGTTTGTTTCCACCAAACTCAGACTGAATGTCCCATCTCGTCTCCCTGTCTGTCCTCAGGCCGACCAGTGCACCGGTCTTCAGGGCTTCCTGGTCTTCCACAGCTTCGGAGGTGGCACCGGCTCCGGTTTCACCTCCCTGCTGATGGAGCGTCTGTCCGTGGACTACGGCAAGAAGTCCAAGCTGGAGTTCTCCATCTACCCAGCTCCCCAGGTGTCCACGGCTGTGGTGGAGCCCTACAACTCCATCCTGACCACCCACACCACCCTGGAGCACTCTGACTGTGCCTTCATGGTCGATAACGAGGCCATCTACGATATCTGCCGTAGAAACCTCGATATCGAGCGTCCCACCTACACCAACCTGAACAGGCTGATCAGTCAGATCGTGTCCTCCATCACTGCTTCCCTCCGATTCGATGGCGCCCTCAATGTTGATCTGACAGAGTTCCAGACCAACTTGGTGCCATATCCCCGTATCCACTTCCCCCTGGCCACCTACGCCCCCGTCATCTCAGCAGAGAAGGCGTACCACGAGCAGTTAACGGTGTCTGAGATCACCAACGCCTGCTTTGAGCCGGCCAATCAGATGGTGAAATGTGACCCCCGCCACGGTAAATACATGGCCTGCTGCCTGTTGTACCGTGGTGACGTGGTGCCCAAAGATGTAAATGCTGCCATCGCCACCATCAAGACCAAGCGCACCATCCAGTTTGTGGACTGGTGCCCCACTGGTTTCAAGGTTGGCATCAACTACCAGCCCCCCACCGTGGTCCCTGGTGGAGACCTGGCCAAGGTCCAGAGGGCCGTGTGCATGCTGAGCAACACCACTGCTATTGCAGAGGCCTGGGCTCGGCTGGACCACAAGTTTGACCTGATGTACGCTAAGCGTGCCTTTGTTCACTGGTATGTGGGTGAGGGGATGGAGGAGGGAGAGTTCTCCGAGGCCAGAGAGGACATGGCAGCTCTGGAGAAGGATTATGAGGAGGTTGGAACTGACAGTATGGGAGATGATGATGATGATGATGGAGAGGAATATTAAACAGCACACATTCCCTTCTGTTAAGCTGATCTGTGCCTTTTATTAATGTCAAAATAAAAGCTGGTTTATCGACTGTACCTGTTTTCTGTCTGATTCTGACCTAAAGGAGCTAAAATGCTTTGACTGGAGCATCCTGCTGCTCTTCTCACTTCAGTCACTTGGGGTCAGTGTCGTTCAGCAGATGATTTGAATCAGTGCTGCATTAGCAGACAAAGATCCAGCTGAACTGCTGCAGGTTTCCTGTAGTTAAGTTTCAAAGCTTCAAACACTTTTACATTTCAGAGGCTTCATCTTTACTGATTGACATTTGACTTGTTTGTTTGGGGAGGAGACGCAGCTCTGAGCTGGTTTTAAAATAGGGAGAGGTATTGGCTGTCCTGGGGGAGGGACGGGGGACGTCTCGCACTGGGAGACAGGTGGTGTTTAAAAATACTCAGTTCTGCTGTTACAGACTGGATTTCTTCTGGTTAATGACTGATCGGTGCATACATTTAGAAACTTGTGAAAACCGACCTGGTGTGAGGCGACGAGTCAAACATTACACATTCACAAGTGT
Organism: Echeneis naucrates; assembly: GCF_900963305.1. NCBI lineage: Eukaryota > Metazoa > Chordata > Actinopteri > Carangiformes > Echeneidae > Echeneis > Echeneis naucrates. The sequence continues at coordinate 982,594 of NC_042517.1, forward strand.
TGTAAAAGGTTTTTATTGAATTTGAGATTTGACCAGGTTTGGCAGCACCAATGCATTTTTCCAAATTGAGCAATGTTGCTTTAGTTTAAGTTTTTAAAATTAAACGCACTAAAATTGACAACAAAATGGCCTCTACGTTATGACAGCGACCTGAACCAATACTATTGCATCGTACGTTCACCTGCCAGTTGGCTGAAAATGCTCTGAATGTTTGAGGGATTTTTTAATGAAAAAATAAAAGTACAGTTTGTGTGTTTATTTGCAAACTCAAAGTCGAAACTGTTTCAGCCAAACACCTTTTAATTTGTGGCTAAAAGACAGCAGCACATTGGAAGAGTGCTCTTCTCAGTGTAAGACATGGAGTTACCAATCATTCTTTATTTTCCTCCATCTCACAATCACAAGGTCATGTGACCAACTCCTGTGGGAAATAAATACATTTTGGGATGTGTGTTTGTGTGACAGCCAATAGTTTGATTGCTGAAAAGATGTGCACTTGAAAATGGTACAAAAACAGAGTCGTACACACAAAGTGCCTTCATGCGTAGAAAAGTTGAACTCATATATGGTGCTGAAGCACAAAACGCAGTGGACAGTTTCTCACGCTGAAGCTTACATGAAAACATGAACGCTACTCGTCACATCATCCCGACCCGCCTCCTGCTGCCTCTATGCTTTCAACACAAACCTGAACACATGTACTACAACATACAGTGATGGCTTTGAATAAAGACGAACAGCTCTCGGTTCAAACCGCACAAACAGAAGCAGTGAATTCATATTTCCGTCTCTATTTGGTTGATCAGCTCCCGAAGACAACAAATACATAAAAATCCTGGTGAAAATAGAAAATATCACAGTGTAGAACACCACAGTCTCAAATACAGGTTTCTTTTTTTGGTTGATTTTTTTTTTTTATGCAGGATGAAAAAGACAAATCTGACTACGAGCAGCGAAATGAAAACATCAACAACCTGATTTTAAAGTTGATCGGACGTTTCATTCATCGTTTTCAGCTTTTCCTGATCAAGAATTTGGACATTCCAGATGATTAAAACTATGATATTAACAGTTTTCACTCCCTCATCCTTCACACGTCTAAACAATCCGGTTTAAGGTGTCACAGAGAGAATATTAAGTTTTTGTGATCAACATCTTGTGACAACACAAACTATGCCGGATTGAGTTTGAAAAATGTTGACACATTGACGTACTCTATCATCTCTATCATCCAGCCCCCCGTCCGCCCTCCGCCCCCCCACCACCTCCACACTTACATACAAACAGCATCACATTCGGATGCACTGAATCAGTTCAATGTCCTTCAGCTTCTCTGAGCTGGTCGGAGAAGAGTCTGACAGTCTCACAGTCACACCAACAAAAACCTTTAGATGAGATGTGGCGTCTGCATGAGGCCCCATCCTCATCCTCAGGAGTGTGGGGCTCCTAACTGAGGAGGACGGACTCCATCTCTGTCCAACGCTGCTGGTGACCTGCAGCAAACCCACAGTTTGATTTTAAATTGGACCGAATGAACCAGACTGCTGCTTCAGTGAAAATAATTTAAAAACAAATATTCCATCTGATGGAGAATCAACAACTAATGAAAACAGCACGCAGCCACAAACTATTCCGAGGGTCAGGAACCGTAAACTGGAGGTTTGGATTTTGCAGACTGATTTGTTTACCTGAGGTTGGGGAAGACGTCTCATGACAAAATGTGTACGAAGAGGATGGCCAGGCCGATGTTGAGCAGGATGACCATGCAGATCATGATGGTGTTCGGGCCCTTTAAAATAGAACAGAAATACACGTGTGGGCTGAAAACAGGGAATTCATGTTCTTCTCTTTCTATTTCTGACAGACATGATGTGTTCACCGCCCCACCTCCTGCTCCAGAGACTCGGCGGACACCAATTTATTTGGGCTCAACGCCTCGGCCTTCGGTCGGGCCTCTGCTTTGGGCTCCACCTTCGGGGCTGGTTTGGCAGCGATGACTTTGACTTCCGCTGGCTTTGGAACGGGTTTAGGTTCTAGTTTGGGTGCAGGTTTCGGGGACGGAGCCGGGCTCGGTTGCCGTTTTGGTGCTGGTTTTGTTTCTGCTTTGCTGGACGGCCTGCTCGCCTCCCTGGACTCCACCTTGGTCTCCAGGACGACAGGAACTCGTTGGTGGGCTGACGGAGCTGTTTCAGGTTTGAGCTCTGCCGGTCTGGGTTCAGGGGTGGTGGCCTTGGGCCCTTTGGAGGTCGGACGTGTTGTATCTTCACCTCGAGAGATGAGGCTCTTCCTTACGGGGGGGATGGGGACGGCGGCGGCGGTGGCAGGAGTGACATCTGGAGCTTTGGCCTCAGAGTCGTACTTCTGCAGGGGCTTGATCTCCAGATCGGACCCCTGCCCATTCTTATTGCTCTGGCGGCTGGGCGTCCGCGAGGGGCCACGGCTGCTAGGGCCCCCTCCTCCTTCGGGGTTTGTTGAGGTGGGAGCAGGGGGGGTGGTGGGCCGGCTGCTGGGCCTGCTGTTGGGTTTACTGCTGCCCTTACTGCCTCCACCTCTGTTGGGTTTGTCTTCGTTCCAGCCTCCGGGGCCAAGAAGGCTGGGGTCCTCCTTCATGATGATGCCGGGGCTGGGGGAGGGGGTGCGGCCCGGGGAGGAGCTGGGCATCAGGCTGTCCAGTTCATTCATGAAGGGGCTTTCAGGCGGGGTGGGCACCGGCTCCTCCTCGGCCAGAAGGGACTCGTGCATGACGGGGTCTGTGTTTTCGCTGCCATCCACGACTTCCTGCAGAGCTCTCTTCTTCAGATACTCCGGACCTGAATCGGACCGGGCAGAGTGTCACACATTCATCTGTAAAAATGTGTTATTTATAAAAGAAGACAATTTACAGGAGGGAACAACCACAAGAGGACATTTTACCCCACACTTTCTCTTCACTGGCTGCTTTCAAATGAATCACAATCAAAAGAGGACACAGCACTCAAACAGGTGTTTTATTTTTCCTCCTCTGCTGATCTCAGTGTACTTTTTGACTGTGGCCTTCTCACAGAAGGATCGTGGATCTGGACTCACCTGTCCGTGTTACCTGCCTGTCTGCCTGGTGTCCTGACCCCACCGGCTCTATATTTGTATCTTATTTTATTTTATTATTTAACTAAGCTCCTTTTCCTCCTTTCTTTTTTTGCACACATGCTAAGTTGTTGCTAACAGGCTAAAAACAGCAAAGAGGTGCCGCAGCTCTCTTCTGGTCACATGACAGCCCATTTTCTCATTCTGGCAGATGTAGTTTCCAAATACTTTAATTCTAATATGTTTACAAAATAATAGTATTAATTGGACATTGCTGTAGATACGAGTGACCAAAATCTGAAAAAAAACTTTGTAGAAATTGATAATCAGGTGTTATAATAGAGTACTTTAGATTCTGATAATAAATGTCACTCAGCTCCGGCATTAATCTGATTATTTTTTCCTAAATAAGATCCATAACAGATGGATGGTAAAGTTACTGTGGATTAATACACATTTGTAGCTGTGCTGTGCATTCTGGCAGCCGGACAGATTATTTCAGATTAAATCCAGATACCTGTCCACATACGTTCATGTATGTGTGAGTTCTTTAAAGCGTTTTTAATCTCATGATGATTAAAAAGAATATCAGGCTTTTCAAGACATCTTTTGAATTTAAGAAAATGACATCTCCTCCTGATGGTTTACTGTAACTGTGAGGTGGAAACGCTGACGCTCTGTCTGTGTTATTATCTCCTCAGTGGAAGAATTCGAGGCCAGGCAGCCTCTCAGGAAGCAGACTGATCGACGTCAACTCACCAGGAAACGGGACTGAACTGCAAGAGGCTCCAAAATGGCTGCCGTGCTTTTGTGTGACTGTGTCGGTGTGTGTTGGCAGACTTTTTTAGCCATTCAGCTGTGGTGAGCCTCGGCTGGAGTCTGAGTGCTTTGTAATTGTCATGAAGTAAATAAAATGAATAAATGTGCTGTTCAATTGCTGCTGTTGTGTTCTTCACTTCTAGTGGAACAAAAAATGGAAACTGAAGGGTGTTTTAGGTTAAAACAGGTTCCTGTCCACTCACCTGGCTGGTAGAAGGACGGGGAAAGCTCTTTGGCCACCAGTCTGGCGATGCTGGATTCGCTGTTGGAGGCCTGAGCTGCATTAGCGGCACCGTCTGCTTTGGCTTTGGCATGGGTCGTCCTGCAGAGGAGCACAACGCAGCATTTATTTCCCTCTCACTGTTTGTTCTCAAGAGATTTTAAGGGCCTTTGAGCAGTTTGACATTCATCAGCGTGAATGAGAGGATGGTTTGGTCTGATATCAATAAAGGCAAAGATATTTAGCTGAGCACAAACACTGAAAGCAGCAGGGCTAACATTATGAAATATTATTTAGTCCCATATATGTTTTACAGCGTGTTTTCTAAATTGTGTCTCCCACATTAAGTTACTCTTGAGTTAATATCAGTACATCATATAATGAGATTAGAATTTTCTGCTTGTGTGCCTGAAGAACAAGTCACAGAACTAAATATTGCACTCCAAACCAAAAATTCCTGTAATTTTCATCATTTCCATAATATCCACTGAATCGTAAACGAGTGCTTCAGCACTTTTACAGTCACGGTTCATCCTCAGGTGAGCATTTTACCAAAAGTCCCCCGGCCCAGAAAAAAAGTCCACCCCTCCTGGCAACAGAGGAAACATCAGTGGATGAAGTCAGAGGGGTTCATCCTGTGGGGACACTGCTGTTCGTCCCACATTAACGGCAGAGTTACTGATTGTGATTACTCTGTAGATACTTAACATACTGTAACTTTACACTGAGCCGGAAATAACCTGCCGGTCTGCCTGAAGACTCGGAGGGGACGCTGCTTCCCACTGGAACAATTAAAGACTCTGTCCACTGACTGTGGACAGGTGGAGACAGGTGGGCGGTGTCCTTTTCCAGGTACCCTGTTCTCTCCACCTCAGACAGACAGTTACACTGAAAACATCGAGCTTTTGGTTCGATATCTGAGCCAACATTCACACATTTGTCCTCTTCAGCCTGTAAATCCTGAACCATCAAACCACAACTCCGCTGTTTTGGAACCAAAACAAACTCCATGTGTGATTCTGATCCTGATTCTGATCCCGATCCTGATCCTGATCCTGATCCTAATCCTGAACCTGATCCTGATCCTGATGCTGATCCTGATTCTGATCCCGATCCTGATCCTGATCCTGGACCTGATCCTGATCCTAATCCCGAACCTGATCCTGATCCTGATGCTGATCCTGATTCTGATCCTGATCCTCGACCTGATCCTGATCCTAATCCTGAACCTGATCCTGATCCTGATGCTGATCCTGATTCTGATCCTGATCCTGATCCTGATCCTGATCCTGATCCTGATCCTGGACCTGATTCTGATTCTGATTCTGGACCTGATCCTGGACCTGATCCTGGACCTGATCCTGATCCTGGACCTGATCCTGGACCTGATCCTGGACCTGAACCTGATCCTGGACCTGATCCTGGACCTGATCCTGATCCTGGACCTGATGTATTTGGTCTTATCCAACATGGAGGGAAGCAGCAGTGAAACATCAACAGTAGCAGCTTCAGTGTCTCAGCACCATAAATGTGCAGAAACCTCAGACCTGAGGAGAGCCGATCATCACCCCCCCCCCCCCCCACCACCACACACACCCTGTACGAGGAAAACACACATTTAACCCCCCAATAACCAGACCCAGCCAGATGGTCCCAAAGAGGGCTAAGAGCTGCTCGCTGACTGGACGTGGCTCCAGATGCTAACAGTGACATCATCATCAGCTACAGTTAAACAGAAGAAATAAAACTTTGGTCCCCAAAATGTAACATCATTAACTTTAATATGAAGGATAAATAAACTGTCACCAGTTCATTATAACACAACTGAGACTGAAACGCTCATGAACTTAACTGTTGGGTTAAATCAGTAGTGGTGCACTGCAAGAAGGTTCCAGGTTTGAATCCCTCTTTCCCACAGTCCACAGCGGTCCAGGTGAACCCTGCCCCCCCGACCCAGCATGGACCAACAGTACCGATCATGAACCAGTCGGTTAATGTTACTGAAGGAGTCCTGGATGGTTTGTGACTGAGCGCCTCCTTTCACATGTGATCCATTTATAAAAAAAACATCCTCGTGTTGTGCGACACTTTTAAAACAACAAACCGTTCAGTTTAGATAGTTATCAGTTTGTCTGCTGAAGTTGTAAATCTGCAGCAGTTTGTGTTGCTCTCCGAGTCCTTCTTTGCAACCAAACATGACATTTGACACCATGACCTAAATACCCTTTACGCTTTTAAGGAGACGCTGCGTACAGTCCGAGGATTCATGAGGCATCGGCTGCAGAGAGACACTCAGCTGTGTCCTCAACACCCGCAGCCGTGACCTCACAGAACAACCACACCGTAAATCTGTGCGAAGTCTGTGCTGCTCACTTCAAACATACGACTGTTTTCTGTCAGAGATATTCTGTCATCCTGGCATGTGCTGCTGGATCTCTGTGGAGGGTCCTGTTGGACTCTGGGAGTGTGGGAGAGCGATTTAGTTTCTATAAAAAGACGACTAAATGTTTCAGCCTGAAATTATATCACTTTGCCAAAACACGCGTTCATGAAGTGCTAATTGAAATGTCGTTATTACCACGTTGGGAGGAGGTCACACAAAGAGCAGCAGAGATCATGACCTTTTCAACACAGACACACACAGCGTGAGCTGAACTTTGTTTACAAATGTTAGGACGGGCACAAAGTGCTCGTCTCAGCAGGACAGTGTGTAATCCAAGCTGCACAACTAAAGCTAGGTGTGGTGCATTTATACTCTTTATACCAGCCACACTCGCTTATGAGCTGTGTCATATTTATATCCGTGGAAACATCTGACACCGCTGCTGACGCAAGGTGGACCGAGATCTGTGATCTCTGACTGCAGCTGAAGCTTACAGTAGGTGACGAGACCAAGTCGGGAACAAGTTGTGATCTGCTGAAACTAGAAAAGAGTGAGCAGACTAAAAGTCTGGATTGGACATGTAGACAAACAGAAGAGTGAGGATAAGAAGAGTGTGTGACGAGGCAGGCGGTCTGAACGCAGGGGGAGGGGGATAATCAGCTGTTGCATTCCCCTGCGATTGTGATACAGCAGGAGTGAGCGTGTCCATATTTAGTCAGGGCTCCTCAGCGACCACTGGGCCCCCGAGTGTGCGTCATTTACACCCCGTCCCGCCACACCGGTCCTCCTCCAGACGCCTCCTGATGCCGGCTCATGAAGCAGAACAATGTCCACAGAGCGTCCGAACGCCGGCGAGCCCAAAGCTGACTGGACCTGCAGGGGCCCCGTCTGGACCCCCATTCAGTCCAGAGGTTGGACGGGTATTTTTAACCCTGCGCTTCTCTGCCAAAGGATCACAGAGGGAGGAATGAGCTGCCAGGAACAGATGTGTCACTTCTCCACCGCAAGTTAGTTTGGTTTGGTCCTCTCCTTACGATTCAGATCTGTCCCCTCAGTGAAAACACCGATACAACCATGTTCTGACACACAAGTACGAATAAAAGTCCATAAAATCCAAATTTCAAATAAAAGTTTGAAATCAGAACTGTATTTATGTGCAGCACACGAGGAAACGTGCTCTGTTGCATTCTGGTCTTCCTGCAGAGATGTATTTATGGGTTTGCACCGTAGAAGTCAAAATAAAAACTAGTTTAGTTAAAATAGAATTACCTTCCTCACTTCCCTCTAAATTTAATTCATGTAACATGAGTCCACACCAGGAAACCGGCTGTCGGCTCTGTGAACTCTCAACAGATGATCATTTATTTTCTGCTGTTAAATGTGATTCATTTTTCTGATACTGAGGCTAAAATGGGAAGGCTAACGCGAACCCAAGCCATTCAGTGAGTCCAGATTCACTGGACTGGATTCTCTGTATGTTCGGTCTGTAAAGGCCACCGAGGTGTTTGAGGACCGTCCGACATAAATGGGACATCCCGGCGCTGATGGATTTGCTGCGTTAAAGTTGATTTCCCCGACACGCTGCTTCTCCTCACGGCTCAGTATTTAGATTTGAGTGTGTTTGGAGTCTGTGGTTCATCAGCTGTAAACACTGAGCTTATTTCAGGTGCTGAGACGTCTGAGGACACAAACGGCAGCTCCTTCTATGGTCAAAGACAAACTGAAGGTGGATGAGATACTGATTGTTTGAGGACTTCATTCAGAGACTTTAATGTAAAACCTTCCACTGAAACAGATAAAATGATAATTATCAGTTTTTTTGTACGTGTTTTCCGCTATCAAACATTTTTAAGCAACTTATAAACATGTTAATAACAGAATAAAAAATGTGTAGAACTCTGATGTAGTTGGGAAACACACAGTGTGATTATTTATTCATTTATTACATGTTTGTTGTTTGCTTATAAGAGCTAACTATCCTGTTAAAGAGTGAGTTTATTTATCGATAAAGATGACATAAATTCGGAAGCTGTGAGGGACACGAACCCCCCCAACAGTTTATGATGATTGGCCTGTAATATTACACTGTGGACGCCCTGTAACGCTGATCACATCTTCACAGCGAACCCGACGGCGAATCGTTTCTGTCGAGGCCAACCTGAGAGCAGATTCAGCTCGGATCCAGAAAACCTGACAGCACATTCTGCTAGATCAGGACCTCTGCGGACAAGGCACCAAGAGATGGCAAACAAAGACACACAAAGGTCAAAGGTCACTCCTCCTCCATGTTGACCACCTGTCGGATCCAACAGGAGCCTCTATCAGTCAAACACATTTTCAGGATGTGAACTCCAGTTTCTTTAAGAAGAAACCCAACAACAGCTCGGAGGACCAGCGGCCTTATTCTTCAGACCAGAGCACGTCTCTGAAAAAGGTTCCCTGACTGAACACAGCTAAGTAACGAGCCAGGTGAGCCATCTTTGTTTGGACTGAACAAACACAATGTTAGGAAGAGGTTCAATTAGGGTCAGTGACGAAGCTCTGATGTGACTCTTCTTACCTGGAAGCGGCGATCTCGGCCTTCTGCTTGGCGATGGCTGCCGCCCTCTGAGCTCCCTCCACCGCTCTCTCCACCTTATGCTTGATCTTGGTTCCCTTCAGCTGGATCACTCTCTTCTTCATGGCCTTCACCAGCATGTTGTTCATGTACTTGCCTTCCTCTTTCCCGCCCTCGGCGAAAGTGGTGCAGCCGTAGCCGTGTCTCTGGTTGTTCAACCACTCGCCCTCATACTTCAGCCCGCTGGACCGTTCGCTTATTCCATATCCGGACCGCTTGTCGTTCTTCCACTCACCCATGTAAACCTCTGTGGTGGTGGCGTCGATGTCGGCCTCCACGGGCGGGAAATCCTCGGCTCCGGCCAGGCTCTCGTCCATGCTGATGGTGGAGTTGGTGTCGCTGGCGTTGGAGCTGAGAGCTGATTCCGTCCTCAGGAAGCTGATCTTGCTCTTCTGGCTGGCCAGCGAGGTGCTCGAGTCGGACTTCTTCAGCTTGCCCAGCAGAGAGCTCCGGGATAACAGACCTTTCTTCTTGTGCTTCACCGCGTCAGGGTCCACCTGGAGGGTGAGGGCGAAGCCACCGCGGGATGGTCCCAGCTGGCTCGGGGTGGCGACGGGCGTCTCCTCACCTGAGGCGTTGGTGGTGGTGATGATGGGGATGTCCTGGTGTAAGACGGTGCCGTTACTGTGTTCGCTGCGAAGGGAGGTCAAGGATGTACGAAGAGGGGACCGCACAACGGCGGCCATCCCATAGGGGACGCTCTGACGGACGCCATAGCCGTGCCGCATCCCGCCAGTGAACTGACCCTGGAAAGTTCCTGCAAACACCAGAAGAAGAACAGAAGAACATGTCGAATTACACAGAATTCTTTTCTATATGCAGCAGAGATGAAGCCTCGGGCTGTTTTTAGCGGCGCAGCGGCGCTCTATAGATGGCAGCATCAGTATGTCTGTCATTTGTTCCAGACTGAAATATCTCAACAACCACTGGAAGGATCGCCAGGAAATTCTCCCATACATTAGAGCTCCTCAGAGGATAAATATTACTTGACTTTGACTTTGGTGAACCCACGACGGACTCCTGAGCTCCACTGACTTCGATGAGGAACTATTTCATGTATTGGGGTGGAATTTGTTGGAGACATTCGTGGTGCTGAGAAGACTTCAATAGTTCTTTTATCCTCCATCTCCTGAAGAGAATCAGTGTTCCTGTTGAACATGAGCATGTATCTGTGGTTACGTTAGCATTTACCTCAAGTCGTTTCACACTGCCTGTCTGTCAGCTGTCTGACGAGTCAAACTTTTATTTTTTGCCTGAATGTGTTGGGTATCTTTAGTGTCATTAATGGCCTCGCTGACAAATCCACTTGGGGTTTGGCCTCGTGCTAAAATTAACATGTGTGTGGATTATAGTGCCGGCTAGACCTCTGCCCGTGAGGCCAGGAGAGCAGGGGGCTGCTGGGCTATTCTGGTGCCAACTTCCACCGGACTGGGCTTCAAGCTGATGAGTCAGGAGGGAAGCCGCCGCTTTAGAAATGTCATGTTATTTCTCCAACTTCTCAAGTTTCCTCCACAGAGTAAAACACACGAAGCCACAGGGAGATAAGATTATTATCCGATTAGCTACCGACTCTTGTTAAATGGTTGAAAATAACAAAGAATATTCCGTCCAGAATGGGATTATTTTATAGTTACGTTAGTGTTTTTTTTATTTGATGCTACTTTTATTCATTGATTCTCAGAAGGAAGTGTTTTTTTGTAAAAGTGCCATGTTTTATGGTGACAATGTGTTTAGATGCTAAAAGAATGTTAACATTAGCTTCACCTGCAGCAGCCATGACGTGATTTTCATCATGTCTGGTAACATAACATAAATTATGCTGCTTAAACCATTTTTTCATGCACAGCACTTTTTAAATAAAGCATAAAGTACTTAGAAGCTTATTTAAGTAAAAGAATATTTTTTACACACTAATATTTGAATTATTAAAGTTCATTCTGAGTTCATGAAAATGGAGCTTGAATTCCAACCTGACACAGTCAGAATATATAATTTATACTTGCTGACAATACCAGAGAAGTTCTACATGCATCAGACTGTTTGATTTATTAGATAAGACTGTCGTGACTTTATTTAAATACATATGTCAGAGTGTTGGACTCATCATTGGTGTAACGAGCTCTTTTCCCTTCAGTCTAATAGAAATACATATTTTCTGCCTTCTTTATGGATTTAACTGCCCAAAGAAGTTTAAATAAGCTTCATCTCAAACTGTGGTTCAGTAAAAATAATAATCTATATTTGGAAACAAAAGTGAGATTTTTCAGTGCAGAAACGTGACTTGAAGAGTTTGTGGCATTTTGAATCCAGCTGCTGTTTTATCACACATCCACTCGATGATCCGTTTTCAGGAGTGTTTTTCTCCACAAACAGTGAAAATGTGAATGCAGTCAGAAAAACATTCAGCTCATGCTTCATCAGTTTTCCTCTGAATGGAAGCCTCACCTCCATCAGCGTAAGTCTCTGTTCCGTATCCGTCCTGAAGCCCGTTATTCCAGGTGCCTTCGTACTTGGCACCGCTGCCGACACTGATCCGGACCCCGTAGCGGCCCTTGAAGCCGTGGGTCCACTCTCCTCTGTAAGTCCAGTGTCCTTTGGTCTCCACTCCCAGGCCGTGGCGCTTCCCCTGAGACCAGTACCCCTCGTAGGTGTTCCCGCTGGGCCAGGTGTAGACCCCCACCACCTCGAAGCCGTAGTTCCAGGATCCGGAGAACTCGCCCTGGCCTTTGGGTCCGGTGCAGATGCCATGCCCGTGGGCTTTGCCCCCCTCCCAGCCCCCGCAGTAAGCGCCTCCGTCGTCGAACTCGAAGCGGCCGCCGCTCATGACGCACCGCCGCGCAAAGACGCACCGATCCGAAGGAAGCCGCAGCTGGGCCGGACCCTCAGACCTGGACTCTGGCTGTCCTGCCGGATCTGGTCTGGAGGTCTCTCAGCGGGTCCATGAAGCTCCAGAGCGCAGCTTTATTTCTTCTGGGAGTGTGTCGGTAAGCCGGGGGGGTCTTCTCGGCTTCTTCAGGTGCCCCTCGCCCCCTGATCTGCCCCCCAGCTCAGTCTGCCGGTCCTGCTGCTGGACTCCAGCAGACCTAACAAGGCGACCAATCCACAGACAGACTTCCAAAAATACGCTCCAATCCTCAGCTGCGGGGAGTCCTGCCAGAGTCCGGACTCAGGATTCTGGTCTCTCCATCTGTCCCTTCAGACAGTGAAACGACAGTTAAAGGTTTCATGCCTTTAAATGGAATACATCTGTAATTTCTGACAGCAATATGCTGTGTTTTATTCACCAACAGTACAGATTCCCTCATTAATAGAAGTAAAATGTGTCGCAAAAGTCAGGAGCTGAATTGAAACAGATCTCATAACTCATCACTTTAAAACTTTCATTTGTTTTTATTGTGTTTCACTCCTTTTGCTCCCTCTGCTGGAAAATGTTGGGAACTGAATCACATTTCAATTTCCCTAAATTTTATTTTATGACTAAATAAAAAATAAAATATAAAAGTATATTAAGTTGCATTGATACAAAGAATAGTCCATAATAACTAAAAGGAATTTTTTCATTACATCCAAATGCTGCTCGAGTTATTTTTAACTACTCTGAGTATTTTCCTTCCAAAAGGTCACAACAGGAGTGTCAGGGGTCATGGAGATCACTGGAGGCCAAAAGGAAAGGCTGCTGATCTTTGAATGTTATCAATCAGCATCATTGACTGATGGATTGATTGATGGACTGATCAGCGGATCAGCAGTTTAAATCCAATTAATGAGCAAACACTTATTTGACCGACAGGATCTGACCTCTGACCGGGTCGTTCTTCTTCTTGTCTCCGATCAGCCTTCTGCTCGTCATCGTGTTGAACAGCTGATGTTGAAGGTGTCACGCAGACACTGACGGGAGAGAATCAGTGAGCTGACATTAAGACCATTTTACACAAACAGCACGTTAAAACGACAAACCTCCAGTGTGTCACCTTTAACAGCAGAGCCCAGGTCAGTGTGACTGAATGTGACCTTTGACAAATCACTACGTGCAACAATTTAATGCACAACCTTGTTGCTGCTTTCTGTGTTTTTGTGTTTTTATTTAGCTGTCAAAGTTTGTAATGTTTGTAATTTTGCAGTTTAGGGTTATTTGAACGATTCACTTCTCTGTAATTTTGTAAATTTCTGTTTGTTCATGGACATTAAAATTTCCGATATGTCAGAAGATGTTATTGTTTTGTTTTGTTTTTTGCATTGGCAGTAAAGATCCTGATTATTTTTTTAATCTTGACTGTGGGTGAGACGTCCCTCCCCGTCCTCGTCCTCTCCCTGCAGGAACATGGAGGACGCAGTGAGTAACTCAGCTCCAGCTCATTTACTTGTTGCTGTTTGTTTGATTAGAGCGTAATATTTTCATTGAACTCACAAATAAACGATTCTTTTCTGTTCTGAAACGTTCAGGTTTGGTCTCATCCTCGAGTTCAACTGAAAATGCCTGCAGGAAAAAAAACCCTGTTTGGATTTCTGGATAAACAGGATCTGTAATAACACTGATATCTGGAAAAGGACCAAACCAGAAATACACATGAAGCCTCAGGAAGCTGAGTCAGCAGTAACGGTGGCCTAATTGGCAAACTGGTTGGAGGCTAAGTTTGGTCAGGCTGAAGGGGGCAGATGGACAGAAGGCTGTGATGGAGGAGGAAGAATGAGCCACACTGAGTCAGTGATGCCACCTGTGGGCTTGGAACCAGACGAAACCAGATTTGGAGGTTTCATTTTGTTGATTGGAATGCTCCATCTCTGATTCCCTGAAAGTCTGAAGACGAGCAAAGGTCGGCCGAAGTCTGCAGACTGATTGACAGCTTCCTGATGCCCGGGGGCGGGGTTTCTGTGGCTGAACTATGTTTAGCTTTTGGGCAACTTCCTTTCAGAAAGCAAAACTTGTAACTGACAGGTCTGAGGTCGGCAGGCAGGAGGACACTTTGTGGACTAACTGTTGGGAGAATATGATTTTGTTCAGATTTTTCAGGAGTTTTGTCCTAGAAAGACGTGAACATGAAGATTTCGGCAGTTTGTGGTTTTAGAGATTCAAATGAAGACATTTAAGGTCAGAGCAGAGTCACAGCATCCATTAAATGAAATGTTCTCTGCACAGGAAGCGTGAGGGAAAGTAAAGTCCAGGTGTGTTCAGATTCAGCCACAGGAAGTGGTTTTTCATGCTTTCCTTGTAAATCAGGTTTCCTGACTGTGAGCTTCGACCTTTGAGCCTATTTAAGCTGTCGCAGTCCAACAAAGGAGAAACGATGGCCGAGCACCTGCTGAAAATACTCATCATTGGAGACGGGAATGTTGGGAAATCCTCTTTCGTGCATCGTTATGTCAACGGACAGTTCAACAAGATGTACAAGATGACGGTGGGAGGTACGACAGCTGAAGGAAAAATGTGGCTGTTCAGGATCCAGGTCTGGTTCTTTTCTGTGTGGCAAAGATTACGTGGTTAGACAGTGATGCTTCACAGTACATGGAATATTTAAAACACGGCTGATATTTAATGCTGAGACTGAAATCTGATCCTGTCTGAACTCTGAGTTTGGTGCTTGGCACCATATATTTAATCTGAATCTAATGTAAAATCTAACTTTACTGTCAGTCACACAGTAGCCCCGCCCTCTAACCCCTCCCCTTTCCCTCCAAATGGAGCATCGTTAAAAAAATCATGTTGTGTTGAAGACTGAAACCATAAAGCCATCAGGGAGGAGGAGGGACATTTTCCCATAGACTTCAATATAAGGGAGGAGGAGGGACATTTAACCTGGTTTATCTGTTAATGTTGTATTTGGATTTCATCATATTTGACTTCTGTTGAATTTCTCACTTCTCATATTCTCCCTCCTCACTTCCTCTCTGTTCCCAAATGAACCTCCTTGGTCGGCTCAGTGGATTTCTCCGTGAAGCTTCTTCAGTGGACGGATAAGGAGAAGGTCCGGCTGCAGCTTTGGGATGTCGCAGGTACACAACGTAAAGGAAAAAATGGAAAAGTGGATGGAGGGATGGAGGGATGAACTGTGTGTCCTCCACTCAGGCCAGGAGCGCTTCATATCCATGACCAGGATCTATTATAAAGGCGCGCTGGGCTGCGTGATGATGTTCGACGTCGGCAGCTTGTCCAGCTTCCTCAGCTGTCGCCTCTGGAAACAGGATCTGGACAACAAGGCCATGCTGCCCAACGGAGCCTCCATCCCCTGCATCCTGCTGGCCAACAAGGTTGTCCATAAAAATATATTATGATATTCGAGTGTTGAGCACATTCTGAACCGGTTTGAATCGGCTTTGACCAAGTTGAACCAGTTTGAACTTGAGTTTTCTGGTTATATTTTTTAAACTGAACTGTTTCCCGTTGTGCTGCAGTGTTAAATTTACCTGACAGATCTCTCCCTGCTCAGGCCGACCTCGCTGAGCGGGCCGTGTCCTCAGAAAACATCGACAGCTTCAGTCGAGCCAACGGCTTCGTTACCTGGATGGAGACGTCAGTCAAAGAAAACAGAAATGTTGGAGAATCCATGAGGTGGGGGGCGTTAAATAAATAATACATTTAGATCATAACCAGACAATCAGATGTCTTTCTGGGTGTTCCGATCTTTATTGGCGTAACTTCCTTCCCATCGGGGATTTACTGGTGTTGGTTGTCTGCTGTGTCTCAGGAGGCTGGTCCAGGAGATCCTGATGGTGAAGTCCAGCCTGGATTTGGACCAACCTGGACCTGAAGACACCGTTCATCCTCACCAGGACTCTGACAGCACCGCCAGGAGCTGCTGCTGAAGACAGTCACTTCTTCAAATAAACCGGACGCTGGAGAACCTGAACCCAGATTCTGTCCCCGCTGCCGTCCATCTCCAGAAGATCCCAGGACCTCATCATCATCATCATCATCGTGACAGCCATTTTGTCGGGCCGTTCTTTGCTGTGTACCTGCAGCTCTTTTGTTTTTCATATCACAGAAACAAAACGGCTTCCTGAAGAATTTCGTGACGTAACTGATGCAAAAAGAATGTTGTCTTTCACTTTGTTTTAATACTGACGTAACAGTGACCATGAAGGAGATGTGGACATCTGTTTAATCTAGCAAATTCAGTCCAATTTACACACAGAAAATGATAAAACAGAAATAAAAGAAAGACCAGAAACACTTTAAAAATTTTAAATAAACAGTCCAATCAATAAAAATTCAACTAAAATCCAGAATGTTGACTTTGTGGCCTTTTGCCAGTCTGACCGGCTGTTGAGGTCACTGTACAGTGATGATGTCATGGCGCCTGATCCTCGTGGCGGCCCTGAGTGGCCTGATCAGGTTGTGATGTGTCACATGTGGATGGGCAGGTACAGCCTCAGCGACAAACTGTGCATGGCTTCATAAAAAGAATAACATACAACAAAAGAAACCCTACAGTAGGAAATAAAATAAAGTGTACCTAAAATACAACAAAAATATAAAACAGGTGTAGTTTACATGAAGGAGGAGCGAGAATGGTGTGTGGGGGCTCGAAAGTTCAGTGTCCTGATCGCTCTTCCTCAGCCTCTGTGATCAGGAAAGGAAAAGCCTGAACTCTGATCAGCTCTGATGGAGGATGATCAGCGCGTGACGTCTGCTTCAGCTCCATCCAGCCAACGGTGCAGCGTGGGCGGCCTCCCACCAGCTCTTCTGAAACTGCGTCCTGTGTCCGGATAGCATCGTCCTCCTCAACCACGCTGTCTTCACTTCATCCACTATTCATTGATTCTTCTTACAGAGAGCACGTTTCCTCGCCAACAGAAAAACTAATTCATCAAACACTCACCAGCTCAGAGTGTTTAAAGGAGCTGAAATAAGTTTATAAAGGCAAAATAAGATATGAAATATGCAAGCTGCTGAGTGGCTGATTCCTTAAAGGAGTCCAGGCTTTTAAACATTCTGTTCAGAAAGTAGAACTGAATGTTTTAGCAATAAAAAACAACACATTCTTCAGTTTATTGAATTGCTCTGTTGATGTGTTTCTTTGGTGCCACCTGCCTGTTGGATGGACCAACAGACAACTGATTATTAAACAAACTGCACTCAAACACTAAACACAGTAGACGAATAATTCAATACGTGAATTTATAAATTTATGATATCATCTGTGCTTCAGTCTGACCTTTACTGAAGCTGATGCCTTGCAGGTGGAGGTGAAGGATCCTCAGTCATCCATGCTGACGAAAGTATTTACTGATTTTGCAGAGTTAACGTCAAAACTCAGCGAGGCCTTGAGACCAGACGTCAGCACCTCGATGGTGGAAGGGGCTCAAGGAAGGAAGGTATTCCTGCTCTCCACGTCGACTATCCGTGGAAGAACGTAAACAAGCAGACAAAGACATCACAGCCCACGCTTGATATTTTCAGTGACAGTGACTCGGAGAACGAGGAAGTCCTGCAGGAAACGCTTTATCCTTTATCTGGGTCAACCGCAGCTGTGCTCCGATGAAGGTCACGTGACTGAAGGTTCATTCTCCCAATGAAAGTGAAATTAAAAAATGAGGTCAAATTCTGGTGTGTTCATTTTCTGCAGGCCGACCGGTTTTACGGCTCTGCATCAGTTTTAATCCTGTCATTTCCTCACTGACTCATGGAGATCAAACCTTTGTTGTACAACATGAGACACGAGTGTTAAAGACAACTGTTTCCTTTCTTTGTGGGTGGAGAATAATGTGCCCCTTGTGACCGATCAATCAATCAATGTGACTGTTAGAAGATAAAGACATAGTGATAAAGATAAAACGATGAGTAGGAAAAAAAAACTGAAACAACTTACAGTTCAAAATAGAAAAGATAAAATACTGAAAGACAGAAGAGAGTAAAACCAGAAATAAGAACTGAAGACAGAGTCCTTGATTTCATTTTAATGGATAACAGAGCAGCGGAGACCAGGAGAACCAGATTTAAAGGAAAAAGAGTAAGAAGTGAAGCAGAGAAACGCTGTGACGACAGAAGTGACAATAAATAAATGAGTGAAGCCAAGAACAAATGAAGGAGGTGTTATCATCCCCTTCGCTTGGATCTTACACTTATATCACTAATCCACAGTGACTCCAACGCTCAGATAGTCAGAAAATCAGCCCTGAACAGTTTGGATTATTTATGGATTCATTAAATTGGAGCACAGATTTTTCCTGTTTCATGTGTCGGGTGGTGGAGCTTTTGTTTCGCTTTAAAAAAGCCTTGAAAAGGCAAAAATGGTGTTTGTTGTTCTCAGTAAATAAGGAGCCGCTGACATCAATCTGACAGTGTGTGTGTCGAAGTCTTTAATATTCATTAACATTCTAACATCCATCAGCAGATTACCACGTTAACAGCTACGTTGTCTGCTTGCGTGCTATTTCAAATTATGACCGATCCACGTCTGCAGGTTTTACATTATGATTTTAAAGAAAACACAGCAATAAGAAAATAAAACGGCATGTTATATACCACCCTAGGCCCCATTTTAACTTCAACTATCTTTCAGAAAAGATATGTCTTGAATGTGGCTCCACATTTATTCTTTTTTTTTGTTTATTCATTCAGTTAATTGCTGCTCATTGTGTGATACATTCCTGTCTTTTGACGTGTTTAAATAATTTAAATAAGTAAATGAAGTTCACTTGACAGAAACCGGTTTTTTGATCCAGCTCATTTGGGGGTTTTTCTCTGGAATATGGACTTCCGCATTTCCATGCCTCTCAAACGTGACTCGGCATCAGACACGTGACGGCCAGCTGACCAATGGGAGCGCGTCACCGTTCACGCTCAACAGGGGCCGCTGCTGCGTTCGTGGACTGTGGGTGAGCGGAGAACTCTGGACTTCCTTTCCCCTAAAGGTGCGTTTATGGGCTGGATTTCAGGTGGGAAATTAGAAGACAGGAACTTCTGTTAGATTCACAGACTCTGACATCAGCGACAGCTGAAAAAAAACCCACCTTAAATTTCACAGATTTTTCTAAAACAAACGGAACAGGTTTGTTAGAATGATTTATATATTTTTTTAGACAAATATGCTCTCAGACACACGGCTGTGTAGTTTTCTGTGGTTTCCTTACCAAACTGCTCCGTCTGTCGGCCTCTCTGTTGTGTCGTGCTGTGTTGTGTTGTGTTTGGTGTTTTTTCCGCTGTGCTCCTGAACGCAGCGGCTGACCGGGTGCTCTGAGGGCGGAGCATGCGCAGTGGGTGAAACTGTTATGAAACTAAGTAGTGCGGCGGCTGCAGAATCAGGTTCAGGACACCAGGACCGGGACCAGGACCAGGACCGGGACTGGGACCAGGAGCTGCAGCTCAGACCGGCTGCCCTCACAGCTCGTCCCCGGGAGGAGATGCTTCTCCCCCCGGGCCTGACTTAGACTTCTCCCCGGAGCCAGCAGCAGGTGAGGCGGCTGCAGCTTACATAAGCATCCCTCCTTTGACCCCGTTTTATATTTGGGAGCTCTCTTTGTGTTGTTCCTCAAATTCAGCTCGTTTTTATCTTCGTGGAGACGTTCACACACCAAACTGTGACACGTTTTCTTTTTCTCTGCTCTTCGTTGAAGCAGTTGAATTCTCAGCTGAGGTTCGGATCAGGCTCTGTGACCTAATTTCCATTTGGAGCCATCTCTGTGATTTGACACTTATTCAGCTGCAGATCACTGCCAACATGAACTTACAGCCAGTTAATCTGCATCTTTACATTCAATCCTGTTCCTTTTGGATCCTAATTCTCAATTATCTTCATCCTCTCTCCATCACACATCAAATGATGCTTCAGTATTATCTTTATCACTGGCTGTGAAAATTTAGATTTCTCAAATAAAAATAAATCATTGGGTCAGTTGTCAGAAGATGAAAATAGTGTTTCTATTTGTGTCCAAAGATGATAGAGGAAAGAATCTGAACTGAACGTGGAGTCACAGAAGCTTGATAATCGATCAGCAGTTTGTTCTCCTCATGTGAACTTCTCAGAAATATCTGTCCAAGAAATCACAAAGCAGGAGTTTGGCTGTCTTTTCACATTCATAAACATGGTAGCGTGAAAGTATAAACATAGAAAAAACTAAACTTCAGGTAACAGATTGAAAATGTCACAGGTATAACAAATCTCTTTGCTGTATTAAACCTGCAATTGACAAAATGTTCATGTCAAGTTTGAATAAGTTGAGTAATATGATAATATAGAATCCATTAAATTATGTCTTGCTGTAGAAGTCAGCGTAAAGTCAATTTGATGAACTTTATTCAAACCTGTTAAACTGATGTGATTAACATTTTCTTTCCACAAAGAGCTGAAGTAAAATCTACACGATGCCGTTCAGCGTAGAATAAGAACTACTCCTGAACATGTGAGAGGACTCAGCAGTTGTTCCAGTTCACTCAGTTTCTCTTCCACATGTTTTCTTTGGTTCTTAAGTTATTTTATGGCTTCAAAATTTGATAGGACAGCAGGACAGAGAGACAGGGAGAAGGACAGAAGGACAAGGAGAAGGACAGAGAGACAGGGAGAAGGACAGAGAGACAGGGAGAAGGACAGAGGGACAGGGAGAAGGACAGAGAGACAGGGAGAAGGACAGAAGGACAGGGAGAAGGACAGAGAGACAGGGAGAAGGACAGAGAGACAGGGAGAAGGACAGAGGGACAGGGAGACAGGAAGAAGGACAGAGGGACAGGGAGAAGGACAGAGGGACAGGGAGAAGGACAGAGAGACAGGGAGAAGGACAGAGAGACAGGGAGAAGGACAGAGGGACAGGGAGAAGGACAGAGAGACAGGGAGAAGGACAGAGAGACAGGGAGAAGGACAGAGGGACAGGGAGAAGGACAGAGAGACAGGGAGAAGGACAGAAGGACAGGGAGAAGGACAGAGAGACAGGGAGAAGGACAGAAGGACAGGGAGACAGGAAGAAGGACAGAGGGACAGGGAGAAGGACAGAAGGACAAGGAGACAGGGAGAAGGACAGAGAGAAGGACAGAGAGACAGGGAGAAGGACAGAGGGACAGGGAGAAGGACAGAAGGACAAGGAGACAGGGAGAAGGACAGAGAGACAGGGAGAAGGACAGAAGGACAGGGAGACAGGAAGAAGGACAGAGGGACAGGGAGAAGGACAGAGGGACAGGGAGAAGGACAGAAGGACAGGGAGAAGGACAGAGAGACAGGGAGAAGGACAGAAGGACAGGGAGACAGGAAGAAGGACAGAGGGACAGGGAGAAGGACAGAGGGACAGGGAGAAGGACAGAAGGACAGGGAGAAGGACAGAGAGACAGGGAGAAGGACAGAAGGACAGGGAGACAGGAAGAAGGACAGAGGGACAGGGAGAAGGACAGAGGGACAGGGAGAAGGACAGAAGGACAGAAGGACAAGGAGACAGGGAGAAGGACAGAGAGACAGGGAGAAGGACAGAAGGACAGGGAGAAGGACAGAGAGACAGGAAGAAGGACAGAAGGACAGGGAGACAGAGCGACAGGAAGAAGAACAGAAGGACAGAGCGACAGGAAGAAGGACAGAGAGACAGAGAGACAGGAAGAAGGACAGAAGGACAGGGAGACAGAGCGACAGGAAGGAGGACAGAAGGACATTGCGACAGGAAGAAGGACAGAGAGACAGGGAGAAGGACAGAAGGACAGAGAGACAGGAAGAAGGACAGAAGGACAGGGAGACAGAGCGACAGGAAGAAGGACAGAAGGACAGAGCGACAGGAAGAAGGACAGAGAGACAGAGAGACAGGAAGAAGGACAGAAGGACAGGGAGACAGAGCGACAGGAAGGAGGACAGAAGGACAGAGCGACAGGAAGAAGGACAGAGAGACAGGGAGAAGAACAGGGAGAATGACAGGGAGACAGGAAGAAGGACAGGGAGAAGGACAGAAGGACAGAGCGACAGGGAGAAGGACAGAAGGACAGAGAGACAGGGAGAAGGACAGGGAGAAGGACAGAAGGACAAGGAGACAGGAAGAAGGACAGAGAGACAGGGAGAAGGACAGAAGGACAGAGCGACAGGGAGAAGGACAGAAGGACAGAGAGACAGGGAGAAGGACAGGGAGAAGGACAGAAGGACAAGGAGACAGGAAGAAGGACAGAGAGACAGGGAGAAGGACAGAGGGACAGAAGGACAGGGAGAAGGACAGATCCATGGACTCCTGTTCAGAGTCTTTCCACAGTTTGACAGAAATCTGGGGATGTCAGATGGTCTTCATCAGAATGTGACGTTTCCTCCTTGGAGGTCATGTGATCTAAACAGGTGGTTGTGTTTGGAATGAGGAGCCGCACTATGAGGCTGATCTCAGTCCATCTTTGGTATTAATCTGAATAACCGTCATCATTTTTGCTCTTTCTCAAAATCAAAAACTGGAAAGTAGAAGTTTTCTGTCGCAGCTTGAACCGTCACTCATCATCTAAATGTGACACTCAGTGCAGTTTGATGGCCGTCCTTTCACTGCGGACAGAAATGGGAGATGAAATTGAGTCTCTGTTTGAATGGAGCGCGTCAGGCAACAGAAACTCACTTTGACTCTGAATCACCAACCAACCAGCCAGCCAAGTCTGAATTAGCCTGCGGACGAGCCAAAAGCCAGCTAATTAGCGCCGTCCCATCTGTTTTCCTTCCGTCAGCTGCCGGTCCTGCCGGTCAGGACACGCCGTCATTTGAAATTAAAATTAGTTTCCTCTTTGGAAGGTAACTCCCTGATCATCACCAGCCGCTCTCACTGCTCGACACACCTCGAAGAAAAATTCATCCCTCAAGTTTTGATGTGTTAAAAAAAATGATGGGTAATCAATAATGAATTAGTCTTCATTGGCTTCTATTGTAATTGTAATGAAAATTATGGCAAAAGGCCAAAAGTGTTCTCGGCCTGAACACGTTACCTGTTCTTTGTTTAGAAGATATTTTTTTCCTTTAAACTATAGAAAGACAGGAAGAAGGTGGAGAGCTGCATCATCATGTTCTTCTTATTTGCTATTTAATTTTTTAGGAATGTTTTTGGGAATAATGTCCGCTCAGTGGGAGAAGCTGCAGTAACGGGAAGGTCACGCTCTGTTTCATTATTTTTCAACATAAAACTTTTAAAGAATCAGCCATTCACGGTTCACCAAGTGCTGAGTGACGCCTGAAGGATGCAGCAAATCTAAACGGACAGAAGTCCTTTTGACTGAATCAGCCATGTTTGAACGTTTTATGGGGCTGAATGACATTAAGGCTTGTTGACCTCTGACCTTCAGCTCCCTCTCTCCTGTACCCTGTCTCTGGTTTTCCCTTCAAATTAAAATATAATAAATCATAAAGTAAAAACTTTCAGCCGTCACAGATTCTGTCATATTGTTCATCTTGTATATTTTTGTGTCTGACACAATTAATCAACTAACACTTACTTGTTGGGCCGCTGTCTATTTAAATCATTGTGATGATTTGTGATGTGATGAATGATTTCGTTCTGGAAATCTTACTAAATGAGTTGAATGAATTGAGTAATCATTCCAAAATAAAATATCTAAGACAGTTTATTTTGTGCTGCGTGATGCTGAAAGTGGACTTTTTTTGCGTTTTTCTCCATTTCATCGAATGCCAAGTCTAAAATAGTTTCTGCTGACATTAGAGAGCAGAAAAGGTGTTCCTGCCCAGATTGTTCTGTTCCTGGAGCGTCCCACGCTGTTGGCAGTTGATTCTGCTCGGACGCCTCCGTTATCTCTCCTGACATTCGGTGTCATGGCACCCGACGGTGAAAATTTGCTGACGGTGTCATGTTCAGTTAAGCTGACATTTCGCCGCTTCAGTCTGCTCCTCATAGATCCATCTGACCATCATCTTCTCCTTCTCCTTCAGAACAAGATGGCCCCAAATTCCATCCACTGGTTCCGGAAAGGCCTCCGTCTCCATGACAACCCAGCTCTACGGGAGGCGGTGCGGGGGGCGGACACTGTGCGCTGCGTCTACTTCCTGGACCCGTGGTTCGCCGGCTCCTCCAACGTCGGAGTCAGCAGGTGGAGGTGAGTGTGTCATGTGGTCAGGTCACTGAAACGAAGCCTGTGATTGGTCACAGCTGCAGGTTAGGACGATGACACGGGCGGTGATGTCACAGCCAATCAGAGTCTCTGGATCAGTCCTGTATGTTTCTGAGTTTACTGTGAGCTGATTTTTCATCATTACTGAGCAGAACTCCTGATCAGATAAAGACAGAAACGACCCAAACACAGGAGAGGAACCTTTCTGTGGAGAAGGAGGAAACATCAGAGTGAGCTTTCTCTGAAACTGATTCATATCGTGAGGAGACTTTAGGTCATTTTTAATAATGAAACATAAAAGCCTGGATGAGGCTGTGAAGGGTTAAGAAGGTCGTCTTTCCTGAGGTGAGGTTTGGTCTGTGCAGACTGGTCTAACAGTCCCGTCAGGACAGAGGACGCAAACGAGCTGAGAGATGGAGGGAATCAGAATCAGAGCTGCAGTGCTTCAACACACAACTCGATGTCAGCATTTCTCTTATTTTGAAATTCTCCTTGTATCTGAGGGTATTATATTTTGAAATGACCAGAGAAAGAGTTCCTGGTTGTCGGACTTTGGTCTTTTCCTTTCTCCAGATTTCTTCTTCTTTATGTCTTCTTTCTGGCTGCTGGTTTGGATGAACGGCTGAAATAAATGAGGCTCCACACAAGGTGTCCTGTTTTCAACCTCTGCTCACATAATCTTCGTTATAGAGGTCAGTCAGCCGGCCGACTTGGCGGCTGAATGAATGAGCTGCGGCGGGAGTTGGCCCCTTCCTTCGAAGGAGGGGATTAGAATCAGTGTTCCCAGGATAAATGGATGTAAATAGGCTCTGTGTGGGGGGGTCAGGCCAGAAAACGTGAGCTCAGGTGAGTGCTAAGTTTGTAAACCATCAGATGTTCCCGGGGGGTCCTCAAAACGGGATCAGTGGATACTGAGGTGAGCGAGTTCCAGCTGATGTGTTGGTCTGATAATGTAAACAAACTCACATCAAGACAGGAAGTACAAATCAGACACACAACTTCACAGTCCCAGTTTGCTGCTGAAGCAGAAGCACATCTTTTATTTTTGTTGGCCTCTTAACGTAAAAATAAAGATGTTGCACAAGAGTTGTGTTGACAGGAAGTTTGGTGATGCTTTTCCAGTTTAAAGGAAGAATCAACACAGTCCAGCTTCCTGAAAGATTGTTGTTTATGAATTTATTATGTTTGCTTTGCAGCAGTGAACGTTGAACTGTGAAAACAAGATGAGACACTTAAGACATAAAAGTAAATAAGAAGATGGATTAAAAGGTTACTTGGAATTTTTTCATTGAAAAAGAATTAAGGAAATGAATTGGCTTAAAATAAAATGTTGTGTAGTTATATCTCCCCTCCTTTTGAGTTTGTGCAGGTTCAGGATTTAAAACCTCTTGAGGCAATTTGAAGTGACTCAGACTTTCGTGAGGGGAAGAACATCATGACTCATTTGTATTTTATAGCTGAGTGCGCTTAAAACAAGTGTTGATTTCATGGTGTTGAAGTTGTTGGTGTGATTATTGAGTCCCCTGAGAGGAAAACTGGGCACCTTCAAATTTTTGAATGAAGCGGGCAGAAAATTGTGTGTCCTACTTATCATTGCATTGACGCACAACAAACACACACAGTGGTGTCAGAGTCAAGGCCACGAAAACCATTCCTTCATTTCTTTTTCTTCACTAAAAATAAACATCACAGATCACAAGACGGTCCGTGGAGGTCAAACAAAAATGAGGTTGCTGATCTGACACCGTGTGAGAAAATAGCTTTTTAAGATGGTTTAGAATCGCAGAAGTCGTGTCCCAAATACACAGACAGAGCAGGTGAGGCGACTCCAGCTGCACCGACATCTGCAGGTCTATCTGTGGGAGGCATCATCCAATTAACGGTCTGTCGTCCAGGCCGATCCTGGCGATGTGTAACTCTTACTCATTCATTCTCTCTGCTCAGTAAATAAAGCTCACAGGTGTCGTTGATATTGGCGTGGATCCACACGGGAGGATTTAAAATTAGCCTGGGTTTATGGGACTTGCTCTAGTTTTCACCGCCCATTAACAGATCTGGTTGCTGTTTTTTTTCCTCCAACAGCTGCTGAGTCAGGACGGACGCCGCAGTAATGATCTGTTATACAGTGTGTATAAATATTACAATCTGATTTCATATTTTCATTTATTATCATCATCTTTGTTGGCTTCACAAACAACCTTTGGGTGAAACTTGAGTCATCCTTCTTCATCACTTCTTATATACTGTGTTCTGCTTTTGGCTCTGTCTTAAATGTATGTGAAAAAATGAACGAGGTAAGTGAGACTTTTCATCTCAGGATGGCAGCGTGAGGTCCAAACGAGCGACCAGGAATGTTTTACAGTTCAAAAAGGACCTGAATGTGTTCCAGGAATATACGTGTGTCAGTAATAAGAAATGATAAATGAAAGGCTCGCTGTGTGACGCTGCAGGAAGAGCTCTGAGGAAGAAAACTTTCAAATCAATAGTTTTTCTGTCCAAAGGAAAATAGTTTGAAGATGTGGGTTAGTGTGCCGGCACATGAAACCTGGGAGCAGTTACGTGATCCTGACCCAGCTGTGTGAACAGTTTCCTGTGTGGCCCTTCGCCAGAAAGACAAATAACACAATTTACTGCTAAAAACAAAGTGACAACCATTATCACCAGCTGCTGCAGGGTTTATGAGGTCATTAAAAACAGGACGCCACCTCAAAGGTCCAGGTCCAGGGTTATGGACGGTCCAGGTCCAGGTCCAGGGTTATGGACGGTTCAGGTCCAGTTTTATGGATGGTCCAGGTCCAGGGTTATGGACGGTTCAGGTCCAGGTCCGGGGTTATGGACGGTTCAGGTCCAGTTTTATGGATGGTCCAGGTCCAGGGTTATGGACAGTTCAGGTCCAGGTCCAGTTTTATGGACGGTCCAGGTCAAGGTCCAGTTTAATGGACGGTCCAGGTCCAGGTCCAGGGTTATGGATGGTCCAGGTCCAGTTTTATGGACGGTCCAGGTCCGGGGTTATGGACGGTCCAGGTCCAGGTCCAGGGTTATGGACGGTTCAGGTCCAGGTCCGGGGTTATGGACGGTTCAGGTCCAGTTTTATGGACGGTCCAGGTCCAGGTCCAGGGTTATGGACGGTTCAGGTCCAGGTCCGGGGTTATGGACGGTTCAGGTCCAGTTTTATGGATGGTCCAGGTCCAGGGTTATGGACAGTTCAGGTCCAGGTCCAGTTTTATGGACGGTCCTGGTCTGGAGACTTAAGTTAAACTTGTTTAAAAACTGGTGTGTTTCGGAGGAGCTATTTGACATAAAGGGTGTCAAAGGACGTAAACAACAACAAGAAAACAGGAAACGGGAGATTTTACTAAAATACCTGGAAACACAACAAAACAAAAGTTGATGTCCTGACGAATGAAGTCAGATCTCAGATGGTTTTTACTGTTCCGTCAACTCATAACTGGAACTGCTGGAATGAGTTCAAACACAAACGAACTTTGTATGAAGAAGTAAAATAATACAGAAGTGAAATCATCGAAACTAGAAAAACCACTTTTCATTCAGACTCACTTCAGTTGTTGTTTTGTCGACTCTCCGACAGCGTGAGAGAGAAATAAAGAAAGAATAAGTTGTGTGTTTGTTGTGAACAGGCAGGAATGAGGTCACTGGGATAAGGAATTATGTTGTGGTGCGGTGGAGTGTGTGTGTGTGTGTGTGTGTATGCTGACAGATGTAGGGCAGAACAGTTATATAAGGAGAAATGTGCGACGAGGCAGACAAAACGCACACACACAGGGGCAGCCACATCAGGAGGATGCGGGTAACCCAGCAACACAAACACACAAACATACAGGCTCAAATGAGGAAATGTACCTCCAACACACTTAACAGCGTACACACACACACACGCACGTCCATCTGCTGCATGTGTGACCTCATGTGCACGTGCACGTGCACGTAACTGTCCCACCAGCTGATGTCACTTTAATGCTGTCTGTGCTGAGACGAGACGTCCAGACTGAGGAAACGCACAGAAGCTCTCGTCCTGCTCGTTTTGCCGTTACCATGGCGATGCGTCTCTTCTTCACGGTCCATCAGGAAGCCAAGTCTCTGTCGCTACATGTTGAGACTCTTTTGGTTTTTAAATTTCAATGACAAAGATGAAGTTACAACATTTAAAGAGGCAGATTTGGGAGTTTCTCTCTCGTTTATGAGTCATGCTTGCTTCATGGCTGCCTCCGCCTGAGATGACTCAGACCATCGATGGCGTCTGAGCCGTTGGATGTGGTGTCGGGTTCAGGTCTGTGACTGGACTCCGTCTGACAGCTAATGTGGACGCTCAGGCGTGAGACGCCACGTGCCTGAAGGGAGCGACCTTCCCGCTCAGCTCAGTCTGTGTGCGGATTGAGAGCAAACGGAGCTTTGCTGAGATCGAGCCCTCCCTTTGGGTTAACGATCAGACCGGCGGGGTCAGACGGGAGGGAACGGGCTGCTCAGTCTGTGTTCTGCTAATGATCGCATGTTGCACACAAACACACTGTCTCTGTCTCGGCAGCTGGCGCTCGACAGTTTGACCTCTGGTGACACCGTAACTCTGCTGTTTTCCTGTTGAAACTCTAAAATTCAGATTCTCTACTTGAAGAAAATAAAAACATTGACATCAGCCAGAGAACTAGAATAAATTCCCTTAAAATAACTCAGATTCTCTCAAATTAAAGCACGACTTTTTTAGAATAACTAGATTTTTGAACAATGATCTGGGTTTTTTGGTTGTGATTCAGTATTTATCTGTCTCGCAGTGTAAATGTTTCCTCCACGTAGCTGCTTTTGTTTGAAGAAGTAAAATAAGTGAACCTTTAAAAAGCAGAAAAAGGATTTTCAGGGAGCTGATTTAGGATTTATACGGTCCAAACAAAGCTGAAGTGTGACCCAGTCGGGGGTGGACATTCAAACACGTTGGCCCCCATCAGTCTTCTGTTTCTAATGGGCCTTTTTCACGTCCACGTTCGTCACGATTCATTTAAAAGACAACACTTTGGTTCTGTAGGCAGCTTCCGTGTCCACGCACTTTACAGGTAACTGATGGTGACCTCGCTGAGGGGGCGCCGCACATCGAGGGCTGTTTATTTTCTGATGTTCTTTTGACACCTGTTGATGCATTTCATTTGCAAACATGTGTGACAGTGATGGAAATCTGCTGAATGGGAGGTCGCATGCTTTCCCAAACATCCCCACACACTCAGCGGTTATTGTTCAAGCACTCTACTCCTACAGTTCCCATTCAAACCAAAAACACCACCTCTGCAACAAACGTGCAGTAAAACTGAAAGTCAGTTGTAAATATTCTGTCTGCTTGTCCACAGATTTCTCCTCCAGTGTCTGGAGGACCTGGACGCCAACCTTCGCAAGCTCAACTCTCGCCTTTTTGTCATCAGGGGCCAACCGGCCAATGTGTTCCCACGGCTCTTTAAGGTCAGAACCCCCCCCCCCCCCCCCCAAAATAATTGAAAAAATCACAATAATCAGATTAAGAAAGAGCAAAAGAGCAGTTTGATCTGAGTGGAGACCAACAGCCTGTGACTTGTTCTGTCTCAGGAGTGGAAGATCTCCAGACTGACCTTTGAGTACGACTCCGAGCCGTACGGGAAGGAAAGAGACGCCGCCATCAAGAAGCTCGCCATGGAGGCAGGAGTGGAGGTCATCGTCAAGATATCGCACACACTCTACGACCTGGACAGGTGAGCAAAACACAAACACGCACAGCAGGAAATACACAGTGCATCATGGAGGCCTACATCTTTAGTCGGTTCAGTTTACATTATTATTTGTAGAGAAAATGACAAAACAATTAATAGATGTGAAATATATGAATAAAACGAGCAGCAATAATTACAGTCATATGAAAATAAGAGTGATAAATGTGGGGAGGTGTTGTGTAAGAGTTTAACTCTGAGATTAATGAACTTTTATTCTTCTTGTATGAAAGTTCATACAACAATTGTTCTTTGGCAAACAGGAAAATTCATTTGACTACCGCAAAATGTTATTAAAAGGTGATTTAAAGAAGAGTGAATAAAAAAGGACCAATGAAACATCGGGAGGGGGATCCCGAGGCGTTCCCAGGCCAGAGTGGAGAGATCATCTCTCCCTCCTCCCAGCTGGACGTGCCCAGGAGGCGTCCTGACCAGATGCCCAAACCACCTCAGCTGCTCCTCTCAGTGCAGAGGGTTCGATGTAATCCCTGAAATGGTGTAAAGTTGACATTAGACTTTGTGAGCTGAGAGGCAGCAGCGCCATCCAGAGTCCAGAATGAGGCAGAATCAGATAGCAGTGGGAACTGATCTTTATTCCATCTATTAAAGGACGATCTTTTCACTCACAACGGGTGGAACTCAAGAATTGAGCAGATGTTTTATTCCTTAATGGTGAAAAAGTGTGACGTCTGTCCGTCTTCAGGATCATAGAGCTGAACGGTGGGCAGCCTCCTCTCACCTACAAGCGTTTCCAGACCCTGATCAGTCGGCTGGATCCTCCTGAGATGCCCGTGGAGACGCTGTCGGACACCCTGATGGGCCGCTGCGTCACCCCCATCTCTGAGGACCACGGAGACAAGTACGGGGTCCCGTCCCTGGAGGAACTGGGTGAGAAAACAAGAAGTCTGCTGAATGTGAGAAACTGCAGACCTGGACTGACTTTAGAGAAGGCAGCTGGACAGCATGTCAGCTCGGGGCCACCTGGTCTACAGGTAGACCTCCATCTGGTCTTTGAGTCTAAATCAGGTCCAGTGAAAGTCTCAGAGGTTCAGTCTGGATTCAGAAACTGAACCTTAAACCTTAAAACCTGGACCCAACGTCCAACGTTCAGCAGTTTCTTTAAACATGAGCTATATTTCTTTACCTACAACAAGAGCACCTTTAAAATTCAGATCTCGTCCTCCATTACAACATTAAACCCACGATTGCAGCACATAGTCCAGAAACAGCCCAAACTGTAAAAATAAAATGAAAAAAACTAAATTAATAACTACTTTTCTGCTGAATTCCTTTAAAATGCCGCTGATGTTTTTTGTTTTAGGATTAAGGAGAAAGTTAATAAGTCCTCCTTAATGCTCATTTCTGGATTCGTCTGTTTCTGTCTGGGTTCCTTCTTTTCCATTCACAGAAGGTTCCGGTCCATTCATACGATTAGCTGCTCTGAAGCCTTCTGCTGCTACAGTCAGACAGATATTTAAGGTGCTGACCAGATGTCTGCTTTCTCTGATCCCACATTATCTGCCGTTCATCCCCTAAATTAACCAGCGCCATACTGAGCTGCCCGTCAGTCCAGCTAAAGCTGCTGCTCAGACCTGGACCTGCCAAAACCCGACCCATTAAAGAGTCTAATCCAACAGGACGGTGAAGATACAGACTGATTAAAGATTTATCGTTTCTTAAATGATACACAATCAGCCACCATCAGGATGTTCACAGAAAGTTGCTAAAAGCTGGCTAATTATCAGCAGTTTCTGATGAAGTCAAATTCAGACTTCAAAATCAACAGTTGTGTTGATTTTCTGTCGAGATTGCTGAAGGAAAATCTTTTGGTGTTTTATTTTGAAGGGTTGTTGTCAGCTTAGCTGAGTGTAACTGTAGCCATAAAGTCAGGTTGTCTGATTTAGGGAAGACAATGAAAGGGAGTGTTATTCAGTTTGTTGAGACGTGAACAGTCACCCATTTTTAGAGGTCATATTTTTGTGTGTGACGAGGC
Source organism: Echeneis naucrates (assembly GCF_900963305.1). Taxonomy (NCBI): domain Eukaryota; kingdom Metazoa; phylum Chordata; class Actinopteri; order Carangiformes; family Echeneidae; genus Echeneis; species Echeneis naucrates. The sequence goes on from NC_042517.1 coordinate 1,014,419, forward strand.
GGTTCATGTGGATGTTTTCAGGATTTGACACTGAAGGCCTGCCGTCGGCGGTGTGGCCGGGAGGAGAAACCAAAGCTCTGACCAGGATAGAGCGCCACCTGGAGAGAAAGGTCAGTCCAGCAGTTTGAGTGTGTTTGATCATCTTCTTGAAAAAGACTTTTGATTGGAATTTGTGTAATCCTTCCTGTTTGATTCTGCGTTTTCAGGCATGGGTGGCGAATTTCGAGCGGCCCAGGATGAACGCCAACTCGCTGCTGGCGAGCCCGACAGGCCTCAGCCCCTACCTGCGCTTCGGCTGCCTCTCCTGCCGCCTTTTCTACTTCAAGCTCACCGACCTCTACCGCAAGGTCAGCGTGGGAATGTTTTTCCAAGGAGGCTCACTGTCTCCGCTCAGCTTTAAATCTTTATCAAGCCAGAAGTCTTTCCAGATTCAGCACTAAAGTCAGCGTACAGATCCAGCAGGACCTGAAGACGTGTTAATAACAGATCAACGTACTTATATAATTATGAAGCATTCATGGAATGACGGGGAGAATAATGTGAATACCGTGATTGTTATCCTGATTTTAGAAAGCTAAAACACTGTCTGCACCTTTTTGCTGACTGTTTCTTCTAGCAGTTAACATGAAAAACTTCAGATTTGTATTTCCTGTTGTGTTTGTGTGTCCCAGGTGAAGAAGAACAGCTCCCCTCCTCTCTCTCTGTATGGCCAGTTACTGTGGCGCGAGTTCTTCTACACCGCGGCGACCAACAACCCACGCTTCGACAAGATGGAGGGCAACCCCATCTGTGTCCGAATCCCCTGGGACAAGAATCCGGAGGCGCTGGCCAAGTGGGCCGAGGGCAAGACGGGCTTTCCCTGGATAGACGCCATCATGACTCAGCTGAGGCAGGAGGGCTGGATCCATCACCTGGCCAGGCACGCCGTGGCCTGCTTCCTCACCAGGGGCGACCTGTGGATCAGCTGGGAGGAAGGGATGAAGGTGAGGCCCGCGATCTCGGGGAACAACGTGAGGGCTCCAGGAGGAGCTGATGTTGGTGTCCCTCTCTGCCGCCGCAGGTCTTCGAGGAGCTGCTCCTGGATGCCGACTGGAGCGTGAACGCCGGCAGCTGGATGTGGTTGTCCTGCAGCTCGTTCTTCCAGCAGTTTTTCCACTGCTACTGCCCCGTGGGCTTCGGCCGGCGCACCGACCCCAACGGGGACTTCATCAGGTGGGTGCCTTTCCTGGCATCGCCCCATTGGTTGGTGCCAACAAATCCCCTCCCACTCTCCCCCCTCCCTCACATCTAAATGGCGCTCCAGAAACTGAGCTTCAGGAGATTTCAGGCAGCACATCACTTCAAGTCCTGATTATTTAAGTATTTTAGCCATCGGTTCAGACACACAGATAGACAGCAGCAGGATTAATTAAGCAGACAGAGATGGAGGGACACATGAAACCTCCATTTCTTTGGGTAAGTGAGCGATCAGAGGACTAACATCCTTTCCTCCTCTCCTCTTATTTTTACCCGTCAGTCCATTTTTCCTCTTCTTCAGCACTTTAGTTTTAAAATCAGGCCTGTTTTCTGTTCTGATCTTAGTGTACTTCTTTGCGTGCCTTTTTAATTGTGAATTTCTGTTTGGTGATTTGTGTTCACGAGCGTTTCTTTAGTTCATATATTTCTTGCCACCAGATGAGTTCTTGTTTTGTTGTTGTTTTTTAACTGCACAGACGTAGATGCCTTCTTTCTCTCTTTCTCTGGATGTAGCTCTGTGTTGTGGCTCATCTTTTTTCTGGGGGGGGGACTGGGGGAAAAGTTCAGCTATCCCTCTCCCCCTTGGAGATCGTTGCTGATCGCTTTTAAGATGCCCGGCCGTTCTCGGGCTTCCAGCCGGGGGGGGCCTCCTCGGATGGAACCCGGGAGCCGAGCTGAGACATCAGAGGCCGTTATGTTGTGTTCTGTCTTTTATTGCTTCCCTGTTCGGCCCCGAGGGGCGGGACTTTGCTTGCGCCCCAGCAGCACCCTCCGGGCGGGTTTGTGACTCGGTAGCGTCTCATTTCGTCAAATGGGATTCTGACCACTTGGTAGGGAAATGCGAACGCCTCGCCTGCATTCGTTGGGTAGAGGACTATGAGGCATTCCCCAGAGGGTAGTGAGGAGAGGCGTTGGGCCAGCTGCAGCTCTGCCATCACGCTGACGCACGGTTGGCGGCGGTACTCGTTACTGGCGCCGTGTCCAGACGCTGGGCAAAGCCCCTCATCCGACCCTTTGTGAAATGTTCAGTGGTGCTCTGCTCGTGTGAATGCAGCCCTGCCGCTTCAGGCGGACCTGGAGCAGAGGCGGGTCGATCCGGATCCACCAACACAGAAACACACACACTCACCTCTCCTCCCACATTGGTGCTTTAGGGACCAATAAACAACAAAATCTACACACACACACACGCACACGCACACGCACACGCACACTCACCTCTCCTCCCACATTGGTGCTTTAGGGACCAATAAACAACAAAATCTACACACACACACACACGCACGCACGCACACACACACACACACACGCACGCACACGCACACGCACGCACGCACGCACGCACGCACGCACGCACGCACACACACACACACACACACACACACACACACCTGAGATACCACCCCCTGTCCTCTATTGGGCCGCCTGCTGCTGGCAGGTTGCGTGTCTTCCTGGCAAAAGGGTTGTGGTCCCTTTTGGTGAAATGAGGGGGCCCCCTAGTGGGCCAGTCCAGACTGTGCTGCTGTGGCGGGGGGGGTATGAGCTCTTTTCTCAGTCCACCACTGTCTGATCATTGGGGGGGGGTGTATGATGGAAGACTTCTGCCATCAACCAGGACTGTAGCTTTTTTTTTTTTTTTGCAGACTGACACACAGAGGCCGAGCTGAGTTTGTTCTCTTTAATCCGGATTAGAAAACTAATAATCTGATTAGAGATCTCTGAATGGCAGAACTTTTCCACCATACACCTGCTCAGGTCAGGGGTGGGGGGTCAATACACTCTGCTTTCTAACGGCGTGTTACAGTAGACGTCTCCTAGCATCATCCACCCGATCGGCGGCAGTGTCTCTAGAGACGGTGGGGGGCGAGCTCCGTAAGCGACCGGCCCCCGCCCACAGCCCTCTCTCTCCGCCCGTCAGCGCCGCACTGTGCCGCCTCCCACAGTTCCACAGTTCCACTCGCCCCCCCCTCCTCTGTCCTGTCCGCCTCCCCTCCTCGGACTCGGTAAGGTCGGACCAAGCGCAGTAGGTAGGTTGCCTCTCTTTGTCACACGGAGCACGACAGCCCAAAGGAAAACAAAGAAACAAAGCAACAGACAAACAAAAGAAGAAGAAGTAAACTTCATCTGTTGGATCTGCTGTGTTGTGTCCTGGAGGAGGACCACACTTTGTGTGTCTGTGTGCGAACAGTAACAGGTTGTTGTTGTTGCACTGTCGCGCTAACTCAGCTCAGTGCAGAGTCTCCAAAGTTCCAGTGGCCGTACAGGCTGTGCAGTGTTGTGGTTGATTTTGTCTCAACTATTTTCCATAATACTTGTAAGCATAAAGTGCTGAAGACCAGCATGCTGTTCTCAGTTCTAAAACACACACGGGCTGGAAAAACAAAACTAACATCATGAATAATGTGAAAGACAAACCATTTCAAACTGGTACCCAGTGTAAGTCACACTTTCACATTTGTTTTTTGCAGAATGACCATTTGCATTCCTGCATCACTCCCGCCCTTCCTCCTCCCCGATTTATTCCACCTGTAACGCTGAAACCTTCCACGTGCTGATGACACAAGCTGCCGTATCTAATGTCTCCTGTGCTTGCAGACGATACTTACCTGTCCTCCGAGGTTTCCCCGCTAAGTATATCTACGACCCGTGGAACGCCCCGGAGTCCGTGCAGGCGGCCGCCAAGTGCATCATCGGCGTCCATTATCCGAAGCCCATGGTGCATCACGCGGAGGCGAGCCGACTCAACATCGAGAGGATGAAGCAGATCTACCAGCAGCTCAGCCGATACAGAGGACTGGGTGAGACATGTGCTGATCACCTGTAGCCCCGCCCCCTAATCCATCCCCTGCTTCCTGTTCTTTTTTCCTCTGAATGGGAGCATCGTTTAAAAAATGAGTTTAGTTTTCCCGTTCCCCAGCATCTTCCAGCATTTGTTTCTCCTCTGGGGGGAGACATATTTCTAAATGTTTTTACATTTTTTAAATGAAATTAAATCTGAAGGAATCAGACTCAGAAAAGATTCAGAACGACTGCACCGAGTCGTCACCTGTCCAATTTGTCTCTGACTCTGCCATCCAGGCCTGCTGGCGTCGGTGCCGTCCACCAACGGGAACGGGAACGGCGGGATGATCGCCTACTCTCCTGGAGAGCAGCAGCAGTCAGGGACCAACAACAACACCAACAACTCACACTGTAGGAACCACTTTGTCCAGATGACATCCGGAGGGTCGTCTTCTGGGACGAAGACGGTTTCATGTCTTCTTTCCCACTCTGGTTTTGCAGTGCCTGGAGTGTCCGGGAGCGCCGTCGCAACGGGTAACGGCAGCGGGAGCATCCTCCTTAACTTTGACAGCGAGGAGCAGACGGCACCGAGCAGCATCGGACAGCAGCAACAACGTCTGCAACCGCTGCCACAACAACAGCAACAACAACAACAACAACAACAACAACAACAACAACAACAACATGGTTGGTCAGCTGGCCTTCTGCTCATTTGTTCGGATTCTGGAGATGTTTTCTGTTTTGGAGATGTGTAACTTTTAGTAGATGACAAAATAACAGCAGGGATGGCTGGTGGGGAAAAATCACATAAATCTCTTCAGAGACGGCTTCAGGGTCAGTTTGAGCTGAAAGATGAATCCATTTTCATCGAAATTGCAATATTCAGTTTTCATGGAGAAAGCTCTCCAGTTAGAACATAAAAGTATTACGATCGGACGTCATAACTGGAGGACCCAACAAATTTCTTAAAAAAGAGCAAATTTAATTCATAAATCAAAAAATTGCAATTAGATATTTTCCCCAAATCACCCAGATATACAGTTGTGCTCCTACGTTTACTTACCCTGTCAGAATTTATGATTCATTTTTTTGGTCATTTCTCAGAGAATATGAACAATAACACAAACGTTTCTGTTCTCATGGTTAGTGGTTGGATGAAGCCATTTACCATTTTACTCTCTTTAAATCATAATGACAACAGAAAGTGCCCAAATGACCCTGAGTCTCCACAGTCCATACTGTGGAGACTTTGGCCTGACAACATGCGCACAAATTGGCTACTAAAGGTACGCATCCTAGAAAAGGTCAGGGGGAACGTGTCTGCAGCTAAATACACCGCTAACGTGACGTTAGCTTTACGAAGAAACCAGGATCGAATGGATTAGATTAACGACGTGTCTCTGTTTGTTCTGCAGGATACCACTCAGTGCCAGACGCCAACCAGACCATCACCAGCAGCCAGCTCTTCCACGAGTTCGCTGTGCCTCAACACCCGGGTAGCTACCAGACCGCGCCTGAGCCCAGGCCGCATCGGTCCTCAGGTCATATGGTCAGATTCTTCTTTCAGACAACAGTGTAAGGTTTTGTGTTTGACCACATGTTTCAGCTGTGCCTGCAGTCTGACGTGTGATGGACGCCAGGTCGGCTGTGACCATCCCTGGTCTCTGGTCTCTGGAGGGAATCCCTGGTGTGGGCCCTCGTCACGGTTGATGGTGTTGCTCGCCCGTTTCCTGATTTCGATGGCCTCTTTGATCCAGCGCAGGCTGTTTCAAAGAGGCCATCGAAATCAGCCGACAGCTGACCAGACGTTCTGAGGAAGACTGCAGGCACAGCCGAAACACGTTGTCTGAAAGAAGAATCTAACCACATAACTACAAATAGAATTTCTATACAGCAGCAGAATTTCTGATCTGACCCAACCGAAACGACTGTAGTTGGAACAGCCGTACAGTTATTATATCAGAGAGCGAGAGAGCTGCAGTGATTTCAGGAAGCTTATGTAACGTCACTGGGCCCAACGGAGAGGAAACAGCTGCAGTCCTAAAGGGGACAGAGCTGAATGGCATCAAACCCTCTACTCTGCCCCCTCAGGACTCCTCCTGCACACCAGAGGAAGCATCACTGGAAAGCGGGAACGCGAGTTGGACCGAGAAGGCTCGGGCGAGGAGGACCCGGCGTCCTGCTGCATGCATAAGATGCAGAAACAAAGTGCAGAGGTCAGCACACACGTTGGCGCTTCACCTCAGACAGATTCAAATCTTTCTCCACCTACTGACAGGTTTTTACAGTAACCTGGTATATTGTGCTCATTTACAGGTATCCACGTGTACCCAGTTATAATCTGTCCCGCCGGTGGCTGTTGTTGTCAGGGCTGCTTGTTGTCCAATACCAATATTAGGTTGTAGAATAGTAGTGTGACGCTGCAGAGGTTTTATTTAGAGAGGGGGAGGAGCCAGAGACAAACCCAGAGACGTCATGGCTCCCTGCTGTGTTGGAGACAAAAGGGACACTCAGAGTTTACCCTTTGTGCTCCGTAATAAATTATTAAGGGCATTATTTCAGTCGATGAGTTTTAAATCGAAACACGACATGGGACAACAAATCTACGCCTAAAACAGACAGAAGGTTCTCAGACTACGGAAATATTTTTCATCGTCATCACAGCTGTCAGAGTGACCTGTTCAAATGTCAGTCTGTCATAAAGCTGACACGCTCATAATAAAAAACACAAAGCATCGACTCTGGGATATGCAAAAACAATGGTGGCCAGAGAACGCTGGAAAGTATGAAATGGCATCAAGTAGATTCACTGTCCTCTTTCTCTTTCTGCCCCTCCTCCAGACAACCTAGAGCAGTCGGAATCCATATTAGTCACGATCCAGGCAACAAAGAGAGGAACTCCTGAAGGTGCCACGCATCCTCCAAAACAAGGGCCTGCAGACACGAGCTCATCCTCCTCTCTCTGTTTTAACGAGCAGACCACCTCACAAAAACAACCTCGGGTGCAAACATGAAGGTGAAAATGTGATTTTTGGCCCGACACGCTGTCATTTGGCTCCTATTTATGACCTCTGACCTCTCATAGTCTCGCTGACGGGTGGAACAGTTCAGTGAATTATTTGTAAAAAAAAAAAAAAAAAAAAAAAAAAGCCATAAAAATATCAAATCTACGTTTTTGGCTTAAAATCGCTGCTTTCAGTCGGTTTTCTCCTGAAGCAGCTACTGATGCCAGTTACGAACCAACTCGTCACGTCACCGAACGACCGAGCTAATTGTGCGTCTGTTTACACAAAATATTTTGTACTTTAACTGCAGCTGTGTGTGATTTTCATCCCACAGCGTTAAACCAGGAAAACACAAACGGACCAGTTCATTTTCATAACTTCTCACATAAACAAACAAAAAACAAACTGTTTATACTGACGCTGTTGTTGAGAAGAAACGTTTGTACATAGTTTTGATTTTCCCAGCGAGATGAGTCTTATTAAAATAGAAAATGAAGGATGAGTTTTAATAATCGTGTTTCTGTCATCAGCTCTGATTTGTAGCAGGAAGTCTCTTCTCCGTCAGTTTTCACCTGAATATAAAAAGTTCTTCAGGTTTCGGCGCAGTTTCACTTGATTTGTCTCGGCAGCTACACGCAGATTGTCGGTCAGTGTCAGAGAGCATCTCAGAGTTGTGTTTTTTATCGATGCGTTTAGATTGTGACGGACAGCCGAAGTCGTCCGTGAGTTCACACATTGTAGAACTTCTCTCTGGGGAGCCGCCACGTGTCGAATTTCAGGAACTGGAAGTGGAGCTTGAGCAGGATCTGCTCTGTACAGTCGTTGGAGATTTCAGTTTTTGCAGTTTCATTCCTTTGAATGAGTGAAGATGTTATTATTATTATTATTATTCACCTTCAAAAGTCACATTTTCACCTCTCTGTTTCCCTCCAAACCAAACAGACACACGTCTTCTTTGAGGTTTTCTGTTTTCTTTTGCTGCAACAACCAAAAACTGATTTCAGTCACCTCGGGAGAGGAAGCAGAGACGAGGACTCTCAGGCAGTTTGATCCCGTGTTGCATTTTCTTTTCTTTTCTTTTTTCTAAGATTTCTAATAAAACAAAAACAAAAAGAAGAAAAAGTTGCTAAGAAAACTGGAAGGAAGACACTTTCTGAAAAACAGCACGTGTGAGTGAACACAATCAGCGACTGGAGACAGCGTCCGATCCAAGCGAGCTTTCGAACTGTCAGTGAAACAAAAAGACGACATTCCAACAAAGTATTTTTACTGTACAGGAAGTTTCCCTTTGTGTAGATGATAGGCGACAGCTGGCGACATTATATCCGGCCCCCCCCACAAAACATGGAGGTGCCAGATGGTCTCTAATGACATTGATTCCTCAAATGGACACCATGATACTTCATCAAGGCGCCACACTGAACCGGAGAACAGCAACCCGCCCCAAAACACAGAGTCCATCACTTCCTGTTGGCTGGAGGCCTTTAAGTGTGAACCAGTGATGACAAACGGTTAACACAACAATTTGGAGAAGATCAGAAAACAGAGCCGTCTTCTTGATTAAAAATGAGAAATACACACACACAGGTCTGTTAGGAGCCCTAATCTGTCATCCATCACTTCACTGATGAGCTGATAATTGATTATTGATCAATAATCTGAACCTCTTCATCACTAAATGGACCCTGTGTGTCAAAATAAAAGTCAGGGTGTCGTGTGTGTATTTTCATAAATGGAAAAGTTCAAATCCAGCGGACGGGGGCCGCAGAGGTCCGTCCTGGTTCATCTGTGGCCAAACTGCCCTGGGGGGGGCTAAATTATTCTAGTCTCTGTATTCTGTGATTCTGTATCTTCTCACCAGGATTGAAACATCGATAGTTTTATCCTTTTTGTAGCTTTTGTCACAGATGAAAGTTTTTATTTTTGTTTTTCTTTTTTCGTCTCGTTTTATTTTGTTTTCCCTTTTGAGGGTGAAAACTGGCGCCATCTATCATCTCTGTAATATTGTTATTGCTCTTTCTGTCTACTTGTGTTGTGAAAGGCTTTTCTTGTGCTCGATCAAGTTCATGACAGGAAATAAAAATTGTTACAACTCAACATTTCATCATTTTTTCATTTCTTCTGACGTAATTAATTAACTTATAATTAGTTGGCTGTTAATTGAACTTGATGTCTCTACGCTGTAGCTGGAAACTGGATTTATAATAATGTTAATAATAGTGATATTTATTATTGTCAGTTTGCATGTGAGCTTTATACCGGGATGAGAAGTTCAGTTTGACTTCACATACAAAAAAATTAAAATGATGTTAGAGAAAAAATATGAGGTAGTGGAAGGAAGAAAAGGTTATTGACCAGCTGAAACCAAAATCCTCCACCTGTGACTTTATAGTGCAGGTTTTGTAAGATAAATTTTCAAGACCCGACATGTTGAGACTCAGCTTTTTGTTTTACACTAACCGCCTGCTGATCTGCTGGTTTCAGCTTCACGTCACACATTGTTGGCATCCAGCTACCAATGCTTTTGTCTAAATGTAATCTGTGCACAAATATCTGAGGTGTGGTTTATATACCTGCTCATCTTGTTTGGGGCTTTATTGGGGTCTAAATATTTATTCAGCTGTTTATTCATGCTTGGTCTCCTGGCTCGTTGCAAACTGCAAAAACAGTTTCCAACTGTAGCTCGCCGGTCTGGATTTGCATGAGACCGGTGAGTCCAGTTCCAGGTCCTGGCCCCCGTGTGCAGGAACCAGAGTCCCAGCTGACCGTGACCGGGTCGGGAAACACTCTGACATTCATGGACGTCCAGTCTGTTTGGGTCAGACCTCAGGACACAAACATCTCCAGGGCCAGTCCTGGTCATCGCTCCCCACCCCCTCCCACACAAACAGAGGTGATTAAAATGGATCAAACAAGCTGAAAACCTGTTTACTGTTCCTTTGAAGTGGTGACACCCCACTTATATATATACAACCGGCAGTATCTCCCGGTGGAGCGTAACACAAACACACCCAGCCTGCTGCAATGCAACTCTGCTTATGAGTCAACAGATGCAAATTCTGCCGAAGCATTGACTTGTGAAACCATAAGAGATGTGGGTTAAATTTAGATCAACCCTACCTCATCACCTGTTGCCCTTTCACAACACCCACCGCCATGTGAGGCAACAGCAGAATTACACCTTTACATGTGATCTGAGACCAAATTAATGATGCAACTGATCAAGTGTGAAAGGAGGGAAGCTGAAAAATAGGGAGGAAAGAGACTTTAGTTTACAGAAGCTGAGTTAGAAAGTGCACAAAAAAAACTCAGGAGCTGTGGAATGTTTCTTTCAATCCACTTTTTGAAGATCACATTTGCATTTTGTAGAACAATGACTGTTAATGCAGTTGTTTGGTTTCAACTATGACCTGAGGAAAAAAAAAACAGATCCACACATTGCGGCTTTTTCCTTTTTCATCAGAAATGCTATCTTTTTTTAAATATCTCCTCATATTCAGAGTCAGCTGAATCTTTCTGACTCAGTGAAATTTGCTCGCTATAATCAGACCAAAGAAAAGTTGAACATGGAAAGTTCCTCTGGGTAAAAGGGTGTTTCTCTATCTTATTCTCCTCCACACGGCTCCGTCAGGCTGATTTCAGTTGTGTTCCACTGCAGGTACAGAGGAAATGAGTTATCTTTTTACACATATGCTCAGTAGATGGTCCCTCAGAGTCTGACTCAGCTGCTGAGCTCTCTCAAAGTGACCCAATCATTTATTTATTTTCTTCAGCTTAAATTCACTGATAGAGGATGACTCAAGAAATGTAATTCCAGTGATACTCAATAATAATCCTCTATAAATTACTACTTTTACTTTACTTTACTTTAAATATCTCCTCATATTCAGAGTCAGCTGAATTTTTCTGACTCAGTGAAATTTGCTCGCTATAATCAGACCAAAGAAAAGTTGAACATGGAAAGTTCCTCACATGTCTTTGTGTTCTTCTGCTGATCAGAATCAATAACAGATCTGCTGTCCATCTGTGAGATGTGGTGAAGGGTGCGTCGGACGCAAACTAAAGTTGAAGTGATGTTAAAATTTCGCTGCAGAATTTTGGGCCATTTGAGGAAAAAGTATCTAAAACTAAAAATAACAGCAACCAGCATGCCAGTGGAATGTGACTATTTTGGTGTTTCTTCTTTTGAAGATGGCTCAGGCTCAGGGTAAAAGGGTGTTTCTCTATCTTATTCTCCTCCACACGGCTCCGTCAGGCTGATTTCAGTTGTGTTCCACTGCAGGTACAGAGGAAATGAGTTATCTTTTTACACATTTGCTCAGTAGATGGTCCCTCAGAGTCTGACTCAGCTGCTGAGCTCACTCAAAGTGACCCAATCATTTATTTATTTTCTTCAGCTTAAATTCACTGATAGAGGATGACTCAAGAAATGTAATTCCAGTGATACTCAATAATAATCCTCTATAAATTACTATAAATGAACTATAGATACAGATATAAACATTAATTTAAGACGGTTTGCAAAAGAGTCCACTGTGGATTTATCTAACTCATGATGGATTAAATACTTAAATCTTTTTTCTTTGAAAAGCAGCAATTGCACCAAAATAGTCATATGCAAATAAAAAACGCTGCATCATTCCATATTATATGTGCAGTTAATTCCTTACTGTAGTTGGTAAAGGTGATTAAAAACTTCACAGTGTTGGTTTACATAATGAATAATAAAACAGTCATAAATCTATTTGTTATGATCTATAGATGTCTCTCTCTATCTGCTTGTGTTTATAGATTTTATAGATCATTTCTAATAGTTTTTTAAAGCTCTCTCTTCATATTTCACTTTCACTTCAGAGGCCCGATGGTCCAGTGAAATGTGTTATGGTAACATGTTTATATTGCACAGCTCAGCTCAGATGAATCATTTTAATTATTTATGGCTCTTTATTTAAATGATTTTTCACTGTTCTCTGTGACACAAAGACCAATACAACATTTCTATCTCCAAGTGACCAAACAACAACAACACTGCGTTTTGTTTTCCATGTGTGTGGGTCTGTGAGGCGTTCCCCGAGTGTGTTCATTATTGTATACTGATAAGAGCCACAATAACACACCTGCAGGAGTGTGGGGTCATTTTCATGCTTTGTGTGCTGTGCACTTCCTCCTCCTTGGGCTTCCCCCGGCATTTGCAACCAGTTCAAATATCTCTGACCAGCTGGTATATCCTGAAAATGACATGAACGTGTGAATGATTATTCGAAACATTGTGACAAAGCAGCAACATGCCTGAGCCGGTCGCTGCAATACCTACGTGTGATGTGAGAGGAGGAGGAATGCCTGACTCATTGAACTCCAACAAAGTCTTCGATTGGCCTGTCAGACATGTCGCGATGTCCTCTGTGATGATGAGGATGTTGCATCATTAGAGAAAGTTTCCCCTTTTCTTCAGTGAGATATCAGAGGTATGGGTCGGTCCAGGCCCACAGTGAAACCCTTCTGAAATATTAAAGTTGGAGCAAACAAGACAGGACATGTAGAGCTTCCTACGTCTTCATGCTGAATTAGATCGAGTCCAGTGATACTGATTTGTGTCCTTCAACAAATTCAGTCCGTAGTTCGAACCCAACGAGGCCTCAGAAATGTTGGTTTTCGTAGAACTAAAACACATCAGCTGTGCCGAAACAACCCGCTGCTGCCGCTCGGTGTCTGAGACTGCCGGCCTGTTCAGGCTTCAGGCTCCACATCTGGACCGGCTGCTGGAGGTCTCAGTGGAGGCTATCCAGATGTGGATGAGCTGTAAATCCAGCTCAATGCCAAACAAAAGAAAGATGCTCTGCTGCTAGAAATGGTGCTTTTATTTGATAAATGGTCCGCCGTGAAGGGAGCACCGGTTCCCAGGTCCAGCTCCGAAGTGCAGTCAGAGGAAAAATACCAGCTGTCTGTCTGTCAGACTATCACTGATGACACATACAGATACTATGACAAGTTGAGAAAAAAGAGTTCACATCATTACATAAACTCCTCACCCCACATCCGACACAGCAAATGATGAAATTATATCTGACTGAAGTCATTGACCGTCAATAACAAAACTGACAGCGATGGATGAGGTCATCTGAATCCAGGACAGTCTCCACAGCTTCTGAATGCAAATCAGTAATATTAGAAAGAATCCCAAAATGTAGAAGTACATTTGTTTTTGCAAGGTCATATAAATAATAAATCAAATTCAGCAGAAAAAACTAGTGAATTCATCATTTTGTTGGTGAAATGATCTATCACCTCCTGGCTGACCTCCTGACACTTTTCAGTTTCTTTTGCTTTTCTCTAAAGCGCCTGGCGGTGACCAAAGCAGAGTGAAAAACAAAACATTTATCAGATGGTGAAAATCCCACCAAGTGGCAGATGATGATATTTTCTTTGGTAGCGACGTCCATTCCAAACGTTAATTTGGACAGAAACGCAGCAGCACAAACGTTTCATGAAGTTAATGTTGAATTACCTTCATCCATCTTCTTCCTCTGATCTGTTTCCGGGTCACGGGGGGGTTCTGGAGGGCGGAGTCACCCTGGACAGACCAACAACCGCTCAGACCTACGGACGGTTTAGCGGCACCAATGGACCCAAACAGGACGTCTGCGGAGGCCTCAGGACCTTCAGAGAGAGCCGCTGTGACACGGTGCTGTCCACACCGTTTTCCTTTCCAACCAGAATCACCTGACTTTACTTTTTCATCTGCCTGAGTGTTATAATGGTTAAGCTTTTTTTAATCTTCTATTTATCGATAATTTGTATGTTTAGATGGTGAAAGCATACTTTTTCAAAGCTGCCATGCTTGTTTATTCTTGTCTCATCATTGATTTCTTCATGGTGAGCTTTGCCTTGAGCTTCCCTCCCACAACACCCACTTCCCTGAGAGAAAGAGGGAAAGTTGTGTGATGACTTTAGCTGGGAACAACCTGTATGACACATCGTCATGCAGCAGGCGGATCCTAACAGCGTGGCGGGGGGGTCTAACATGTGGGCGGTTTGTTTAGGCTTTCCCTGCGCTCAGTTCAGAGGAAGCTGAGGTGTGGTGCAAAGACAGCGTCCCCCACCACGCCTCCACTGGACTCAACCCCTGGTTGTCTAAAACAGCTCTAACTGATGAACATGCAGCAAACATACTCTTGTTTTGTCTTTTTTTCTGGTTCTGTTTGTCTTGACTCACTCTGGCTGTTTTATCAGATAGATTTTATAGATTGGCTTTTCTATAAAAAATTAAATAGAAGTCTTGTCCTGATCTGATGTATATCTGAAGAACCTTTAAGGAGAGCATTAGAAATAAATTTGATTTGATTTGGAACCTGAAAATTAGTCAAATATTGGAAAAATATAGTTATTGCTATATATCCAACAGGCCATTAGATTAATACACATCCACATATTAAATACTGCAGTGAAGTAATTGCATGTGTGTAAAATAAAAACATTGATTTTGTGTTGAAAGTAAGAAATAATAATAAAAACAACTGCACTTTACTCATTTGAATGATTTTCTAATCTTGGTCTTTGCTATCTTCAGACTAAATCAAGCCATGACAGAAGAATGAAACAGCGAAAAAAAAGAAAAAAGAAAAAGAGAACACACGCAACAGAGAAGTCATTAACTGAGTTGAAATGGGGATGACATTGTGTTTGTTGGCAGCGGTCCCAATGTCCGCCTCCGTTTTTTTTTTTTTTCCTGTCATGTAAATGAGCTCGGTCATCACCGCTGCAACAGGATAAAAAAGGAAAGGTGGACTGAGAGAGGAGTAGAGATCAGCCAACAGCCGGCAGACAGAGAGGATAGACCCAGCAGCATCATCTCCAGCATCACCACCACCTCACTGAAGTTTCACTCATTTCCAGCAGGCTCACCATCATCATGTTCTTCTTTGCTCTCATGGTGAGTACTCAAACTCTTTCCATCTCGGCTGCAAAAACTTGATGGAGATATTTCAGATGTCTGAGGGGTAAATCTAAGAAAGGCTTTTATTGTTCATGCCTGCAGATACTTGTAGCCCAAAAAATGCTGATCTGTGAAATATGATCCTGATCAGGCTCCGACCTGAGAACTCTGTTACAGCCAGCCAAGACCTTTGAAAGAGCATATCGACTCCAAGATTCAATTTTCACTGCAAACTCTTTCAATACAACAAACAGAATTTGCAGAAAAGATTTTGATCAACAGTGAGACAGAAACTGGCAGCGACGACGAGCGATCAGGTGGATACTTGGCTGCTGTTGGTGAAAGTGACGTGTGATGTGTTCCTGTGTTTGTTGTGTTTACAGCTCCCGTTGGCCCTGGGAGCGACAACAAGCAGACCATCCATCTGTGCACCCGACTGTGAACATGTCATCACCAACACAACGAATCTGTCACTGTTCCGTCATGTGTCAGAACTGGACAACTCCTCTGTCGCTCCTTGGACCTTAAAGTGAGTTTTCAGAATACAGCCCATCTCAATCTGGGCCCGCTGGACCGGTTCCACCTTTCATACATGAGTCTTCTTTCTCGAGTTCTTGAGATTCAAAGTCTTCTGGTCCAGCTGGCCCAGATATTACTGTCTCTGAGGTTTGACCCAGAATCTTTACAGAAATCTAACAGTGTTTGAGTTTTTCAGCACTAATTTTCATGCTGACTAAATATCCACGAAGCACCCGTGCTTGATGAAACCTTCTCCAGCAGAAGGACTTAGATGGAGCTCGAGCCTCTCGGCTTCTTAGATTTAAAATAGGAGCACAATGCTCCCGAGGTGGAAGGGAGCTGGTTAGAAGTTTGAGAAAGTGCATCTCTTTTGAGTCTCTAGTCTGAGTGTTTCTCACAGACGAAGATGAGGATAAAAGAAAACCTTTGTCAGAATCAGGGGACGGATTCAGAGCTCATCTCTCTGACAGTCATCCTGTTCCACTGAGCTTCAACTCAAGCAGGCCAAGCAGGCGTTTATGAATATCTGCTCATCCAACAAAGCTTTGTAGACCAGAACTCAAACATACCAGAGTCATCAGTGTCTCTGCTGCCGTTTATTCATGGACATTTTTCTGCTTCTCTTCAGCGTCACCACAGACAACCAGCGGTTCCCCGCTTCCATCAGATCTGCTGTGTGCCGGAACTGCCTCTTGGACGGAATGGTCTCCAAGCCCATCATGCTGGAGATCTACATCTACAAGATGGTGGATCAGCGCTTGAACAGCTGGTGTCAGTGTCCACTACAGATCGCTGTCGGATGTACGTGTGTCCAAGCGAGTCTTCGCGGATGATGCGCCTGATGCGTCAGCAGAATGACTAGTTAGTTCTAATTTGTGCCTTCGGGAACTCTTAGCAACTTTCTCAGCAAAATACATTTTTAACGCTTTGGTCTATTTTTTGGTGAAGCTCTTGAAAATACCTCTATATGTATCCAAGTCATATATGCTACTCAACAGGAGTCGTGCATGCGTCTATCTTATTTATTTATTTATAGATTTTAATTAACAGTGTAGCTACAGACGGGTGACCAGTTCCACAGCACAGCTCCACGCTGCAGGCTGACCCAAAGTGCCATCCAGCCTCAGAGCTCCTTAACGCAGAGTCTCACAATATTCCAGCATGACTGCGCTGGAATCTCTCCTGCCCACCCGCCTGTATCTAAACTGGAACCTTTAAAATGGGATTAATATGATTTCTTTGTGGAAACAGCCATTTCTTTAATTGTTGACTATGTATGTCAGTGACATGAATTAACTCCAGTACATGTTTTTGTTACATGGGGAAAAAGTAAAAGATCTGATAGCTTTCTGCATTTTTGGCAGTCTCACAGATTTCAGGGTGACGTATTTTCATGGGGAGCATCCAGTTTTCAACATGCTTTTTCAGATGTGATATACAACCTGAGAATATCATGGATTAGTTACATGTATCATGTGATCTTCAATAACAGCATTGTAATACGCTCAGGATATTTGTGTTCAATACAAATGTGAAAATGATTATGCATTATGTGCATTCTAAAGTGGTTTCATGCCTGTGTTTACTATTCCTTTACTAAACTTTTAATAAACTCAGATTAAGTCAAGATTGTTTGGGCTTTTCGTAGCAATATGTTGTTTACTTGTTGGTCTGGGAGTGTTTATGTTCAGTGAAATGGCTTTGATTCACATTGCAAACACAAACACAGAGTAAAGCTTTCCTGTGTTAATGTGGAAGAGCTTGCAGCTCTGACATCAGCCATCTGGGATGAACTGCAACACTAACTATGAGTCAGTTCTTATTGCATAATTCTTAGAGATTATCTGGTTTTTGTTGGTCTACAAATTATGAAACGATCATTTATAACAGAGGCCAATAGACGATCTACTTTTATGCCCTAATAGACTTTTACAAAACAATAAATATTTTGTTTTTTTCCCATAGCGACAAAACAGAACAATTAAATATTATTAATTAACCCACTATTCAGCTAATTTGATGATAATTAGTTGTAATTATCGTATTTTATGTTTTTAAATGTGGTATATAAATAAAGTTAATATAAGTTAATAAGTTAATATGAAGACAGAAAGTATTAAATATTTAACTAACCGCTAGTTTAGCTGCAGAGTTGAAGTTCAAAAATAAAATTTTCTTCAAGTTGACCTGAAAACGGCCTTTTGGCTCGTTTTCTGTCGGACGTACGTTTACTTCCGGGTCGACGTCACTTCCTTTCCCGTCGGCCATTTGTCGAACACGGTGGGTTTCCGTCGAGCTCTTGTCTCAAAACATTTAAAATGCCCTTTTATTTCTGCTTTTAGCCACAGCTTTGTTCTGGATTGTCGGAGGTAATGTGTCCGTGCATCTGAGAGCTGTGTGTCTTCGGGGTTTACCGCAGAAAATGTGCGTTAATAGCGGACATTTGTCGGGCAGCGTGAGCAGCCACATGCGGCCGAGCTCCGGGCTACACATGCTAACAGATGCTAGCCGGCTAACAGCGTCAAGACAGATTTGGAGACTTAAAAATAATTAATATTGATGTTTTCTTGTGTTAGGTGTTTGATTTTAATGGAAACGCATAGCCATAAAAATATGTTTAATTTGTGGACTTATTTAGGTTTTAGCGGACTCGCTATCTAGCTAGCTGGTGAGCCCTAACGGTTAGCTCGTTAGCTCGTTTGCAGCAGAGCCAACGTTCTGCTCCTCCATGAGCTCTTCTGTCTCCCGCAGATTTGTTCGCCTGGACAACCTGACAAACATGCAGAACGACGCCGGTGAGTTCGTGGATCTCTACGTCCCACGAAAATGGTGAGTGTCCGCAGTAATGAGGGCTTCAGGGGCAGTTGGGGGGTTTTTATCCCGATGGAGCCGGAGGAAAGCCGCCTATCGTGTGTGCTGTGACAGTACCAATAAAACTTAGGGTTTATTCTTGAACTAAATCAAACACTTCTTTAATACTTTGTTTGGGTTTTTGCACTGTTGAATGGACAAAGATGTCACCTTCACCTTGTTGAATTTTTCTACATCAGCCAGGGAGCTCCTCATCTTCCTCATTCTTTCTGTATTACTGTAATCTGTACATGCTGCACTACCTCCAAATCAAATTAAATGTCTAATTGCTGTATTTATATTTTTGAAACTCTTTAAGATGCCAAACCGAAAGCTGCCAAAGTGTTTTCTTGTCTTTGAAGCATTGACAGTAAAGTTTTGTTCTAGTCTCACTTTGTGGCAGGCAAGTATAAATTTGCTGAAAAATATTTATTTCGATAATTCATTTTCAACTCTAAATTCCATCCAGCCATTTAATGTTCATGTAATAGTTCAGCTGCTTTCATCTGAGGTTTCTTTTCTGCTGAGAAAAACCAAAGAAACTTTCAAACAACAATTCCACTTACAAGGTCCTGGTCGTTTTTAGGGTTTTTAAAGCTGGCAGCTGCACTTGTTCCTTCAGAAGCCCAATGATGGTGTTTAACTGCCATTAGAACTGAAACACTAAGGATTGTGTGTGTGTTTCAGCTCTGCTAGCAACAGAATCATTGGAGCTAAGGACCATGCCTCCATCCAGATCAACATTGCTGAGGTAAAATCAATAATCTCTTCTGTGTTGTAATATCAGTGTGTCTGAGTCTTAATCTTCCTGCTGCTGCATGAGTCTACTTTGTGTTTTGGACTTAAAAATAAAGGGCTCAGCCTTTAATTGTAAAAATTTGGAGGCAGAGTAAACCGTGGAAACACTGAGGGGAGTTAGGCTGCGCTGATGATGGATGAGCTTCATGACCAGAGCACAGGAAAATGGGAGTTCTGTCAGAAACACACAGTTGGTTAGTGTTGATCTGTAAAGGTGGTCAGTCAGTCAGGATCAAGTACTCTTAATGCTGGAGCTGCTGTTTCTCCTTGTATGTTGTGTCCTTCCGTCACATACAGCAGCTGTTTTTGTTTTTAGGATACAAAAATGAAAGCAAACATACTTTGTGTGTAATCCATCACAATGAAAATCATGTTGTAGTTAATTTCTATGTTAAAATTGGAGATTTAATTGAAGTGTCATTCAGTCAGTGTGTAATTGATCCTGCTGCAGATATAAAATATCTCCTGCTATGTTTAGAAACCTTAAACCAGACTTTGTGACTGTAACATGCCTGAACAGAGGTTGTTGGTGTGGAATTTTATTAAAGATGCTGAACTGGCGAGGAAACCAAAGCATGAACAGAACTGATCTCAAACTGGCTGATTCCTGTGTGCCGTGGTTAACTGTCTCTTCCTCTGCAGGTTGACAAGGTGACCGGTCGTTTCAACGGTCAGTTTAAGACCTACGCCATCTGTGGCGCCATCCGCAGAATGGTAAGTCAAACGCTGAACACTGTCCTGTTCCTGCCGTTTCATGGGCGGGGTCAGTAGATCAGCTGGACTATGGGGTGTTAAAATGATTGTCTTCTGTTTGTCTTCAAATTATTAACAGAAAAGCACATCATGTAGGAGCTCTTGGAAAAATGTAAAGTTGAATAAAACCTTTTGTGAATAATTGTGTTACTTTTTGGACCGTTGGTGTTTCCATTTCAGAGCCCACCTTTATCCCCTTTGTGTGTCTCACAATAAATCAAACCTTAGTATAGAACTAAAATGATAGATTTTCATACACATTGTCGTACTCTTCCTGAACTGAGCACAAATTTAGTTTAATGTGCAAACATGCAAATGACAATAAATCAACCTTTAGCACGCGGAGTTTAGAAAGGCTAAACGTTCCTTCAAATTTAGATCAAATCTCCAGATGACATGTTGTTCTTCGTTCTCCAGGGTGAGTCTGATGATTCCATCCTCCGGCTGGCAAAGAATGACACCATCGTCGCAAAGTAAGAACCTCAAAATCCAACTACAGCTGGTTCACCTAAGTGTTTACATGAAACTAGAAATATTATCCAAAGAACAGATTTTCAACATCAGTGGTGATGAAAATGCAGTAATTAGATAAAATCTTTGAGGAAAATTCTGCTGAGATTTATTTTACTTATGAATCAGGAGCTGTTGATCTGGTTTTGGCAGCTAAAACTTTCTTCTTTTTTTTTCTGGCAGGAACTTCTGAGTGTGATTCTGGAGATTTGGGAACTTTGTAAAATAAATGTTGGCGAAAAAAAAACTTTCTGCTATTGTAGTTTTTTAAATAACTGGTGAAATTGATAGTTACATATTCAAGGAACTCTCTTTGACTCTGAGATGTGATGAAGCTCCCTGATGTGGAATAAATGCTGAACTTTTACTTAAAGTGGTTTATATTTGGGATTTGATTGGGCAGCTGCTCCACACTCAGAACACTGAACGACATTTCTGGGTGCTGATGAGAACAAGAATAACAACCACCTTCTATGAACCATTCAGTTTTGTTTTTTTTTAATTGCCTGTCAGCAGTTGATATCAAACTGGAAAATTAAATACGCAATTCAAATGTAGACACTACCAGAGTCCACGGCAACATGGATGAAAATTTGTAAAATTTTGCTTGAGAAATCCGTCAACACTGCTCATCAGCTGAGTGATAAATGTATAGAAGGAGAGTTAACTTTGACTTCTGAACAGAATTCTACCCAAAGCTGAATGTTCAAATCGGGAGTGTTCTTCCAGAACAGCTGATCTGAGTCAGTTCATTTTGAGTTGCACAACCTCGATAAAAGCCATCATCAATGGAGCCCCGATACCATGAGTCACCATGACAACAGAGAAAAAGATCGAGTTACTTCCCCGATGGAGAGGATGAGCACTACCACCGCTGCAGAATGTACTATTACCCCGACTTTACATTTAACCACGAGATCGTAGCTTACAGTTATAAATCGGAATAAAATCAGATTTTCTCTCATTTAAAATAAGAGATTAACATTTGAATTCTGCTGAGCCAACAGAAAGAAGGCAGAAGGCCCGAACCAGTGGAGCCGCCACCACCACCTCTGAGAGGCTGAGGGCATCGGGTCACCCCAGAACCCGTACTAATTCTGTCCAGATACACAGATACATGTGTAAAAGTAGAAGTACTGATTCAACTCCTTTACTATAGTAAAAGAATGTACTTTCAAAGTAAAAGTAAAAACAGAATGTCTTCCGTTAATGAATACATCCTTTGATAACTTCTTGGTACTCTCTCACTGGACTTCTTCCCCCGGTTACCTGCCCCCCCCCTGCCTGTTTTTACAATGTAAGCAGTAGAAAGTACATATTTTTGTGTATAAATGTAAGTTTCTTTTTTCTTTTTCAATGAAACTTGTGTATAAAATCTCCCCCTCCGACAGTTGTGGAAGGTGCCATCTGCCTCGATCAGCCTCTGAATCAGCAGAACACAGCAGCTGAAGTATTCAGAAACAGGAGGAACGCTGTGCTGCCACGGGGAGAGCAGCAGGGTGTTTATCATGTAAAATCATGGAATATGGATTCCTCTCTGGTTCTCACAGCTCTCCAAAGAGCTCTGCATCACTGATGATGTAAAGAAAACTGCTGTTTGCACACACACACCTCAGAATCAGAAGTACTTTCCTCCCATTGAAAAGCCTTAAAGTATAAATGATCTCAGTGAGGTGTAAGCATAGCTGTGATGGAGAATGTTACTGACATTTAATCTGGGTGGATTCTCTCGCCACGTAAAGCGTTTTGAATTAGTCGGATTGGGGATGAATGGGCAAACCCCGTGGGACAGCTTTGTTTGTGTGGGAGGAGACAGGAAGAAACGCAGGTCCGTTACCACGGTGACAGTCACCGTGGTAACAGACCTGCGTTTCAGATGCCCCTCGGTTAGTCACAACAGGCAGCTGGGTGTGTTTAGTTTGACATGGTTCAGAGATTCTGCAGAAACTCTGACTTCTTCACTGCTGTTTATAGAAACAGTAAACGAACTGACTGGAGTTACTGTGAGCCAGCAGAGGGCAGCCTGAGACAACAGAAAGTTCAATTATCAGCTTGAAACTTTTCCAGAGGTCTAATAAAAAGTTATCCAACGTGCCAGCTGTGACAGATCATTCGTGATCGGATGTGATTTTAAATCCACCAGGCCTTTATCACAGGCTCATTCACTTTAAAGCTGTCTTTATATTATTTTTACATTCTGTATATTAACGGTACATTTCTGGTAATATTTTCATTCCGTTGTGGATCAGCTGTAATAAAAACATTTCTCTGATTCTGACGTTGACTCTTCCTGCAGGTGGATTTTGCGGTTTGGGTTGCGAAGAGGAGGCCGAGGTGGAGGTCCCGCAGGTTCAGGTGACCGCCTTCGGGGCGTCTTTAACCTTCACACCACCTTAATGACCGCCGTCATCAGCTGCTGCTTGACATCTTCAGTGTCTCCATCTCCTTCTCCCGCTCTCAGCAGTTTGTGAATATGTGTTTTCTCCCTTTCACAGATGATTAAATCTGAATGTCCATCGAACACAAAACAATTTTACAGAATTTGAAAAACTGAAAATAAGAAATGCAGATTGTCATTGAGCTTTGTAATGACAGCCCGCTCCTGCAGCAGGGGTTGATGGGTAACCCCCCCCCCCCCCCCTCTCAGGTAGAATGACAGAGTCCAGTGAATGTGCAGATCGGGGCCTGTAGTTACTTCACTTCCCCTTTACAGGAAAATTACTGAGCGTTAAACGTGAGCAACCGTGAGAACAAAGTCGTTGGACAGTTTAAAAAGGTTTGGTCTTCTCTGGAGCGAAGATGAGCGGCCATTTTGAAATGTGTTGGGTATAAGCTGGGGGAGGCTGATAATAACAGAACGTTGGCTCAGATTTATGAGGAAGTCTCCAACCTGATAGATTTACAGACTTCTCAGTCGGAAGGTTTCAGCTTTCTGCTTTTGGAGCCAAACTCTGGCTGTGAATGGAAAGTTGAAGGTGTTTGTTGTACTCAGAGCTTTCCCTCCACTGCGAGTCGCAGCTTGCCAAACAATGATCTTAACATGAAGGGATGGAAGCCCCCCCGCATACCTCTGACACACATGCAGACAAAGAGAGCTGTGTCTCAGCCACGCACAGACCGATGAGGGCCTGGACCAGATCTGCTCGGTCTGCGCTGATGTTGACATGTTGTGTGATTGTTTCTTTACTGTCTGTTACATCCCAGCTCTCCGTCCTCTCAGACACACCTGGACTTCCTGTCATGGCCACGACACGTTGAAATAAAACTCAAGTGAAAAGATGAAATCCTCTCCTTTGTCACCCCCCCCACCCTCGTCCTCGTCCCTGTCTGTCCATCTCCCTCTCTCATCCTTTTGTCCGTCCTCAGGAGCGGCCCGGCTCGTCTCTTTGTGTCTTTGTCTTCTTTTAGACGCCAGCTGACTTCAAAGTCTCAGTGAAGTCCATGAAGAGAGAGAGAGAGAACGAGGTAGGCTTCAATTTAACAGGAAGAAACTTCATTGTGTTCACTGCTTTAACACACAGATACTAAATTATGAAACAAAGAAAGATTTGTGACTCATACCGCAAGATGTTTAAAAATATATAAGGTCCGTTTAATTTGGATGAAACATCATCACTTTGACTTCCTCCCAAAATCTCAGGAAGTTTAATTAAACATTAAAGTTGAACTCTGATAAAGAATAAATGTGTTTATCTTTTTCTGTTTTTGAGTGGACATCAATGCGACGTTAGACCAGGTGACCTGCAGACACCGGGAACATCAGGACCCGGTCCTGGTCCCGGTCCTGGTCCCGGTCCTGGTCCTGGTCCTGATTCTGTTTTCACACAGTGAAAGAAAAAGGAACAAAACGGAGAAAGAGGAGGAGAAGGCCACCAGGAGTGTGTGTGGTTTCAAGTGTTTTGTTGAAGGAGACAAAGAGAAGGGCATGTAGGTACCTGACACACACACACACACACACACACACACACACAGCTTATTCTGTCAACCCAAAACATCCCCTCCCTGGCCCACAGCACTTCAAACATATCCGCCCTCAGCAATGTGTGTGTGTGTATTCATCTCAGGAGTCCTATCTGATTGGGGGGGGGGGCTCCGAGGAATGCTGGGTATATGTTTGCATATAGAAGTTATGGCTGCCAGAGAGGGAAACATGAAGAGTGTGTCGTGTCGTGTCGTGTCATGTCGTGTTGTGTTGTGTTGTGTTGTTGTGTGATGACAGGTTTTGACTGTGAACAGATACAGACGGATTTAGATAAAAGAATTTGATCTGACCTTCAAAATGAGGAGGTGATTAAAACGTCTTCACTTCACTGAACCAACAAAAATCCAGTGGGTCCAGGTCCAGGCCCAGGTCCAGGTCCAGGTCCAGGTCCAGGTCCAGGTCCAGGTCCAGGTCCAGGCCCAGACCCAGACCCAGACCCAGGCCCAGGTCCAGGCCCAGGTCCAGGTCCAGTCCCAGGTCCAGGCCCAGGTCCAGGCCCAGGTCCAGGCCCAGGCCCAGGTCCAGGTCCAGGTCCAGGTCCAGGCCCAGGCCCAGGCCCAGGCCCAGGCCCAGGTCCAGGTCCAGGTCCAGGCCCAACCCAGGTCCAGGTCTAGAGCTGTTAACTGTTGGACTTTTATTTTTAGCACATTATTCTGTTACTGTGGAACAGAAACAGGAAAGAAAAGGTGAAAGAGAACGACTGACACAAACCAAACAAGGATCTGTCTTCATATTTAGGCTCAGTCTGTATAGCTGATCGCTCTGTGTGTGTGTGTGTGGTGGGGGGGGGGTTGTGCTCCTGGTTGTTCACATTAAATGCTGAAGCACGGGATGATAAACCTTCTGGTTGTAACTTTAGCTGCTTTCTCAGCTGCACTCACCTGGCAAATCACAGCATGAAGTGGGCGGGACTACCGGCGTGTTGGTTTTATCCACCCCCCCCCCCCCAACCGCCCCGAACCCCTCCCCACATTTCAAAGGTGTGTGAGGAGGGAGTTTCCGAAGCTCTGCTGCCTTTAAACTCCTGAGCCTCAACGGTGGTGACGGTCGTTTTTCTGATCCAGCCTTTAAACAGTGGAGGGGGGTCCAGTTTAAACCCCCCAGGGCAGCTCTCGTCCCTGAACTGAGCAAAAGAAAGGACAGATTCCAGTAAAATATAGGTTTAAGGTTTAAACTTCACGTTGCCTTTGAAGCAACTAAAAACAAAACACCACGTTTGGTGTTCGATAGTTTTTACTTCATTCTGCCTTTTATTTAAAAACAACAACTCTGAAACTCATCTTTTCAGTCCACTCTGTTCAAGATCAATTAAAGACGAATGCAACTTAGTTGTGTTTTAGTGTTGAAACCTAAATTTCCCTTTTACAGCTGTGACGTGTCGTCTTCCACCAACAATAAAAAGAAAATGGAAAACATGAAAAAGTTAGACTGACCCTGAAAGAACCGTCTGAAGCGTTTCCTTCAGTCACGAAGGACTCGTTTCATTATTGTTACTTCCTTTCCTCCCTTTCATTCCCACTTTTTATTTTTGTTAAATTACACAACTTCTTTGTGTGTGTGTGTTTGTGTCGGGACCAGCGGGGTGCTAAGTGGGTTCAATTGACGGAGCGGTCAGCGGTTTCCATGACAACAAGTGGCTGGTCCTTCACTTGGCCTTTGGTTTCCTCGGTAACCAGGAAGTAGATCAGCTTTTGAGAAGATTAGTGAGACAAGTCGAAGTGATTCAGCAGCAGACAGTAAAACGTCCTTCCCCATTTGGCCCTTCTCTGCTGCCGTACTTCAGTTTTCCCACTGCGTGTGAGGATTAGTCACGGAGTCTGTTTGTCGATGGACGGGGAATGAATCAGCCGTCTGCTGTGAACATGTGCTGCTTGTTTCTGTTTTGTATCATCAAGCCTGAATCTCTTTGGGTGTGTTTGAATGTCCGAAGACGTCACACACTCTCTGAAGAAATAACACAGCTGCATTTAAAATGTTGTGTAGATTAGTTCGTCCACTCAATTTTTATTTATAGTTCCGTTTCACGGCAGACATAACGATTCCCACCGTTTGGCCTCAGCGCTGAAACCAACTTTAAAAAATGAACATTCGAGACTGAGACTGTAAAACCTAAAACTGTGACGTAAACAAGCTTTCTTCTTCGCTTTGAATCAGCAGCAGCAGACAAAAACAAAAATCTGCAGAGTCACGTCTGTAAACTTTCAGCAGACCGCTGAGGAATCTTCTAGTGTGTCAGCGAATGAAGCGCTGCTGCATTAACACACCGTCTCAAGACTGCTTGAAACTGGAGGTCACTGACCCCTGAGTGAGTGTGTGTGCGGTCCACAGGTCAGAGTTCACCATGTGTCCGACAGATGACGGAGGAAGTGACAACTCAGGAAGCTGTCGGTGGACTTCCTGTCCTCTTCACCGCTTCACTGCTGGTTCTTCGTCATCGTCTTCATCAGGAAGGCGATTTCTCTCTGACATAAAAAAAACATTTCAAACTGAAAGGTCTGAAAATCACTTTGTCTCACCTGAGCAGCTGTTGTGTGTGTGTTTGTGTGTTTGTGTGGTAGGGAAACTCTTTCATCTTCTAAAGTGGATCCTGTAGCTTAATTAGATGGCGGTGCTCGAGAGTCTGTGAGAAAACACACACTCACTCACTCACAGACACACACACACACGCGCACACACACACACAGCTGCTCAGGTGTTTTCTGGAGGTGGAGCTCAAGTACAAATACACTGATTCTACCGCCTCAACACACACACACACACAATCCTAAAATTTTTATGACACAATTTTTTGGATGCTTGTTCAATATTAGACAGACACACACTGTCTGGAAATTGCACTGAAGTCGGATCATTAAGGGCTCAGAAATAATCCTGATTGGAATCTGTGCTGGATTTGGTGGAGGATCAGGGATCAGGGAAAACTCCGACCTGCAGGTGGCGTCAGGAGAAAAGTCTGGACTAAATCTGAGAAGTTCAGTCCACCCAAAACCCTCAATGACATCTTCACACAACTACAACTACACAATTTCTGCACATTTCTCTGAATCCAGCTTGCTGATGAATCTAAAGTCAAATTAAAGATTTTTTTTTTGACTCTAAAAACCACTGATGATGTTGTTTAAGTGGATTTTAGTTCAATGAGTTTTCACTCACTCTCTTTATTATATTCAGGCCTCAGTTCATCTTCTGAATGTTGTGTGTGTGTGTGTTTGTTTGTCCTGAACACTTGTCTGACTTTGTTTGGTTGTTTTTGTCATGTTGTGTGTCTGCCTGTGTGGTTTGATTAACCCTTCTGTTGTTTAGTCCATTTGAGAATGAAGAGAAAAGCAAAGAAAGAGAAATAAAAATAAAAATAAAAAGTGAAGGAAGGAGGAGCCAGGTCCAATTAATGGAGCCAATTAACGCAGGGGCTGATGGGACTGTCCCCTCCTCCAACAGGGAGGGGAGGGGGGAAGGTGCCTGGTAGAGCGACACCGACACACACACAGAGAGAGAGAGAGCTCCTCTTTCTGCAGCTCTCCCTTCGTGCCGCTCCACAAACGGATCTCCTGCAGAACTCAGATCAGCTCTGCCTCCGAACGGAGTTCAGTCCGATCCTCCAACTTTTCTGTCCGGTCCTGAGACGGGCGGAGGTCCGAGGGGGGCCACAGGTGGAGACAAACAAGAAGCAGACAGAACTGATGGCGCTGCTGCTGCTGCCGCTGCTGCTGGCCGCCTGCCGCCGCCCGGTGTCGGCCCAGGAGCTGCCGACCGGCGGGGTGAACGGATACAGCCTCCACCCGCCCTACTTCAACCTGGCCGAGGGCACCAAGATCACCGCCACGGCCACCTGCGGCGAGGACGACACCGGCAGGACCGTCCCAGACCTGTACTGCAAGCTGGTCGGAGGGCCGGTGTCCGGAGACCCGAGCCAGACCATCCAGGTGAGCCCGGGTCCGGTGTGAGGGTCTGAGGGTCTGAGGGTCTGAGTCTGAAGGTCTGAAGGTCTGAGTCTGAAGGTCTGAGGGTCTGAGGGTCTGAGTCTGAAGGTCTGAGGGTCTGAAGGTCTGAAGGTCTGAGTCTGATGGTCTGAAGGTCTGAAGGTCTGAGGGTCTGATGGTCTGAGGGTCTGAGTCTGAAGGTCTGAAGGTCTGAAGGTCTGAGGGTCTGAGGGTCTGATGGTCTGAGGGTCTGAGGGTCTGAAGGTCTGAGGGTCTGAGGGTCTGAGGGTCTGAAGGTCTGAGGGTCTGAGGGTCTGAAGGTCTGAGTCTGAAGGTCTGAAGGTCTGAAGGTCTGAAGGTCTGAGTCTGATGGTCTGAGGGTCTGAGGGTCTGAGTCTGATGGTCTGAAGGTCTGAGGGTCTGAAGGTCTGAAGGTCTGAGTCTGAGGGTCTGAAGGTCTGAAGGTCTGAGGGTCTGAGGGTCTGAAGGTCTGAGTCTGAAGGTCTGAAGGTCTGAAGGTCTGAGTCTGATGGTCTGAGTCTGAAGGTCTGAGGGTCTGAAGGTCTGAAGGTCTGAGTCTGAAGGTCTGAAGGTCTGAAGGTCTGAAGGTCTGAGTCTGAGGGTCTGAAGGTCTGAAGGTCTGAGGGTCTGAGGGTCTGAAGGTCTGAAGGTCTGAGTCTGAGGGTCTGAAGGTCTGAAGGTCTGAGGGTCTGAGGGTCTGAGTCTGAGGGTCTGAAGGTCTGAGGGTCTGAAGGTCTGAGGGTCTGAAGGTCTGAAGGTCTGAGGGTCTGAGGGTCTGAAGGTCTGAGAGTCTGAGGGTCTGAGGGTCTGAAGGTCTGAGGGTCTGAAGGTCTGAAGGTCTGAAGGTCTGAGGGTCTGAGGGTCTGACTCCATTCTAATCTTATTTCATTGTAATCCATAAATTGGAGGTTTGGTGTTTAAAACATTTCACTGCAGTAAAAAGTTTTTCTCCAGCTCAGCTTTATTTCAGTTATCTGAATGTTTTCTGGTGTGCAGGCTGGATGGGGGTGGGGGGGGGGTTAGGGTTGGGGGGGGGGGGGGGGGGGGGGGGCAGCAGTGTGCACCAAACTCCCACCGCTCTGCCAAGTCATTATTTCATGCACTGCTTCCTATGTAGGACTTGGCAACACTTAACAGAAGCCACTTGTATAAGCAGAGCGTCCGCACAGGTTCAGATGGGAAAACAACAACAGCATCGCTGGTTAACACACAGAGCCGGGGATTAATGCAGCTTACTGGGTTAGTTAACCGGGTTAGTTAACCATTAAATCAACCCTCAGGGCAACAACATTCAGGCTTATTGCCTCTCTCTCTCTCTCTCTCTCTCTCTCCCACCTGTTGCTCACATTCCTCGCGGTGACTGACCCGTGTCCGTCCAATCAGATCGGGTTTATCCGTTCCCAGTTAGCGCGAGACGACCGAGGCCAGAGCGATGCTTCCTCTGGAGACTCTGAGTGAGTCAGACCTCGTCTCACCGCAGTCCGAGGAGTTCTACTCCGAAGAGACTTCCCGGCCTTAACGCTGTGTTTTGTTGGTCGGGAGACGTCGCTGCACAATTAGATCAGGAAGTCTCCAAAATGAACCCAAGAAATGTGTTCATCAGCTCAGGGAATGGCTCATTAGAGGTTTAGCCTCCTTTTCCTGAGCTATTGTGGCTCAGTTTTTCTGTTGGGAGGTTAATCCTGTCTTGATTTGACAGTTGATGTGAGTGTTTGTGTTAATTAAAAACAGCAGGAGGAGGAAAACAGATTGGAATGTGTGTGTGTCCTTTTTTTTTTGGTTAGCGTGGACGTTTATTTGCCGTCGTCTCTTTAGAAACCCAAAAATTCCACCAGTTTATGAACTGCAGGGGTCCCCAGAGGATAAACCTTATCGCTTTACTGACTCGTAGGTCTCATCGTTTAGATTTAATCCAGACTGTTTTGCCTCAGATGTTCGAAAGGGAAGAACTTTATTCGCTGAAGTGAAGCCCACAGTTTAGTTAAAGGTTAAAGGTCACTAAAGCAACCATCTCTTTTCCGAGGGGGGGCAGGAAGAAGGAGAGAGCTGGGGTAATACAGTACAGCATGTTGTGTTAAATGCCAGGAGGTGGTAGGTTGTTGGCTCTGAAACTGAACGGTGTGAAGAGCTGCGTCCTCCTTCAGTTCACTTACTGATGTTTTATACACAGAATAAAAAAGATTTAAAAGGTCAATAAGGAGTAAAAGAGCTTGATGAATTATTCCCTCAAATGACAAATATGCGATCGGAGATTACTGAATTTCTCCCCTCAGTTAAAAAAATCCTTCAATCTGCTGCTCAGTGTTTTTTTTTAATCTGCATTTCTCAGATGAGGAAGATAAAGCTAAACTCAGATTTTCAGAGGAGTTGAATCCAAAGGGGCTGATTTGTCTGATTTGTGATTTCATGTGCACAGATAACAGAAAATCCAGCAGGTTGACTGACAGGCCTTTTTTTGGGGCTGATAGGGTCAGATAGTGAACAGTGACCTCTGACCTCAGTGATAACAGCTGTTAACCCCACCCTTTGTTCACGTTGGTGCTTGTTTAGCTAATGCTAACGCTTACACAGCCGGCGGTGGTTGGGTCAAACGCTCAGGACAAACCAACGGGGATTACCGGAGAACGAGGAGCTTTAGGAAGCCAAGAGCAGCAGACGTCCGTTCAAGTGGAACGTGGACACGGACAATTTACGAGAATGAAAGTCAGCAGGTGGAACGTCGATATAAGACACAGGCAGTCACGCCTGCTTCTGTTGACCCACTTCTCGTTTTCCAGTGTAGAAAGAACTCTGATTGTAGTGGAAATCTATGGGAAAATGATCCTACTTCTCACTTATGTTATCAGCTCAGCAAACGAGTTTTTGAAGACTTGTGTCATTTTGACCTTTGAGATTCTGGTTGATGATTGTTTTTTTCGTCACCTCAGTTTCCTCTCCAGTTCTTCATACAAAACATTTTACTGTGCTAACGGACTGTAAACTGTGTGACAACAAGCAGAAATATAATACAAGCTATTGTGCCTTTAGTCTGCAGAAACAGAAACCTGAGCCAGGTAGCTTCAGGGACAGACAGTTGGGAAATAAATCTCCTCTCATGGGTGTTTATGGCGACTGACTGTGCAGCAGTTTGGTCTTTAGGCTTCCCTCCACTCTTTAACTTAAAGGCTGACGGGTCAGATTCCACGATAACAAATGTGTGTTAATAAGTAACTTCCTGTTGCTAAAAAAACACCCTGAAATTCATCCTCCACATTCCCAACATACAGTTGGGAATGTGGAGGATGAATTAAAAGTAGAGCTCATCCTTTTTCACGTACGAAGGTTCACGCTGACCCAGAAGTATCTGAGCGGCGGCCACGATAAGAACTGCTGGAGTCCTCTGAATGACGAGGAAAGGAGCTTCAGTGCTTCCTATCTTATCTCCTGAAGCACAGAGCTCACTGCACCTTCATTAGTCATCCCACATCCTTGCTTACTGCCTTAAGATGGTTCCTGGACTCTCTCGATACAAATCCACAGTCCAAACTCTGTAAAGCCATTTTTTATTGTTATTGTTTAAAAAAAAACTGCTGATCTTGTTTTTGCGGCTCTGAATTTATAAATGAAGTTTGTTCAAATAAAATCTTTTATAAAAGTCATTCAAATCAGATTCTCTCCTTGAATTTGCTTCAAAGAAGTTTTTTGTGGACTTTGAGGAGAAATTATCAGGAAAGGAGATTATTTAGAGACAGGAAGGTGAGTCAAAGACACGTTACAGACAAGAACACGTGTCCTCAAGACGTCTTAAATTCCCATGTCTGAAGTTAATTTGACACCAGAGGAAGTTTCAGTGCCAATAAATCTGTCTCGTCCGTCACAGGGCCAGTACTGTGACATCTGCAGCCAGGGGGAGAGTGACCGTGCCCACCCCATCACCAACGCCATCGACGGGACGGAGCGATGGTGGCAGAGCCCGCCGCTGTCCCGCAGCACCGAGTACAACGAGGTCAACGTCACGCTGGACCTCGGACAGGTAGGCCTCAGACATCTTTTTCATTCTGCGGTTTCCTTCAACTTTCTGTTCATTTTTGAATTTCTAAAAGATTTATTTCCTGTTATCGCTCACCTCAACATGTTGTGTTCATGCTTCTGTGTTTGTTGTCTCTTCCTGTTGGACTGTCGTGATGTTAGCTGGTCAGACGTTAGTTTTTTTTTTTTTTTACTTTAAGAAACGTTTCATTCATCAATGCAGTTTTCTCATCAATCCAGCCAATCTGGGATGATATGATTTACAGTTTCCCTCCGTGGGACAGATATCAGTTTGCTTTCCTGGATCTGTGTAAATGAGAGTCCAGCTGCTTTGTTAAAACCATTTTAAAGGAAGATTAAAGATTCTCTTTTTTTTTTTTTTTTTTTTTTATTTGTCCCTTTGTGTTTGTGTTTCCTTGAAATACGGAATAGATTTATTCCTGATAAAAGCTGCGTGAAGCAGAATAACCAAAGAAAGGTTCCTCTCATGTGTTTGGGTCGTTTCTGTCTTTATCTGATCAGGAGTTCTGCTCAGTAATGATGAAAAATCAGCTCTTTATTCTGTCAACACAATAAACTCAGAAACATACAGGACTGATCCAGAGACTCTGATTGGCTGTGACATCACCCAGCGGAGCCAATAGGAGCGTCCGATGTAGAGACGTGACTCTTATGGTGTCTATCAAAGATGGAGGATGAGAATAGATGCTAAACACACAGAAGGACTGATCCAGATCTGAGCTAACTTAGTTTGTGTTTCTAAATGTCAGACTTGTTAAGGTTGCTCTCTCATTAGCTGTGTTTCCAGTTCTCCTGCTGAAGAAGCAGCTTGTTTGTTCTATAGATTTTCCCGTTCAGGGAGCTTCGGCCTCTTTGTGTTTTCCACTGTCGCTCTTCACCGACCTCTTCCCCGTCTGAATGTGGCTCCTTTGTGCCGAGCTCTCCTGCTCGAGTGCCTCATTCAGTGCCCGTCTTCCCTCCCTCTTCCTCTCTCAGCCGAAGCTCTCCATAGAGAGGCAGAGAGCTGTGACAGCCGCCGTGTGTGAAGCTTGTAAAAGCTTTTATCGGCCTGTTTACCTTTGGCAGTAATAAAAGAATGAATCAAGTCTTTTAGAGCTCAATATGAAAACTGTGAGAGCCGGAGTTGGTGAGTCTGTCCGTCGTCGTCACTGAGGCGCTGAATAGATGTTGGCTGGAGGACAACAATGGCCGCCTGCTGTGTTTTCTGGGATTGGGGCCTAAAAATCTTTTTTGTTTAAAAAAAAAATCGCCAGTTAATTGATGAACACTGTAACTATTGTTTCTGTATTAAATAAGATTTAATCGCTTTAACAACAAATTTAGACAGATTTTTATTTTAATATGATGAGAATAAAATGCTCTGAATAGATCATCGATTGTCTCCTCTCCTGTGGATTGATCAGCTCAGTGTGAAACTGCCAGACTTTGCTGGTGTTTGTTGTTTAAGAGCGGCCTTCCAGCTTTAACCTGCGAAGCCTCAGAAAATATTCTGGCCCACTTTCTTTGGCTCTCAGGAAAAATGTCACTGTATCTGATTTTATAACCTCTCTACAGAACGAGTCAGCGGAGAGAACGTCAACAACCATCGACACCATGACGGACAGGAACTTTGGTTTCACTTTTATTTTGTCGCTGTTGAGCTGATATTGAGAGAGAGAGAGAGCGGTAGAGAGAGGTAGACGGTCTCTGGTTACCAGGTTGTCTTGAAAGAATGTAGGTGGGCTGAGGACAGGGATTGTGTGTGTGTGTGTGTGGTGTAGACCACCGCACACACACAGACACACACACACCCTTTAACCCCTACCTCTGCCTGAATGAAAGCTAAAAAAGAGGGAGAGATTGGAATGTCAGTTAACCTGTCTCAACCCGCCGAGGGGGGAAGTCTTGTTAAATTACCCCCAGCTCCCCGATTAGACCCCCCCCACATTTCTCACATTTCTGTCCCTCTTTATGCAAAAAGAAACTTTATTTCTTCATTCAGGTAGAAAATGGCCGACAGGTTGGAGGAGAAGTGTTGGCTGTTAGCCGGATTAGCTTAGCACGAAGCACGAACTGATGGCGTTAGGCTAAAGTTAGCTGCTCTGTTTCACCGCGGCTTTTTTCTGAACTCCGACTGACAGGAATGATTCCACTGCTGTTCACCTGCTGTGGCTCAAAGCTGAGCTGCCCTCAGCTGCCCTTGAGCAAGGCATGGCAACATCTGAGTCATGATGCACCAACCACTCCTTTCTGTCTTGTTGGTGATTTCTTATCACTCTCCTCCTGATGTTTGATTTAAATAAAGAGCTGAGCATCAGTCCGACCTCCCGACCTCCTCATATCTGAACCAGATAACTCAGCTCAATATAGACCACGTCTATCTCCTCCAGCCTTCCTATCTCCTTCCTCGTCTCACCTCTCCAGGTCACATCCATCTCCTCTCCCACCGTCTTCTTGGCTCATCCTCACACTTTGTTTTCCGTCTCCCTCCTTTTCTTTGTTGGACATCTTCCCAGACTTCACCACAGCAGCTCAGCTGCTGAAAGCCAAAGAACTGGACGGAGGTTTTTCTCCAGTTTCTCTCCCGGCTCTGGCGTCAGAAGAACAGACTTACATTGTGCTAAAAGTCAAAGCTGTGGATTATCTAAAAGGAACAATGAACCTCATGCAAGTGATTGAAGGGAACTTTTCCCATTTTCCCATTTGGTTGTGTTTTGATGGATTAATGTTCACGAGTGAGATTGTTTCTGTTTTCATCGGAAGAAAAAGAGCAGCCATGATGCCTCAGTTTGAATTCAAATGAATAAACTTAAAGCCGATTGACATTCAGAAGAAGAAAATAAGAAGTCATCCATTAAAACGATTAAAAGATGAAGAAGGATAGAGACCAGTGGTCACAGGGTCAGAGTTAAATTAAAATCAGTTTTTATCAGTTTATCAGTTTAATCAGTGCGTTCATTTTGTGTGTTCACAGGAATTTTCTGGTTTCAGATGCAGAACATGTCACTTCCTTATTTTCCAGGTCCTTTTATCCATATTAGTCTGCCCTGTGTTCTTTTGTTTCTTCGTGTCTGTCACACATTCAACCGATCGCTGGAAGAACGTGAATCGTCACGATGGCTTCACACCCAGTTCAACACATTTCACTGTTGTGTATATGAGCCGAGAGTGATGTAACGTTGTGTTTCAGTGCATAGGTGTGTGTTGGCATTCCTCAGGTGTGCGATAGTGGAATGATTTTGATTGCAGGTAAAGCACACCGATAGGAGCTGAGCTAGAAAAGCAATAAATTGAGTTTGAAGGCCTGAAAAAAGCCTCCAGGCTCCGGGACGATGTTCTAAAGGTGGTCTGATTCTCAATCAGGTTTTGGTTCTGTATTAATCCAGTAAAAGTCTCAGACCTCAGAGAAATGATTGCAGTCTTGGTGATGTCAAAACAGTCTTGCAGGATTTATTTCCCTTTTTACCTGAAATCTTCTAATCAGGGGGCTCAGATAGTAGAAACCAAAATAAAGTAAAGCCTGAGTGACCTGACCCTTTAAATCACCTTTAACTTGGACTTAATCCCACGAATCTGTATTAAAGTATGAAAAGATTCACTCAGTGCTGGAAATGGAAACCTCTGGCTGCCATGCGGCCCTAATTTCCCGTGTGCGCTGAAAGATTTCCCTCCAGGACAAACACCAACAAAGAGCCGTGTACACAGACACACACAGTTGTATCCAGTGTCGAGGCAGCTCCATTGTTCGCTGTGTGTAGGAGCGAGCTCGGTGCCAACGGCTGCAGATTGAACGCTTCCTGCCATTGATGCAGGTTGAGCTGTGAAAGTGCCAGCCGGCTCCGAGCTGCAGGGCGGCGGCTCGGCCGAAAGCGAAGCTGCACAAAACACAAACCAGAAGTTCAGTTTGGTTTAATCTTAGTGCAGCTTTCTGAAGGCCGACAGTCAGCAGACTGTGTAGGTGTGTGCGCATGTTGCCTGTCAGCCTTTGTGGTCTTCCAGCAGTTGCAAAGTTGTGTAACTCCACAGAGCTTCAGGTAGAGTAATGTGTTGGACATACAGAATCAAAGAACTTGGTTCGAATCCGGATTTTATATCATGAACTGGAAGAAGCTCAAATCCTGACAAACCTTTGGATGTTAACCTTGTTAATGCTTTAACAAGAAAATCACTAAAATATGTGGACGCAACGTCAAATTTCAAATGAAATACAGTTTATTGTTTTAACGTATAATAGAACCATGACTGAGGCTCGGTCGACACTTCTGTCATATTTTATGTCTTTATGGGAAACACAAATGGCTCATCTGTAGGGGGAGCTGACCCCCCCAGGAGCAAAGGCTCATGGGATTCAGGGGGTTTATTTCATCATGTGCTTGTTTTGGCAGAATGAAGTTCCATCTTCTAAATGTGTGTGTGTGTGTGTCTCTGATTGGCCGTCATGTCTCAGGCTCTCACGTCGTTATCAGACACAGGGGCTGATGGGAAGGACTACGGTGGACATGATGGCTCAAACTGACCTCCTCAATGAAACATACAGTTTTATTTTTATTTTAAAACAAAAGAAAAAATATCGGCTGATTGATTCGACCACCAAATTAAAACAAATGAATTCTGACTTTCTGTGAATTAGTAGGAATGCTGATTGACGGACGGTTCCATCCAATCAGGTCTGCTGGTGACGGAAACAGGAGATCTGACTGCTGCTGTTTTTGTTTTGGAGTGAAGCTGAAAGCGGCACAGAGTCGTCGTTGTAGGTGTCGATTCACACTGAGATGGAAAATACTGAGCTTTGTGTCGCTTCTCTGTCGGATCCTGATCAGTGTGAATGTCCCACACTGTCAGCTATCTGCTGCGATCATCATCAGCTTATTAGGAAACTGATGTATTTCTGTCGGTGACTCAGCCTACCGCATGTTTTAGTCACATCTCCTCATAGTGGCCTCTTTTATATTTCTTTTATTTAGGTCTCTTCGTCTTTTTAGGGGTCAACAGTCGCGCTCTTTCATTCCTCTCTTAACTCCTCCCAGCTCTCATTTTCACTCCCTTCACCCCCCCGGGTCCGTCCCGCTCGCTCAGGGTTAAACGTGATTAAACCTCTGACACTTTGTCCTCACACAAACGCTGACACACAACACAGGGCACATTTTTTAGTCATTCATTATGTTTAGTGGGCAGGAAAATGAGCAGAGGGCGGGGGGGGGCAAATCTGACCTTAATAGGGCAGAAAAGAGACGCTGATGTTCTGTAAACCAGAATAAAGGAGGAATGACGGATGGATGGAGGTTCAAAATAGCTGGCTGATATTTCAGGGGTCATTTTTTCACTGCTTCTGTGTGTCGTTGTTGTTTCTGATATCAGGTTGTGTTGATGTTGGCGGGTCAACCTCTCACTTTTAGCCTGCTTCATCGTAGTTCGCTTCACGTTTTCCTGGGAAACATCCAAATGAGATGAAAGTAATGTTCATCGTCTGAAACAACACACATTTAAAGCCAAGTTCATTGAAATTTAGCAAAAAGCAAAAAGTACATTGTCTAATTTCAGTGTAGTTTATTTCTCCTGAGTGGAGTTAAACGTCTGAATTAATAAAGAGAAGTTCAAGAAAACATGAAGTTAATGAGAGTGAGGAGGAGAGAAGGACTCCAGCTGGGACAGAAACAGAAAGGAGTTTATTCATAGTCTATTTTCGATTGAAATGTCAAGTGTGTGTGTGTGTGTGTGTGTGTGTGTGTCATTATCAAAGCAGAGGAAGGAATTATAAGATGATGCCTGACTGGTTTGATTTTGGTGTGTGTGTGTCGCTCCATAGCTGTGCGTGGTGTTTGTTCCGACCTGCTGAACTGTCACAGGTCAAAGGTCGTTGTTCTTAACTTCCTGTTGCTTTGAACTGCCTGACTGCTCACACACACTCGTCTGTCATACTTTCTCTCCGTCTCCCTCCTTTCCTTCCTTCACCTGCTCACTCATCTTTTCTCCTCTCTCTCTGTTTCCTCCCGTCCTGATGATGACGACATGACAGAATAAGATGGATGGAGATGTGGAGGCGTGTGGAAACACAGATGTATTTAAAGCTTAAAGGTCGCCATGACTCTTCTGGTTAATGAAAGAAAATCAGTTAACCAGTTGTTTATCATCGTAATGATTTCATCTATTATTGTAAATAAAAAACAATCGTTATTTAATCACGGCAGACGTCTTCTCTCGATGTTAAATGAGTCAATGATAATCAGTGATGTGGATCCGGGCCGGCTCCAGTTCTGGTTCAGGGTGTCTATAACCAGGAAACATGTCGTCCATTCAGCTCCGTCTCTTTTGCTCGTCCTCACAACCTCCTTTTGAAGCAGCGGTCCCGGAGGCTTCGCATTCAGACACCTCCTCAATGGGCCCTTTATCCCCGCAGAGCGTTCGGCCCATTCACAGACGGAGGAGGACAAACATGGAGGAAACGGCTGGCTGTGAATGGCTGAAGTGTTTTCACAGGGAGACGGGACTCGATGGGAAATGAATTAATCATCCACTCATCTTCTACCTCTGATCTGTTTCCGGGTCACGGGGGGTTCTGGAGCCAATCCCAGCTCACCCTGGACAGGTCTCCAGTCCATCACAGAGACAGTCTGAACTCAAACAGGATGTCTTTGGACGGTGGGAGGAAGCCGTGCTGAAGGTATTTTCCTTCCTCCGTGTTTGTAGGATGTTTATTTTTTTCAAGGTCTTCATGAGCTGTTGACAGAATCCTCCGTCCTTTAAGACCAAACGTCCTTTGCACTAACACACCTTTAACACACTCGTCCTCGTTCCAGCTAAAATGGAGAAGGGTGGATTGTTGTTATTTTATTTTTCAGCCAATCAGAGCAAAGGAACCCAGAGTGAGTCCTGGAAATAAGGCTAATGGGTTATTTAGTTATTTCAGGGAGATGTTTTTGTCTTTGTTAGTTTGTTTTATTGTGTGTTAATGTTGAGGAGCGACGCTGTGATAGCTGCACGTTCATGTTAGCAGCGTTTGGCTAACAGGTGACGTCACGATGAAGGCTACCTGAGCAATAAGTTCAGTATCCTGGTGAGATGAGGAGCAGAAACTTCTCCATTTGTTTGAAGGTCAGCGATCCAACAGATATCAGCCATCAAGGCGAGAAAGGAGGAAATGAGCTCGGACTTGATCTGATCAAAACGAGGACGGACGTCATTTTTACAGTTCAGAAAACTGAAATATCTTTTTTTTTTTCTCTAAATCTGTTGAAACACGGCGTCTAATTCACACTTTGGACATCGAGTCGAATGTTGACGGAGCAGTATTCCCCAAAAAGCTCTGGCCAGTCCAGATCGAGGATTTGGCCTCGGATCTTCAGATCAGCGTGTCCAGCTGCAGGAGGACACTGTCTGGGTTTAGTCTGGAGACAGGAGCAGGACAGACAAACACTTTGTGTCCCGCAGAAGGACACCACCTACTTTGAGCACTTTTCTCAAAGCTCTGCCAAACCAGACTAAGAATAGCCTCGATGCTAATGTGTGGCATCAATCGCACAATGAGCTCATTTTGGTGCGACGGAGAAGCTGGACTCTCATTCTGATGCTGACTCATTTTCACACTGATCTGAACGAGAGAACCAGAACTGGACCTGTTGTGTTGTCTGGACGCATCATCAGGTGGTCGTACGGTTCATGTTCAGAAATAATGGCGTTAGCATTTAGCTCAGATTCAGTCTGAGTTCAGTCTCAGTTTTTATCGTGACATGGATCTGTGAGGGAAACAAACATAACACAAATCCATATTTACAGCACAAACTGCTGTTTTAAGCATAACTCAGTCCAGCAAAACAAACAAAAATCACTATTATTTCTCTTTTTTTAAAGATGCTCTTTAAAGTCAGAGATGTTTCACAGTTCCTCTGAAGCTTACCTGAAGTCTATTGGAAATCTTTTCCCATATTTACTTGTTTCCCAGCTCGAGAGAAAGAACGACAGACACAATAAAATGTTCAGAGAGAGAGCGAGAGAGGTTGGCCTTGTTAATGGGACAGTAAATATTGGCTTTAAGCGGGTCGACTTCGGTTTGTTTGAGTTTCTCTTCTTTTCTTAGCTGGAAAATGAAACAAAGGAGGAGGAGGAGGAAACGGAGGAAGGTCAACGAGGTAGAGTTCTGCTTTAATGTTTCATTTCTAAAGATAAAGGTCGTCTGAGTTCATCTTAATCTGTCATCAAAACACAAACTTCACATTTCGTGAATTAGCAGCGATCTCATTCATCATTATCAGCGTCGCACAACAGTACAATAAAGAGGAAGTCCAACAGTAATAAAGCTTTACCTGATAGTCACGAGGCCAACTGTGTTTAATAACCTCTTCTTTGCTTTGCTTTTACACAAAACTGATGTTCATTTGTGGTTAGCCCCGTGAACATTAGTTTGGATTTTTTATTATTTAATCAAAGAGGATAGGAAGCCGACAGGAAACCGAACATGGATGTTTTGTCCTTCTTTGATTTCTCCTTCAGTCTTTTTTGCTTTTTTTTCTGAATTTCCCTGAAGCGTGTTTTCAGGTCTTACTGTCGTGAGGCCGCAGAAACGTGAGTCACCGGAGAGAGGAGATGGGGGGCAGCAAACAGAAGGGAGTGTTTCCCATAGTTAAGTCATAAAACAGTGAATGGGAGGTGTGTGTGTGTGTGTGTGTGTGTGTGTGTGTGTGTGTGTGTGTGTGTGTGTGTGTGTGTGTGTGTGTGTGTGGGTGTGTGTGTGTGTACAGGGTTTGGCGTCACACTGAGTTTTTTAACAGTTCGGAGTTTGTGAACTGAAATGAAACAGTCAGTTGGATAAATGTCCAGATTCTGTTTGATGGAGTTGTTTGTGAGATAAAACTCACGTTGGCGGTGAACAGCTGAAGGATAAAATCCTCAAACTGACCCTGAAAGTGAAATCTGAAGAGGAAGAAGCCAAAGGACTCATTTCATCATCCTTACTCACTTCAAGACTTCCTTCCTCCCCGTTTCCCTTCACTGGTCTCTCTGTAAAAACTCTACTTTGGGCTCAGACACTTTGATAAGTTGCTGCCAGCTGTTGGCCGGGATCGAACCTGTGACACCGTGCAGCCCGTCGGCCCGTGTGCCGCCGTGTGCAGTGTCTGTTGGCAGCTGTTGATCTTCAGCACCAACATCCAGATTTTGTCTGTCTGTCTCTCTCTCTCCCTCCCTGTCTCTTTCCCCGTCTGTGTCCCCCCCCCCCCCCCCCCCCACCTCTCTCTCTCCCTGTCTGTCTGTTATATTTCTATTTGGTTTGATTTCGGGGTTAATAGACTCGACCTTTTGGTTTGTGTTGAATCTCTCTGGTCGACCTTTACTCCCCCGTTTCTTCCTCCCTTATCACCCTCCTCCTCCTCTTCATTGCTTATTATGGGATGCACTCCGGCTGTCCGTCAGAAAAAGGGAGCAGGAGGGAGGATGTAGTGAAGGTCACCGGGGAGGAGACTGTCAGAAGTTTCTGTTCGGTGTTACTTTATTAATCATCGTTTAAAAAATGAATGAATGAGAAACTGATTTACGTTCTTATTTATGAGTTTGTTTGTTTTTTTTTTCTCTGTGTTCGTTTTAGTCCCCCAACATGCAGCTCCTATGCTCCCTGCCTTGGCCTCCTTGTCTCCTTGTCTCCTTTCACCCTCCTTCCTAGCCTGTTCTGATAAGACTCCTGAGAAAAAGCCTCCGACACCGTTTCCACGACGGTCTTGGCTCTTATCTCTCCTCCTGTCTGCTCTCCTTATCGTCTGTCCGTTACCTGGTCAGGTTAGCATCGAGATTTAAATGTCAGGTTAAGAAAACCTTCATTTTGTAATTATGGAGAATCTGTGACAAAGTTTAGGTTTTCTTCTCAAAATATCAGAGATATTTCAGATCATCTTCTATGACTTAAAATGTCACAGTTATAAAGTTGCTTTTAGAAGAATTGTTGGGAAAGCTTCCACGTCCATAATCCCCATAATCCCTTGGGGGCTGTTTGAAGTTTTTTCCAGGGGGAAGTCAGTGTTTCCGACGCTCCGACATCCCTGGAATGCGGCGCTTCTTCTCTCGCCCCGACTTGTTGGAGATGGAGCTTATTTTAACGGCACTCACATCAGAGTGGAGATGGAGACAGATGAGGACAGGGTCTGTAATCTCAACATTTCTCAGGTGTTTGAGAAACACTCCAGCTCGGCGGCTGAGCGTGTGCAGGCCGGCTGCAGGTGAAGGGGGGTGGGCGGGGTCAGGGCTCCGGCCTCTGGCCGCAGAAGTCTGACTTGACTCAGGCTTATTTCTCCTTTTTCTTTGTTCACTCTTAATGTGGAAATCAAAATCGGACACAAAATGTGTGGCAATTGTTCTGCAGAGTCAGATTGTACTGAAGTCTATGGGAAAATGTCCGTCCCTCTCCCTCTTAACCTAAAATAAGATAAAGGCTTATAGATGTTACGGTGAAATCATTTTTCACGAGAATCTCACCTGCAGGAGTGAATCTGTTCCTCTGAGGTCAGCGTGGCCTTTCTCCTCGTGCACAGATTTTATATATGACGTACGACCTTCCTTCAATAATAACTGAGCAGATTCAGGCCACCGTCGTTCCATAAGATCAGATGACTCTGTGTAAATATGTCGTCTCACAGATGGACGGACGGCTCTCAAAAAGAAACGTTTTAACGGTGAAACCTGAAACTGACACAAAATGCTCTCACCAACATGTGAGACCAGTTGTGAGGATTTTTTCTTGGGAATTCTGTCCTGGAATCCAACAGGGCGAGTCGATGGAGCTTTCCAAATCCTAAGAGAGACGGGAGGGGACGGTGGGGGCTCGGATAGAAATTTAGATGAACTTTTCTATTTGTTTGGACGCTCTTTGACCTGCTGCAGAGGATTTTTAACAACGCTGACTCTTCAGTTTTCAGCCCTGAACTCACAAACGGAAGCTGCAGGTGAACAGATGACACGTTTGAAGCTTCTTGTTCCGTAAAAACGGATCGAGCTTTTGACGAGGAGGAAATGCTGCTTTTCAAAATAAAACGACACCAGCTGAAGTTTCTCTCACCGTCAGTAAAACTTCAGACGCACTGAAGGCTCAACAACAAAGGAATCATTCTGAAGTAAAAGGATTGGAGGATGGACCGAGAGGAAGATGAAGATGAAGAGGGAGAGAGAAGCATGTGGGGAGG
The DNA here is from genome assembly GCF_900963305.1 of Echeneis naucrates. Lineage (NCBI taxonomy): Eukaryota > Metazoa > Chordata > Actinopteri > Carangiformes > Echeneidae > Echeneis > Echeneis naucrates. The sequence goes on from NC_042517.1 coordinate 1,057,897, forward strand.
ATTAGGAAAGGGAGGAAGGAAAGAAGGAAAGGTACAAAACTGAGACACTGAGATTGACTTGGAATGTGAAGAATGACCTTCGCTCTCTGGGAGCTGTCCAAGCCTGACACACACACACACACACACACACACACACACACACACACAGCAGTTGCCATCTCTCCACACAGATACCCGGATAGACTGTACAAGGAATAAATGACCCTCTGTGTGTGTGTGTGTTTCAGTCTGGCTCCACTGGATCTTCCTGCAGAGACACATCAGACACTGACGGACTGATAGCAGGCAGATAATAAGAAGTCAGAATGGATTTAAGGTGGAACGTTTCACTGCAGCTACGACACGATATCTGTTTCATCAGAAATGTTTTCGCTCATCGGACACAGAAGAACGCTTCTCTTTCCAAAGTAGCTTCAGTCTGATTTCTTTTTTTTCTGGCCAAACTCTCCTCTCAGTCGTTCCACGTCAAGATCTGCTGCTTTTATTCGTCTTCTGTCAATTACAGACTCTGATCAGCTCTAATCTAATCTAATTAATGCTCTTTGAGGTGATGACGGACAGGTCCTTTCATGCTCCGCCCCTTTCTCCACAGCGCCACCATCGTTCCTCTGGGCCCGTCCCCCCTCCACCTCTCGACACGTTCCCTCACACATCTCTTTGTTCTGCCCGTCCACCAAAAACACACACACACCAGAACGTCTGTCCGTGCTGCGTTCAGAGGCCTGTCGGACGTCACACACTCACTTCATTTAATCATCAATCAACCAATCAGAGACGCACAAACTGACAATCAAAGCTTTAACAACACAAACGTGCTGTGTTTAGGTTTGGACACACATCATCATCACAGAGATCAGTTTGTGTTTGAGCCTGATTAGATTCTGGTCCTGATCCAGATCTTTATCGTGCCTGAGGTAGAAATTCGTTCATCAGAATCAATCACAGAAAACTGAGCAGCTCCAGTCGTTCAGTTTAAACTTTTACTGAACCAGTTTAGACTTCACATGTCCTCCCTTCCTCCCTCTGTCCTTCCCTCTGTCCCTTTGTTAATGTCCCCCGTCTTATCTCCATGGTTACCTGAGGCTCCGGGAATGTGGTGCCACCAAGGAATGTGTAGAATTATTAAACCAGCCAGGGGGCTACAAACACACACACACACACACGCACACACACACACACACACACACACACACACACACCTGCATTCCTCCAACTGCTCACGTATCCTAAATGAGGTTCCTTCAAACTTCTACACGTTTCTAATAAACCTGCATTTCCTCCTGTGGCCTTAAGCTTCCTAACCAATCCGTCCTCCCTCCTCTCCTTCTGTCCTTCCGTCCTTCCGTCCTTCTGTCCTTCTGTCCTTCTGTCCTCACCGCTCATCATAAATCATCCTGTCGTCTTCGAGGCCACAGAGTTGAGATCTGAGTCAGTTTGACCCGTTGCCATAGTAACGGCTGTTTGGCCACTACTAATCCATAAATCCCAGAAAGAGTCCGTGTGTGTGTGCAGCAGACAGAAAGTTTTGTTGTTGATTTTGTGTCTTTTTTGTGCGGCTCACATAAAGTTTTCTTGTGCATTTTGTAATGCACATGAGTGCGGCGGCAGGTTGCCATGGTGACCGGTGGCCGCTCGTGACGCTGCAGCTGATTGTCTTTATTCTTAAAGCTGATCACTGTTTGGTTCCTCAGATCTGAAGGAGGTTTGGTTGGAGTTCTCTCAGTGGACAGATCCTGATGTGTGTCCAAAAATACCGGAAGGTTCTTTTTTTTTTATCTGAAGTGAAAAAAATCCTGAAACAGCAACTCTGGAATTTTCGCAGAAATAGATGTTAAAATGATGCTGTGTTGATTTTAAAGGGCACCGACCGAGACAACCGGTCCCAAGGTCATGTGACCCGTCTGGTCACGTGACCTGTCTGTGTCTCTGATCTTCACCCTGAATCAGAGTTTTCTTTCTTCTAGTATTGTTTTGGTTCCAGGTATTTTAATTTTAATGCTAACAGAGAAAAACTGACTCCATCATCATCTTCCTTTCGTTCACACACACACATTGTTGGCATTCCACACTGATCAAGTAGTGTGTGTGTGTGTGTGTGTGTGTGTGTGTGTGTGTGGCCTGTTCTCTCAATGGCACAAACCTTCTTCTTCATATATGTTGGTGTTTTACTGAATATTTTAACATTATGAGCAGAACACATCGACTGTCAGTTCAAATTAAGATCATGAAATAATCCAAAATTCATGAACACATAAATACTGATGATGATATTTATTTACAGATCATTTTGAAAATCTAAACAGCAGCAAAACAGAATCAAATCCAAATTTTGAACAGAAAAGAATAAAAGATGAGTAACTTTGAGAAAAATAAAGAGATAATTAAGGTGGGTGATTAGTCAGTGTGGGGGCGGGGCTTAATGAGTCTGAGTGGGTCATGTGACTTCTGCTAATTGTGTTTCATTTATATTCCTACTTTTGGGATTCAGCAGTGTTTCTCTTTATATCGAAGACAGCTGAGCTCAGTGTTTCTCTCCCAGAAGAACAATCCCAGAGAGCTTTAGTTATCACAGGAATCATCTCATACTCGGCACACACACACACACACACACACACACACACACACACACACACACACACACACACACACACACACACACAGGGATTTGTATCGTGTTATGTGCGTTCAGCTTCACGGTTTCAACTGTTTGAAGACAGTTTTTGGACCCCTGAGAGCAGTTTGTGATCTGAGCTTCAGGCCGTTCAGGAAATGAAGGAAGGATGACAAGTGAGCGGAAAGAGAGATGAGGGAACATCTGCTGTTCATTAGTTCCAAAAACATCAGTGAAGTTTCAGGGGTCACCTGAATTATCTGACGGTTTCTTCTTCTCTGCTTTCTTTCCTTTACTATCCTCTTCACCTTTTCCCTTTTTTCTGCTCAGTAACTCCTTCGTTTCCTGATTCATTTCCTCTCTGATCCTTCCATTTCTGTCTCATCTTTTCTGTCCCTTTTGTTGTTGCTGCGATGTTTTCATTTCTGTGAACAATCCGCTCAGATTTTCTTCTTCTGTGTCTCTGCAGCTCTTCCACGTCGCCTACGTGCTGATAAAGTTCGCCAACTCCCCCCGGCCGGACCTCTGGGTTCTGGAGAGATCCATCAACTTCGGTCAGACCTACCAGCCCTGGCAGTACTTCGCCTGTGAGTAGAAGGATGCCTGTGTGTGTGTGTGTGTGTGTGTTCACCTTTACAGTGGATTACGTCTGATTCCTGATGTCGGGTCATCACGACCGAACCGAGTCAGATTCCATCAGCATCATTTCCCCCTTTCCCCCCGAGGGCAGCTTTGATTCTCCCTCTAATCTGAGGAATGAGGCTGCCCCCCCCCCCCCCCCCCCGAGGGCAAGCGGCTGATTGGTTGATTGGATCGTTGGTCAGGTTGGAGGCTTGGGGGGGGGGATTACATCATAGAGCAGCAGCTGATTGGCTCTGGCAGCTGTCAATCAAGATGAGCTAGAGGGGGAATTCCAGGCATGTCAGCCAACAACAGGCCGCAGCATGAAGATGAGGGGGAGGGGGTCGACTTCACCTGTGTGTGTGTGTGTGTGTGTGTGTGTGTTCCCACATAATGAGATGGCATTAATGTTGTTGAAAGCAGCTCCAGGTGTCTGCTGTCGTTTGATTGACAGCTCTAATCTCGTATCCTTAAACGTGACGTCGTTCACCTCGGCCCATTCTGCTGTTCGTCACATCGAACGCTGTGAGAAGTTGAACTCTCAGTAAAAAGAAGAGAGAGCGTTTCCGACCTCTGATTCTGTTTCCGGCCCGGCAGCTCGAACAGATTCCCTGACTCCTGAGCCTCATTGTGACGCTACGGCGCCATGAAATCTCCCCTCGCCACCTCGAACCATCGTGTGTTCTGTGTCAAGGACGAATCTGAGATAAACTGAAAAGCTCCATCTGTCTGTGTGACTGAAGCGTAACAGGAAGTAAAGCCCTGTGAGACCGTCCCTGACCTTTGACCTCAAAGCTCAGGATCTCTCCTGATACACCTTGTCACATATCATCATTTCTATTTAATAATAATACTATAATTTAATAAGAGTGTCGGCCTCAAATCAACTTTATTATCTGGGAAAAGGCGATCACAATCACAGATGTCGTAATTGTTGTTTCTTTTGGGATATTTTAGCTTCACAGACAAACTGGTTAAACATCAGTTTCTTTAGATGTCGAAACGGTTAATTAACCACACAAAGAAATATATTAATAACAAACTGGTGATTGGTCCCATTGGAATGTGGAATTGTAGTCATTATTCCACTGACACCTTTAAATACAGTTTGGACTCAGATTCAGCGGTCGGTGGATTCCAGCTGTGCTGTGTTTAAATACGACCGCTGAGTAAAACACAGACGTGGATCAGGACCAGACCAGGACTTCCTCTAATTATCACAGTGAGACGCGTCATTAAAATACCTCAGGATGGAAGTTGAACATGAAGGGATCATCACGTCTCCCAGAACACCGTTTCAACTGATTATAAGCTTTTCTCTTTTTTCACTCCCCCTTTCTCTGCTGTTCTGTCATTGGTGTGTGTGTGTGTGTGTGTGTGTGTGTGTGTTGGCAGCTTCAAAGAGGGACTGCATCGAGCGTTTTGGACAAAGAACCATCGAAAGAATCAACAACGACGACGACATCGTCTGCACCACCGAATACTCTCGAATCGTCCCGCTGGAAAATGGAGAGGTTCGTTTGATTAGTCAATTAATCCATCAATCAATCAATCAATCGACTGGAAATTTGGTCTCTTAACTGATCAAAACACAAGAACTACTAAAGAAGAATTCACTATTTAACCTCTTCAGCTTTTTTACATTTTCTAGATCGATAAATAGATTCGAACCTTCACTTCCTGTTTTTGTCTCATCTACTTTAATTGTATTGTAACATCAAACTGCTGACTATTTATATACAGTTTTCTCTACGCTTGATACTTTTCATTCTATTTCACCTTTTTGAAACGTATGAAGAAACAATCCGTCACTAAAACTAAGAGGGGAAGCAGCTTTGTCAAATCCAGATTAAATCCCGTACAGAGTCATCCTGACTGCCGACGTCGCATCATTAGCCTTTCCTGATTTAGTTGGTCACCTTCCTCAGATCGTGGTGTCTTTGGTGAACGGGCGTCCGGGGGCCATGAACTTCTCCTATTCGCCGGTGTTGAGGGATTTCACCAAGGCCACCAACATCCGGCTCCGCTTCCTGAGAACCAACACGCTGCTGGGTCACCTGATGGGCAAAGCCCTCCGAGACCCCACGGTCACCCGCCGGGTAGGATAAAGCTGAGCTCCGAAGGGACCTGAGCCCACATCTAGAGCTCCGAGAAATTTAAAAGACCAGCTTTTATATTTGAAATATTCTTCCTTAAAAACTGAAGCTCAGAACAAAGAGCACCTTTTGTTAAATATCAGCCGCTTGTGTGTTTCTGTACGTGTAACGTTTAAATTCAAATTTAAAGTACAATGCTCAAATGAGAAAAATATTAAAAACTGTTTGTTACGGCTGAAGAAATCAAAGAAAATGTCTGCTTTGTAAATGATTTTATTCCTTCCTAACCCTAAAACCTACAGAGCTGGAGCCAGGTGGTAATTAGCTTAGCTTAGCTTAGCATAAGCTTCATTATCTAACCCCCATTTTTCACTTTCCTCCCTCAGTTTGTGTCGGGAGCTTTATTTTTCTTGTTAGCGGTTTGTTTTTTACGTTTTGATATATTAGGAAGCTTCAGTCAGGTCATGTTTAGCCTAGCTTAGCATAAATCCACCTACCAGCATTTGACCAAAGAGCTACAGTGCTAATTAATGAGTGTTAGTGTTTTTAGACAGGCTAGCTCTTCCCGGTCATTATGCTAAGCTAAGCTAAGATAAGCTAACCATATTGACCCTACAGCGGTCAGAGTGACGTCTATCTGCTCCTTTAGTGATGAAAACCACAAAACGCTGCCGGCTGATAACACAAACTGATGTTGTGTCATTGTTGTGTTACCACAGTATTACTACAGTATCAAAGACATCAGTATTGGAGGACGCTGTGTGTGTAACGGACACGCCGAGGCCTGCAACGCCAAGGACCCCAACGATCCGTACAAGTAAGACGAGAAACACACTCAGACAGACACACACAGAAACACAATCAGACAGACACACACAGAAACACAATCAGACAGACGCACACAGAAACACAATCAGACAGACGCACACAGAAACACAATCAGACAGACGCACACAGAAACACAATCAGACAGACGCACACAGAAACACACTCAGACAGACACACACAGAAACACAATCAGATAGAAACACAGACAGACACACACAGAAACACACTCAGACAGACACACACAGAAACACAATCAGATAGAAACACAGACAGACACACACAGAAACACACTCAGACAGACACACACAGAAACACAATCAGATAGAAACACAATCAGACAGACACACACAGAAACACACTCAGACAGACACACACAGAAACACAATCAGACAGCACTGCCATGGTTCACAGACGTTGTTGTGATGGAATTGTGTGTGTGTGTGTGTGTGTGTGTGTGTCCAACTGGAGCAGCGACGTAGTCGTCTACAACTCTAATAAAGCTAATAAAGCTTCAGATCAAAGTTGGGGGGTTAAATTGTCGTCAGCGTCAGTAAATACAGCTGCACACCTTTGTTCCAACACACGAAGTGAAATAAGACAGAGTGAGAACCGTCTTCTGTTTGTGGAGACTCAGCGTGAGTCCATCTCGCCTCAGAAGTATCTGCTTTCCCGTCAGACTTTTATTGGTGACAACTAATAAAAACAAACAGCACGCTGCTTTCCGTTTGTCCTGATCGGCGCTCCTCCCTGCAGACTTTTAATTCAGGACTTTTAATTCTGTTCAAATCCAGCAAAACTTTTTCATTTTCCATTCTTCACCTCAGCGTGATGTGATGGAACCTAAACGGATTTGTGTTGAGTTGTCGATACATCGTTAATTATTAGGCAACACAAAAGACTTATTTAACTTCTTCCTGCACGAACAGTCGACCCGCTGAAGGTGTCGGAGGGAAACGAGCTGTGGGAAAAACTGCGATTAGCTCGGCTGGGCGGGTGGAGGAGCCGGTGACGGACAGAGGAGGCTGATGGGAAATCAGGGAATGGAAGAGAAACATCTGGAGGTGGAAACGTTTCTGATTCGGACTTTCTGCTCTTTATGTCAGTTTTACTGCTGAAACAAGAAGGGGCTCGCTTAGTGCGTGTTCATAATCTGTGTGTGTTTGAATTTCCAGATAAGTATAGGTCTCATGAAAAGGGGAAGTGGGCAGCATGTGATTAATGTAATAATATGTCTGAATGCGTGTGGCTGTAAGTTTGTGTGTCTGTGGATTGCATCGTACAGGCAGGTGTGTGTGTGTGTGTTTGTTCAGTATGTGTGTGTTGCTACAGAAACTTGAGGCTGGGGGGTATTTAGCAATAAGCCATCATTACTCACACACACACACACTCCTGTGATGTTACCTGCTGCTCATGGAGGGATTTTACGGGGGAGGAGTTCACCTCCTCCAAATCTGTTTTCAAAAAACCAAGATGGCCGACAGACTGGCCACGGAGAAGTTGGTGAAATGATTCTGAACAGCTGCTCTAAACAACGACAATGAAACACAAATAACACAAAACCTTAAATCAGCATCAACTCCCAGAAGTCTTTTCTGACGCTGATATGATGTCAGCGGTGCAGCTGCAGGCCGCAGCAGGTTTTCATCACCTGCTGGACTCCGGACCCAGTCCAGACCAGGACCGGGGGTTTTCAGCCGGCGGCTCCACATTCCTGCTCTCTGACACAAACCAGACTCTGTATCTCCAAACGCTTGATGAGGTCAGGAGGGATTTATTTGAATTCCTCACCCGGCGCTCCCATCAGTCAACCACCTGCACGCATGAAACACCACCCGCACCGCCGCAGCGACGTGACTTTCAACCTTCATACATCAGGAAAACCAGATCGATCCAGCTTCCCCTCGGTGTTTAAAAGGCCGGCATTCCCTCCAAATCACTTATTTACACCCATCTGGAACTGTTTGAATTCCACTCACAAGTTTAAAGAGTCCTTTAAAATGTTTGAAAGGACTCATCTCACCACAATGACTTTTTCCTGCAGAGGTCGATCATTGTTTTATGTGTGAAATTCCTGGATGAGTCACGAGTCTGAAGCCAGTCAGATTTATCTGAAGGTGAAGTGCTGCCGTTTTTCTTTCCGAGCCGTCTGCGCCGTTCGTGCTGCAGCTTTCAGTGAAATATTCCCGGATCACAGCTGACGGTGAACAGCTCTCAGGTCTAAATGTCAACATCTATTAACAGGCGTCCTCCCGTCCGACTCCCCGCTCCCCTCGCTGTCCCACATTTAGGAAAAGGTTCAGTGTTGTTGGGATTATAATTTAAAAATCATCAATTACATCAGCGTTTCTTTGGAGGTTGAAAATATCAATATAAATATAAATCAAAAATATCGATCAGTTGAGCAGCCAAAGTGTGACTGATGAAACTGATGCTCCTTTTCGAGTCTCAAATTGTAGATTTTTTTTTACATTTTCACAATCAGTATAAACGATGCAGGACTTAATAGGATTGGATGCCAAAGTGTGTCTGTGTTTATTAAAGCCTGCTCCTCGGCTCTGCAGCATTATTGCCATCGTGAACACACAAAAACAGAACTGATTATCCTGCCGATGCTGTAAACTGTAAAAGCTCATTTTGATCTCGTACAAAAACAACACCTGTCCAGAGTTTCAGCAGCTGTAACACAAACACAAAGTTCCTCCTGTTGTGTAGTGATTGTCCCGACACCTTCGTGAACCCCGAAGGAAAAGTCAGCTTTCTCTGAAACGCACTTCCCGCAATTCATAATCACACACGCCAACTCGGACTCCATTACGCTGGAATACATTTGCAGCAGCACCAGCTGTGCTAATGGAGGGCCCAGATATTTCTGAACTGGAGGTGATGCAGAAAACTGAAGCCAAATGTCGAGGAGAACAAACCTGACGGTGTTCTGTCTAAGTCTAAATCAGATCCAGGTTCAGAAACCAAGCCTTATAACCAGCCGACAGGACTCCTGGGACTTTGTGATGTCACAACAAAGAAGTCACCTCTCCCAAGCCCCGCCCACAATCTGACCACAGACAATGATCAAAAGGTCAGATTATTGCGCCTTAAAAAAAGCCAAACTTCATGGCGACACTGAGGTATGACCCTCATTGTCACTTAGGCAGAGAGTCTCCATTAGTTGTGTTATGTCTGTCTGTTTTAATGGAGCCTGTTGTGATGTCATCAACGTGACAGAAGATATAAGCATGTATTAGATCTCCCACAGAAGTGTGTTTTATTACCTTTATGGTTTAAATCCCTCGAATGCCACAAAAAGGGAGAGAAGCCAGACTACATGTGAAACCTGACACAAACAATTAGAGCCATTTAAATGCCTCCAACCGTGACAGTCGATTAAAAGGAGAATACACAGAAGCTCATGTCAGGGCAGGCAGATGATGTGAAAGTCTGCACGCAACTTCAGAGATATGACAAATAAACCGGTCCACATTCGTCTTCTCCAAACATTGACAGACGCAGACACAGGAAACGATGTGGAGCTGAAATTCAGCAGCTTCAGTCTAAACACTCACATCTAACTCTGCTCAGCGGTGAACACTGACGGGGCCGCTGTCTCTGACAGCAGAGCGCCAGTTAAGTAAGTTAAATGTCCAGACAGTCTGAAGGTCTGAAAGTCCAGAAGGTCCAGACGGTCTGAAGGTCCAGAAGGTCTGAAGGTCCAGAAGGTCCAGACGGTCTGAAGGTCCAGAAGGTCTGAATGCCTGAAAGTCCAGACGCTCTGAAGGTCCAGAAGGTCTGAAGGTCTGAAGGTCCTGAAGGTCTGAAGGTCTGAAGGTCCAGACGGTCTGAAGGTCCAGAAGGTCCAGACGGTCTGAAGGTCCAGAAGGTCCAGAAGGTCTGAAGGTCTGAAGGTCTGAAGGTCTGAAGGTCTGAAGGTCCAGATGGTCTGAAGGTCCAAAGGTCCAAAGGTCCAGACGGTATAAACGTAGACCTCCATGTGGTCTTTGACTCCAAATCAGGTCGAGGTTCTAGATTAAAACTGAAGGTTTGAAGGTCTTGGTCTTCAGGGAAATGTTCAGTCTGTATTCAGAAACTGAGCTTTAAAACCAGCCGTTAGGACTTCTGGGACTTTGTGATGTCACAACTGCCCCCCAAGCCCCGCCCACCCACACCCTTCCATCCAATCGTGGATTTGGTCTCTCTTCCTGGAGCTCCAGAGAGAAAAGAGATGTAAAACCGGAGTTTCTCAAAGCCACAAATATATTTTTCGTCTGATTGTGAACCCTCCAAAATAAAACTCAGTGATAAAGTGATAAAGTCGAGACCTTTGACTTTACTGTAACTGTAAGTTTGAACAACTGTTGAACAATTCTAGATTTTAAGGAAACAGAAAGCTTCGGCTGAACGGTCTTGTGGGCAGGAAGCAGCAGGTTGCTCGAACCAGGAAGTAGTGAATTCTGGGTGGAAGCGCTCCATTGAAAGTCATTTCCTGGAAAAGTTGAGCGCAGCTGAGACACACGAGGGAGCGACTGAATTAAAGTGAGGGAGTGATGTGATAACACAATCAGCCAGCTGAAACACAACAGAGAAGTCCTGCTCAGATACAAACTGCTTTAAACCTCATTTCAACAACAAATACGACCTGAGCAGCTGCTTATCTCGTCCCTCCGTTTGCAAGAAAAGAGATTTTTCTGTCTGAATGTACGCACTTGAGAATGTGGACATTCATTTGTTTTTCATGAAACCAGCTGTCAGGATTCCTGTGACTTCGTGATGTCACAACAAAGCAAAGAGTTCCAGAAAAAAACAGGTTGTTGAGTCATGTGACCTGTCAGACGGGGGCGGGGCTCGGAGGTCTGCAGGTTCACACTAATCCCGTTAAAGCTCCGGTGAATCTGTCAGCTGCTGACGAAGTGGAAGAATGTGAACTTTCCCGAAAGGTTCAAATGATGTTTTTCCCAAAACACAACCGGCTGAGATAGATACACACCACAGGCCTTTGTGTGTCTGTGTGTGTGTCTCACACTGTGAAAGTGGAAAAATCTGACTTAAATAGTTTGTTGTCTATGTTTCCTTTTTGTTGTTGTTGTCGTCGTCGTCTGCAGGCTACAGTGTGACTGTCAGCACAACACCTGCGGCGTTTCCTGTGACCAGTGTTGCCCCGGCTACAACCAGTTACCATGGAAACCAGCCACGACCTACAGCGCCAACGAGTGTGAACGTGAGTGCACAGTTAATGATGACGATTTCATATCTGGAGTCACAAAAACACAAAATGTGTCTGAACACTACTGACCATCAGTCTCCTCCCTCATATTGAAGTCTATGGGAAAATGTCCCCGCTCCTCCCTGATGAGTTTCTGGTCTGAAATACGACCTGATGATCATTTAGAGGGAAACTGAAGTATAGAACTCTCCCTCTCTTGTTTCTTTTAAACTTCAAACTTTTTTGGTGACCTGCTGGATTCACTTTTGTCTTAATATAAATTAATACACACAAAAGAAAATGTATAAACTATTATAAAAAATGCACTTTTGTTTTTCCAAATTGTGAAATCAGGTGATTCGGACCAAACAGATGGATATTCCTTATTTCTGTTTTCTGTTTCTGTCTCATTAATTCTCAGTTTAAGGTCCGAGCTGTTTACCAACGACTGATTTCTATTTCATCCAGATTATCAGATTAGAAGTTTGATGTCGGCCTGAAACGACCTGTTACTCTTTGACGGTGCTGCATTTGAGTCTGTCTGGTGAACTTGGCGTTATCAAAACGCTGGTTATATTTACATGAGAGTCGTCCGTTATCAAAGCTGCAGTTATATTTAAACAAGGACCGAGAGAAAAGGTCAACCTGATAGGAAGTGAAGCTCAGACGGAGACCTGCCTGACGGAACGGACGGAAAACATGCAAACCTTTTATTTCTTATCCTTCCTGTTCCTCCTCCTCTTCACGTTAACAGAGGAACAAACGGTTTGTAAAACATCAGATTGACGAGGATTATTTATTAAAACAGAGAAAATCAAAACGCACATTTATGTTTGCAGCGCCTGCTCCTGTTGCATGCTGGGATACGCTCCAGGACCTTGAAGTGTTTTTAATCACAGCTTCTCTCATTTCAGTCCGTTTCTGTTATAATTTGTTACAAAGAGAACATTTTGAAAGTGAACTTCAGTTTGAGGGTTTCAATGTCAGAAAGCTGCTGTTCTATCTCGGCTCAACAAGGTCAAACCAAAAGATGCTGCAGTCTTTGATCAACATTGTGGTTCGTTGTCTGCACATCTTAGCAAGTGTTGTGTTGCTGTAGAGTCACAGATGAGATGAAAAACTACACTGGGATGATTTTTGGCTCTTAAAACTACAAATATGTCTTCTGATGGAAACGGAAACAGAAGCCCAGATGTGCAGCTGCGAGTTTCACGTCTGCCTGTTTTGTGTTTCAGCCTGTAACTGTCACCGTCACTCATTTGACTGCTACTACGACCCCGAGGTCGACCAGAGGAGAGGGAGCCTCGACATCCACGGTCACCACCGCGGGGGCGGAGTCTGTCTCAACTGCCAGGTAAGAGGCACCGTCCGGTGTGACGTTGCTCCGTTCGGTTTCAGCAAAGTGACCGACGTCTCACCTTTCCCCTCCCAGCATCACACCACCGGAGTCAACTGTGAGCGCTGCATCCCCACCTACTACAGGTCCCCTGAACACCCCGTCGACTCCCCGCTCGCCTGCTCACGTGAGTCACAGTCGCCTCCATCCAACAGACGTAAAGGTGAACCGTGTGCAGAGCTGAAGTGAGCTTCCTGTCTGTCTCCCTGCAGCCTGCGACTGTCGCTCCGAGTTCACCGACGGGACGTGCGAGGATCTGACCGGACGCTGCTTCTGCAAACCCAGATACACCGGAGAGAACTGTGACGCCTGCGCCGGCGGCTTTGTCAACTTCCCCGACTGTTACCGTGAGTGACGGCAGCACAACCACCACAGAAGGAGAACGAATGAACTCATCTCTAATCAGACTTTTCTCTCCCGCAGCCGTCCCCACGTTTCCCTCCAACAACAACAACGGAGAGGCCAAACCGGCCGGAGAGATCATCAGTGAGTTCCCTCAGCAGCCGGAGTAACGGAGGAACCATCCCACCTCTCACCTCCGTGTTTGTTCTCCCCGCAGACTGTGAGTGCAGCGCAGCCGGCACGGTGGACAACTCGTGCAGACCGGACCCCCGGACTCGAACCTGCGTGTGTAAACCCGGTTTCAGGGGCGACCACTGTGACACCTGCGCTCCAGGTTTCTACGGACCCAACTGTCAGGGTGAGACGGAGAATTTACTGAAAAGAAGCTGATTTAAATATTTTTTGGACCCAAGAAGTTTAAATGACAAACAATGAAGGAATTTTTTCTATCAATGTAAATGATGCGCAGCTGTAAAACCGGATTAAGGAGTGAAGACAAAAATGATTCTGATGAAGCTCCAATGAAAATGAAAAATCACGTTATTGTCACTTTCACATTGGAAGCCATTAAAGTCAGCAGCTGCAGCTTTTCAAGTGTTGCGTGTTTAGGATTGTGAAACACTTGTTACACACACACACCCACTGAGACAAAAACACAAATACGCACAAAAGGTGCCAGAAATACCAGGAGCTTCGTTTATGTTTGCCACCCAGGAGTCACCACACACAGACACACAAAGACACACACAGACAAACTCCTGAGTAAACGCCATTCCACCAAGTGTTAGTCGGCGTAAATAGTTTTTTACTTTTACACTTTTGGTCAGCTGGCATGGTAAACTGTGTGTGTTTGTGTGTCTGTGTGTGCGCAGCCTGTCAGTGCTCGGGTCCCGGCTGTCTGGACGGGTCATGCGACTTGGTGACGGGCCACAGTGTGTGTCGAAGCGGTTTTCAGGGCCAGCAGTGTGATCAGTGTGCGCCGGGATACTTCAACTACCCGCTGTGTCAGCGTGAGTCAGCTGCTCCTCGCTCTGCGCAGACATCAACAAAAATATAGACGATTAATCCGCGATAATCTGCGTCTGACTATTATTTTAGTTTCTGTGTGTTTTCAGTCAATAATCACTGAAGTTCATTTATCTTAAATGTTTATATTTACCAGCTCAGACATATTACACAATATGTGACAGAAATGGTTATATTTGATTAATACCCCCCCTCCTGTCTGTTCCTGCCCCCCCCCAGTCTGTGGCTGCAGTTCAGTTGGTTCTCTGCCTGAAGTCTGCGATCCGTCCGGAGTCTGTCTGTGCAAACCGGAGTTTCAGGGGCCGCGATGTGAACAGTGCCGGTCTGGATTCCACTCCTACCCCAACTGTCAAGGTACACACACACACACACACACACGCACGCACGCACGCACACACACACACACACACACACACACACACACACACACGCACGCACGCACGCACGCACACACACACACACACACACACACACACACACACACACACACACACACACACGCACACGCACGCACACGCACACACACACACACACACACACACGCACACGCACACACACGCACACGCACACACACACACACACGCACGCACACGCACACACACGCACACACACACGCACACACGCACGCACGCACACGCATACGCACACACACACGCACGCACACACACACGCATGCACACACACACGCACACACACGCGCACACACACACACACACACACGCACACACACAGGCACACACACACACGCACACACGCACACACACACACGCACGCACACGCACACACACACGCACACACACACACACACACACGCACACACACACACAGTGTCAAATTAAAAGCATCTGTATTGCTGTAATGAAAACAGCTGTGATGTGCTGTTGGACACGTGTGGACTCAGATGGAAACGGTTAACTTTACACTCCTTCTGAGCTGTCGGAGCACTCTGTTAAATTTTATGACTCAGAACGGGTCTGGATCTAAACGCAGTCAAACAGCGGAACAGTCGATCTGTGAGGTTTTACATGAATATGACGATATTAATAAATGTCCTTCACCTTTTCTCAACACATTGGACCCAAAAGACAAACAAAAATCAAAAAGGGAGGTGTTTTTATGGTGAAATGGAGATAAAGTTAAATGATTTATATAGACAGTCAGGCAAAGACCGTCCGTCACATCTCTACTTTGATCGGAGCACGACTAACGCCTCCTGTGATGTCAAAGTTCAACACTGAACGTGAAAACAGTGATGGAGAGGTCGATGTTTCCAGGAGGGAAACAAACGCTCCTCCAAAAAGAGATAAATATGACACAAACTGCCCATAAAGGAATCTTCTTCCTTCTTTTGTCGTCAGTCTGCTCCTGTGATCCTCGTACCTCACTGGACTCCAGCTGCACCGCCTCAGGTCTCTGTCACTGTCGGCCCAACTTCAGCGGAGCATCATGTGACCAGTGCGCTCCTGGTTACTATGGTTACCCCAGCTGCACACGTAAGGCTCTGAAGCGTCTCTTCTTCTTTGTTAAACCATCCGGTTGTAGAATTATAACAGAACATCCAATAATCTGTTTTCTACAAGTTAACATATAAACAGACCTGAAGCCTAAAATAAAATTTTTTTCTAATCTGGCAGTTTGTGTCTCTTTACAGACAAACTGTTCTGTAGTTGAATCTTAATTAGTCCAAATGTTTTCCATCCCGTGTTTGTGAATCAGCTGTTGTGTGTTTGTGTTTTCCAGCCTGTCGCTGCTCTCCGGGCGGCTCTCATTACTCCAGCTGTGATCAGCTGACCGGACAGTGTGCGTGTCGGCCCGGCGTGGTCGGCCTGAGGTGTGACAGCTGTGCTCACGGATCCTACGGCTTCCCCAACTGCCAAGGTGATCACACACACATACGGGAAAATTAACAGCTTCAGTTACTGAGACACATCCCAACGTGTTTTATTGTCCACTGCTGTATAAAATCCATATCGAATCGAAGTGATCAGAACCTGTATCCGTCTGCTGATGATTTTTTTTTGTCATTTGAAGCTGGGTCGTGTCACCCGGCTGGCTCTGTACAGAATGCGGTGCAGCCTCCGCAGGTGAGCGTTGCAGGTTTCTTTATTTTAATGATTTTTATTCTTCAAACTCGATAAGATCATCTGACGGCAGCAGAGATGCTCAGCCTTAATACCTCTGAAATGAAAAGTGTGTTGTTGTTGTTGATGTTCACAGTACAAACTGGTTTGCTTGTTGTTTTTCTGGCTCAGGGTCAGTGTGAGTGTCGTCTCCACGTGGAGGGTCCAGCCTGCAACAGATGTAAACCTCTGTACTGGAATCTGTCTCCGGACACTCCGGAGGGATGCTCCAGTAAGACACACACACACACACACACACACACACACACACACACCTGAGGTCATGACCTATTAGATGAATGCCTCTCCTGAACGGTGATTGTGCGTCCGCCTCCTGCAGACTGTGAGTGTCATGTTGCTGGGACTCTGAGTGGCGTTGCAGAGTGTGCGCAGGTGAGCATCTTTATTCTGAGCATCGGCCCACTGTGATGACTCTCTCACTTCCTGTCCTCATCCTAACCCGAACCTTTCCCGCCTGGTGCCGGACAGGAAACGGGTCAGTGTCCCTGTAAGCCCAACGTCTGCAGCGGCACCTGCTCCACCTGTAAGGACGGCTTCTACAGCCTGCAGGAGAGCAGCTACTTCGGCTGTCAGGGTGAGTGTGTGTGGGCTGTGATGCTGCCGGCTCGTGTTTCCTGCTGCGGCGCCACCGTTCACCCTCGAGTGTGTGTGTGTGTGTGTTTAGGATGCCAGTGTGACATCGGCGGTTCGGCGGGTCAGTCCTGTGGCGAGAAGAGCGGCCGATGTCGCTGCAGACCAAACGTGGAAGGAGCGAAATGCAACCTGTGAGTTTCACAGCAGCTTCATTACAGCAACAAATGAAAATATTCAGAAACTACAACAGAATAAAAAAACTTATTTGGAGTAAAAAGCCATAAAAGAAAAATTTGGACAAAAATAACCTTTAACGCCTTTTTAAAATGAGGTTGAAGAATCCAGACCAGGAGCCGGTCCTGATGTTTCTGTGCTTTCAGACCTCGTCCGGATCATTACTTCCCAGACCTGCACCACCTGAAGTTTGAGATCGAGGAGGGGACGATGTTGGACGGACGACCCGTTCGCTTCGGCTACGACCGTCTGGAGTTCAAAGACTTCAGCTGGAGAGGTTACGCTCAGATGTCCCCCATCCAGGTAGGAACCCGGTTCGACCCCCCAGAATTTCAAATTTATTTTATTTATTTATTTATTCTAAATTTATTACATGTAATCAGTTTTTCTTCGTAATTGGCAAAAAAACGAAGATGTGTATTTTCATTTTGTGTTTGTGCTTATTTCCATGACTGTGGCCCGACTTTTATCTTCCTGCATGAATTAGAAAAGTTTGTTTGGATCTTTGGCACATTTCTCTTCAGTGGATTCACATCTCAAAGGTTAAATCCCTGCTGACGGATGTGAATCCAGAGAGGAGGGTTGGGTGGGGTGAAGGTTTTTCTGCTGGTGACGCTCTTCAGGTTTTTCCTTCTGGCTTGTTTCTCCGTCTGTGGGTGTTTCCTCTCCTCTCTCTCCTCCTGTCTGCTGCTGCCTTGCTCGGCGGTTCCTCGGCAGTCCAAGGTCTTGGTGTCGGTGTCGGTCAGCTCTCCGGACCTTTTCCATGTGGTGCTGTGTTACACCAACTGGGGGGGGTCAGATGTTCGGGGCAGGGTGTCGGTGGTAGAGGAAGACTGGAGCTCCTTCTGTGGGAACTGTAAGTGGGATTAACGACCATCATCCTAATTTTTTATTTCAGGATTAGAACCAAAGATTATCTCTACTCCATTTTTCCCTGAAGAGCAGAAACCAACAAAAGAGACAACAAAGAACAAGAACCCATTCAGAAAATAATACCGAGAGCTTCAGATGGAATAACTGCTGATTTATTCCAGAAATGTGGGTGTTTTTTTTTTTTTTTTTTGGGTTTTATCCCACGAACAAACGTTTTATTGATGAATATTAGACAGGGCAGAATATACCAACAATAAAATACTGTGAATATAACAGCAGACGCATCAATTCAAACAGAAACAAGCAAAGTTAAAACGTGAATCTGAGGACTGAGTCAACGAAACGTTGGATTTTCATTCGATTTTTAGCATCAATGGGGAAAAAATGCACTTTTAATGTGTATTTTACACAGAAAATATCACAGTTCTGCTCACATGGATCATTTAATCACCAGAAACTACCGTGAGATAAAAAACCTGCACGCCCTTTAGCTCTCCAGGACGCTGTCTTTCTGTCTCACCTGTCCCAGGTGAGTCTGGGGACGGACAGGTGTTTGTGTCGGTGGCGGCCTCTGCTCTGTCCCTCCTCTGTCCTTCGTGCGGCCACAGATCAGCTCAGAAACAAACGCTAAAGCTAATAAATAGATTCACCTCCACTTCCTGTTCCTCCCTCGCTTCGCCCTCAGACGGCCGTGAAGCTTCAGGTTTATGTGAGCGAGGTGGACGTCTATCTGACGCGCTTCATCCTCAGGTACCTAAACCCTGAAGGCGCCACCTCCAGCGGTAAAATAACAGCCTATCAGGTGAACCGCAGAGGTAGGTCTCCACCAATCGGAGCGCAGCTGAGTGTTTTGTTGTAACACCGTCTCTCTGCTTATTTTATTTCTCTGTCTGAACTCTTTCTCTCTGTTGGTTTGAATGTTTTCAGGCTCTGAACAAACCAAACAGATCGTCTTCGCCCCCAGCGTGGAGCCGACCTTCGTCAACGTCCCCCAGAATAACTTTGTGGAGCCGTTCGTCCTCAACCCGGGAACCTGGACCGTGGTGATCGAGGCCGAGGGCATCCTGCTGGTGAGACACCTTTTCATCCTTCAGGCCTGAAGAGCACACAATTATCCATCCGAGGAGGAAATCTGTGGCGTTTGTAAATTTACACGATCTCCCATGAACATCAGCAGGAGTTCATGTTTTCTGTGTTTGCTGTTCATTTCCACAATAACGCTGTTTGACCTTCAGGATTATTTGGTCCTGCTGCCCAGCGCCTACTACGAAGCTCCCATCCTGCAGATCAAGGTCACAGAGCCCTGCAGCTACAGCTCCGCCCCCGACGCCAGCCAGAAGTACGTCTCATTAAATCCATTCATAAATTAAAATGTCATGACACCAGCTACAGCTGAAGCTGCAGGCAGTTAGCTTAGCTTAGCATAATGACTGGAAACAAAGGGAAACAGCTAGCCTGTTGGAAGATCCATCTGTTATATTTGATCGTGATATTTTTTGACAAATCAAACTCAGCTGGCAGAAGAACATTCATCTCAGGCGAGCTGAAGTTTTTATTTAAAGTCAAACTCGGATCACGAAAAGGTCTCTCTGTCCCTCCAGCTGTCTCCTGTACAGATATCTGTCCCTCGACTCTTTCCCCTCCATCTCTGGAAACGACGCCAGCTGCCGCCATGACAACCATCTGCCACGCCCCTGCCCGACCGAGAGGGTCACCCCGCGCCACCCGGACATGGCGGTCTGCAGCGGCTACGATGTAAGTCATAGACATCCATCGGGGGGCCGCTCGCATCAGGGAGGTCAGGGATTGCATTCAAGTCTATGGGAAAATGTCCCTTTCTGCTGCAGATCAGCGTGGAGCTGCAGACCCGTCTGCCGTCTGCGGGCGATTACGTCCTGGTGGTGGAATATTCCTCTGAGGAGGAGCTGCCACAAACTCTGTCCGTCGCCGTCAACACGCCGGGATCACGGACGCACCGGCACAGCGTGACTCTGCTGCACTGCAAGTACAGGTACGATCCCGGACCCGGGTCAGGGGAGATAAACTTCCATTAATGCATCACGTTTAAACACGTTTAGTGATTTCCCACACTTTTATACAGATGTTTTGGATTTACACTGAAAAAGCAAACTTCAGGTAATCAGGTTGAACAGCTGGACTGACGGAGAATTTAAAACACAAAAATATAGAGTTCAAACGAGAAGCATGAAAAAAAATCTTTGTGATGAACGCAAAAATAAAAGTGATCAGACAGATTCTGTTTTCAGGATGTATGAGCAGAAATATTTTGACACTTTTTTCTACATACAAACCAAAAGAAAAACTCATTATCTCGTTAAATTAGTGGAAGAAGAGTTGATGTGGACTCAGCTGGTTCACAGTTTACTGTCACTGTCTGAGTGTGTCAACAGCTCCTAATCACTGTGTGTCTGTGTGTGTCTGTGTGTAGCTTCCTGTGTCGAGCCGTGGCCATCGACACACAGAACAGAGTGGCCGTCTTTTCCCTCCCAGCCGACGCCGAGGTTCAGCTCATCTCTGACCGAGCCAGCTTCTTCCTGGTGAGGAAGGTCAAATAGATAAGGTCACATGACGCGCTCCGGTGAAGCTCACGGTTCAGAGCTGAACGTTTCCTGACTTTGAAGGCACCACGACGTTTATCAGTTTTTGGACGTCTGTCCGATGAATCAGATCGTAGTTTCACTGACGTGTTTGTCTCTTTGTCGTGCAGCACAAAGTCCACCTGGTGCCCAAAGACCAGTTCACCACAGAGTACGTGGAGCCGAAGGTCCACTGCATCAGCACCCACGGCCAGTTCTCCCCCGACAGGTGAGACGGCGGCTGGAGATCCGAACGTGTGAAAGCTGTCCTATAGATGTCCTCATGTTGTCCTCTGCCCCCCCTGCAGCTCCTCCTGCGCCCCCTCCCGCTTCCAGACCCCGTCAGACTCTCTGGTCCTGAAGGACGGGCAGAGGTCGTCCACAGAGGAGCCCCTGCTGGCCTCTCCCGCCGCCGCCCCCCCGCTGCATTCCCACCCGAGGGACCAGTCGGCCTGGAGCGGAGGAGAGCGACCCCCCCACGCCGCCGACACCGGCGAGCACGTCAGGCTGGACTCGCTGCAGGTACGAAGGCAGCAACAGGAGGAACAGAACTGCACTTCAAGTGAACTTTCTGGTTTTGGTTGAGACGGAGCAAAGAAAACCTGGATCAGGACTGTCTTTCTTTTTCCCAGAATGCAGCAGTGTTCTCCACCCGTGTCCACAGTCTGGGCCGTTACGTCTTCATTCTGCACTACCACCAGCCCCTCCACCCCACCTACCCGGTCCAGGTCTTCATCAACGGAGGACGGATCTGGCAAGGTCAGAGTGATGCATCATGGTCCAGGAGGACCGAACGGCCGTGACTTCCTGAAAACACGTTTCATAGATCTGAATTTTCATCTTAAGGTCACGCCAACGCCTCCTTCTGTCCGCACGCGTACGGCTGCCGGAACGTCCTGGTGTCGGAGAACCAGATCATCCTGGACGTGACGGACCAGCAGGTCTTCATCATGGTGCAGATCCCAGCAGGGAAGACTCTGTGGCTGGTGAGCTTTAAGACGAGTGTCTTCTCTGCTTTAAATATTAGAATATTTTCAAAATAAAACCAGATTTCATGTCGGCTGAATCTACATGAGGTTCATTTAAATTTTGAGCCCACCTGCTCTTGCTGTCTAACGTGTTGTGTCTGCAGGACTACGTCCTGGTGGTGCCTCAGTCCAGCTACAGCTCCGGTCACCTGAGCGAGGAGCCGCTGGACAAATCGTACGACTTCATCAGCAACTGCGGCCAGAACAGTTTCCACATCAGGTACGTATCCGAGTCCAGAACGAGCCGCGGACGCCGTTCCACTCTTGATGACCTTTCCTCTGAAGTAACACCTCTCTTCCTGTCTCAGCCCGGCCACCGCCTCCAAGTTCTGCGTCAGCTCGGCCGTGTCTCTGTCGGCCTTCTTCAACAACGGGGCCCTGCCCTGCGCTTGTCACGAAGTCGGAGCCGAGAGCGACACCTGCGAGGCGTTCGGCGGTCAGTGCCGCTGCAGGCCCAACGTGATTGGCCGAGACTGCTCCATGTGTGCCACAGGCTACTGGGGATTCCCCAACTGCAGACGTGAGTCCGTCACACCTCTGTTCCAGTTCCTTTCTGACTTTTATTCTCTCCTCCTCCTGCTCTCATTCTCTCAACCTAACCGGTCGTGGCAGGACCCCCCCAGGCTGGGACCTGTTTTTCCTGCTCATGGGGGATCTGTTGGTCTGGACCTGCTCTGTAACTTTGTTATGATTTGATTGCTGTGTAACTGTGACCGTCCTCGTCTGCAGCCTGTAACTGCGGTTCGAGGCTGTGCGAGCCGGTGACCGGCGACTGTATCTGCCCTCCGAGGACTCTGCAGCCGGAGTGCACACAGTGCGAGCCGCAGACGTTTGGCTGCCACCCGGTGGTCGGCTGCGAGGTCTGCAACTGCTCCCGGCCCGGCATCGTCTCCACCGATGTGAGCTGCGACACACTCAGCGGACAGTGCAGGTGAGCAGCTGGAGGAGTCATTCATCATCTTCAGCACTCAGCACACGTGTAGAACACGTCCGTAAATACTGTTTAGATAACAAAGGTCAGACTTGATGTGTGACGTTGCTTCAAATAAAAGAAGATGAAGGAGAATGAAAACAGCCAGATCGAAAATCGTCTCACTGGCTCCTTTAAAGTTCCATATTCTAACTTCTCTGTTTTATTTTGAAGGGCTGACATTTTAGTGATTATTTGAACATCAGGCTGATGAACTGGAAGGTTTTGTTGTGACATCAAAGTTCAGGAAGTCCTCACAGCCTGATATATATGCAAAATAAACGTTAATCACAATCAAGCACAAATGTACACAGACACGCAAAGGCACGCACACAGGAATGTGTCTGCTTTGTGTTAACAAGACGAGGATGTAAAGGCGAAAGCATTTTTCTGCCTGAAGGCTTTCAGATCTGAGCAGCTGGCATCAACACACACATTTCATCTGATTGTAGATGTGGGCAGTAGATTTTAGTTCAGAGGTCAAAGGTTGTGACAGATTTGTATTTGTCGGTTTTCAGACTTGTTGTTTACTTGTGATTCTCGTGTTTGTTGTTCCAGATGTAAGAACAACGTCGTCGGCCGTCAGTGTGACCGCTGCGCTCCTGGTTTCTATGGTTACCCCAACTGCAGGCTGTGCGACTGCAATGAGGCGGGAACTGAAGAGGAAGTGTGTGACTCGTTCACGGGACAGTGTCTCTGCAAGGTGTGACGACACACACACACACACACACACACACAGTGAGTTCAGACTGACATGCTGATATCTGTCTGTGTGTCTGCAGGAGAACGTTCAGGGTTCTCGCTGCGATCAGTGCAGAGTCGGTACGTTCCACTTGGACCCGACCAATCCGAAGGGCTGCACCAGCTGCTTCTGCTTCGGCGCCACCGACCGCTGTCGCAGCTCGGACAAGAGACGCACTGAGGTGACGGACACGGCTCCAGCTGTGTGTTCTCCCACATCTGGAGGATAAACACTTTGACGCTCTCCTGCAGCAACAATTACGTTCTTAACAGTCAGATGAGGCCATCACATACACATTTTAAACACAACTCTGACGAATATGAACCTTCACCCAGACAGAAGAAGCTGGGTTTCATTTGAACTGGGATTTGTTCCCGGCTTTTCTTCATGTCAGTCATGTGACTCAGTGTTTTATTGGTGTCATTCCTCTGTCCGGTGGCAGATCATGGACATGGAGGGCTGGGTGCTGCTGGGAGCAGACAGGCAGGAAGTGCCGGTGGCGGTCTACCCGGGTCAGGACCTGGTGGAGGCGGATCTCAGCGACGTTCCTGACGTGTACCAGGATCTTCACTGGCACGCCCCGAGGACTTACCTGGGAGATAAGGTGAAGGCTGGAGCTCAGGCTGTGTAAAGAAAGAGACAACACAAAGTAGCACAAAGACACAACAACACACACAAGCTTGCATAAGTCTGTCAAGTGTCGCCCTCATCTCTGATCTGGAGGCTCAGACGGCGGTTTGGATACAGATCAGTGTTTTGTCTCAGCATCCGTCTGAGCCCACGCTTCAATTTAAATCCTCCGATCTGCCAGAACCTGCAGACACACAGCTGGTTTATCTGTTCCCGGATCAAACACGCTGAGTCAGATTAAAGGTTTTAATATTTAACATCCGTCGGTCCTCCAGGTGTCGTCCTACGGAGGTTACCTGAGGTACCGGCTCCACACGCAGACCATGAGAGGAGACGTGTTGACTCTGCCTGCAGAAGCTTCCAGACCGGACATCATCCTCAAGGTACACACACAGGGCAGTTTCCCATTCACTTCAACATGCCTGCATGAACAGACTGATCTCTGACGTCTCTCTGTGGCGGTTTAGGGGAACCAGATGACGCTGGTCTTCATGGAGAGAGAGTACACCTCACCTGAGGAGCCTCACCTGGGAATCGTCCACATGGTGGAGGTAAAGTCCTGACTCACCCAGACCGCCGTCCACATGCCACAGTTTGAATATGAGCGTAGATCAGAATAAACTCACTTTCACCACGCGGGACCTTAGAAATGTCTGTTCACCTTCAGGTTTATTTACACATTTATCCTCATTAGGTTTTATTTGTTTACGGCTCAACAACAAGCGATGAAGCTGATCCAAATAACAAACAAAGAAATAAGTAAATCAAAACAAGAAGTGAAGTCGATCTTCCTCTTCCTCCTCTCAGGGAAGTTTCCGTCACGCTCAGACGGGGAACTCTGTGTCTCGTGAAGAACTGATGATGGTCCTGGTCGGTCTGGAGTCCCTACAGATCCGGGCGCTCCACTCCCAGTCGGCCCACTCCGTGTCGCTGCGTGGCGCCGTCCTGGAGGGCGCCGAGAGCCTTCCCACCGGTCGCCATGCCAACAACGTGGAGATCTGCATGTGTCCCGCCAACTACCTGGGAGACTCGTGTCAGGTGAGGAGCCGTTTCTTTTGTCGTCTTTGGGAAACTGTGAAACAAAATGAATTTATGCTCCCTTCCTGCAGAAATGTGCTCCTGGTTACTACAGAGACACCATCGGCCTGTTTCTGGGGAAGTGTGTCCCCTGTAACTGTAACGGACACTCGGACCGCTGTCAGGACGGGTCGGGGATCTGCCTGGTGAGGATCGATGATCTGGCTTCTGTTTCTGTTCATTTTGTCATCTTCACGGGTCGGTCTCTGTCTGTCTGTCTGCTCCGTCAGAACTGTCAGCACAACACCGCCGGCGACCACTGCGAGAAGTGTCAGGGTGGTTTCCTTGGCAACAACAGCCTGGACGGACAGGCGGTGTCCTGCTCCAGCTGTCCCTGTCCTCTGAGAGTCCCCTCCAACAAGTCAGTGTCTGTCTCTTCCTCTCATCAGGATCTACCAATATCTGATCAGCACTTCACTCAATTAATCAATCAACCAAAAAAATCACACACACACACACACTTCCACAGGTGCACAACAACGACAACACTAAAATGAAAATTCTATTAGAGGACGATAAGATAAAAATAACCAAAAAATTCAAGGGAAATTTAATAAAAAAAAATAAAAAATTCTATTAAACTTCAGATTAAAAGATGAAGATGTCAGTTGTGTTTGTGCGTTTGTTGTGTGTCTGCAGCTTTGCTGAAGGTTGTGTGCAGAAGAACGAGAGGATGCAGTGTCTGTGTATGCCGGGATACGCTGGACCGCACTGCGAGAGGTAAAACACCCAAATACTGTGAGACAGAAACTGAAATATTTCACAGTTTTTGCAAATAAACTTCTTCACGATACTTCACGAAATTTTTCTGTAGATGCAAAATGTTTTTCATCACATCGTTTTCATACCGTTCAGACCAGCCGACATCAAGAGTGTTACGATGTTCGTTCTGTCGCTAATTAATATGAATAATATTTATTTATATGACCTCTTTCATTGAGATTTAATTGAATTTACGTCGTCGTCTTGTGCAGATGCGCCCCCGGTTTCTACGGCAACCCCATGGTGCTGGGCAGCAGGTGTCAGCCGTGCCACTGCCATGGCAACACGGACCCCAACATGCTGTTCACCGACTGTCACCCGCTGACCGGCGAGTGTCTGAGCTGCATGCACGACACAGCCGGACCCCGCTGCGACGTCTGCGCCCCCGGTTACCACGGCGACGCCATCCACGCCAAAAACTGCACAAGTGAGTTCTAGCCGTCATGTGGAGTTCAACCAGAGGGGGGGTTCAGGCTGCTGATGACACCTGTGTGTGTGTTTCCGTCTCAGGATGTGACTGTTCCCAGTGTGGTACTGAGTCATGTGACCCACAAACCGGACGGTGTCGCTGCAAGCCGGGAGTGAGCGGACCGAGATGCGACCGCTGTGAGGTCGGAGGAAATGTTTCTGTTTTTAATGAAGAGTTTGAGGGAAAGTGCAAAAATAAAAATGATGATGACAGAATTAGAGATCCAGGAAGTCCATCTGTCTCCTGTTTGTGTCTCCGCCTGAAGCTTTTTGTCCGTTTGTCCTTCAGGACGGCTCCTTCGGCTTCGACTCGTGCTCGGGCTGCCGCCGCTGTGACTGCGAGGCGTCGGCGGCGCTCGTCCAGCCGTGTGACCCTCAGAGCGGTCAGTGCGCCTGCCAGCCCGGCGTCAACGGGCCCAACTGCAGACAGTGTGCCCCCGGGTTCTGGGACTACGGGCCGGACGGCTGCAAGAGTAAGTGAACGCAACACCGGTGGAGACACATTCAGTGACTGACAAAGCTGCACAAAGAACTAAAATCAACACACCTGTTGTGCTGTCCGTTTCCCTCCCCCCTCAGAGTGTCAGTGCCGGGGGGGTCGCTGCGACCCGCGGACCGGAGAGTGTCGCTGTCCTGACGGGATGACGGGGAAACAGTGTGACGTCTGCACACACAAACACAGCGTGGCGGTGGAGAACCAGCACGGCGGTTTGCACTGTGAAGGTAAGTAACACAAACAGACACACGTGTGTGTTGTTTCCCAACAGTTGCTGTGCTGCAGGAGGGAAATAAAGTGTTTGTGGTGTGTGCAGTGTGCGACAGCTGTGTCATCGTCCTGTTGGAGGATCTGGACAAGATGAATGCCGACTTCCTGTCAGCGGCCAATCAGCTGAGCAGCCTGAACGCCAGCTCCATGGCCTGGGCTCAGCTCGACAACCTCAACAAGTCCATGGAGGAAGTGGCTGTGAGTGAGACACACGCACACAGACACACACAGGCGCACAGACACACACACTCATGAACTCATTTTCCCATGACTCCAGCGTGCCATAGAAAACTACAACAGCTCCCTGGATGAGAGCCGGAGTCGGGCCGACATGTTGGATGCTGAGATCACAAACATCAACGACGACATCGATGAGCTGCAGGACAAGGTGTGGACACACACAGACACACACAGGAATAAACACATGAATCATCTGTAGTTTCTGTGTAAATAAAGAATTCACTGAATTAAAGTTTATCTTCATGTGTCTGTTAAACTTCCTTCAAGTATTTTGTGTTTTGATTGTCTGATTTTAGGACAAACAATATTTCCTCCATAAAAACTTAAAATTCTCGGAGGAAAGACAAGAAAATGTCCCAAAAGAGTTCATCACAGACACATTCACTGTAACGGCACAATCAGGAATCTTTGTGTATTGTTTGTTTGTGTTGTGTTGTATTGAATGTTGTGGTTGTTGTCAGGCGGCAGCAATGACAAACAGGGTGGGCACTCTGTGGGACAGAACCACCAACACACACCAGAGAGCGAAGGATCTGTTCACGGTCATCAACAACCTGTCGGCAGATATCCGCAGTACGCACACACAAACACAAACCAGCACAATACAGCACAACGCTCCAGATCATAAAAGAAATTATAAATGACTTCTCCAAATGTTTTCTAATTCTAAAAAAGTGTAGATCAGATAAATATGAAGGTGGCGTAAATAAACGGTGAAAAGATCCAAAAACAAAATCTCTCCCATTTTCACAGCCGGTGTCTTTCAGACGAACTGATTAAATTGTGACGCTCCTGTTTTCCCTCAGACGTCCTGCTGATGGCGAACAGGTCGGCGCTGAACGACACGGAGGCGGAGCAAGATGACGAGGAGAGGGAGAGGAAGCTGCGGGAGGTTCAGGCCATGCTCAGGGAGATGAGACACCGGAGCTTCGTGGGAGCGAAGAAACTGGCCGACAAGGAGAAGACGGAGGCTGAGAAACGTAAAATCTGTTCAGCTTCTTTGTGTCACACACTTTAGTCGAGCCAACAGTAGTTCATTTACACGGAGATCAGATCCAGGATCAGGTCTCCAGGTCTTTAGAGTCCCACAGTTTTGTTGGAACTGAAGGAAACGCCCGGTAAATAGAGATTTCATGAGCTGTGATTTTTAATCTGTTGGAACATTTTTATTATTTTGACTGAGCAGCATTTTTTGTGTCCAAAGTGTTTGTTGTATATTTTCCATTTGTCAGCTTTGCTGTATAATTCATTGAAACATTAGCAGCCTCGTCCTTCAAACCCGACTCTGTTGTCTCTTCCTCCTCTTAGTGCTCGATCGCATCACCAAGGAGCTGGTGAGCCGTCAGGGGGAGAACCAGGACGCGGTCCAGGCCATCAGAGACCGCCTGTCCCGCTTGCACTCGGAGATGATGGACCTGCGAGACGCCCTGAACGAAGCCGTCAACGCCACAGCGAGGGCGGCCGAGATCAACAACATCAACGAGAAAGTTCTGGAGGACGTCCAGGTGAGCGAGGAGCCGTCATGATGAGGTAGGAGGAAGGAGAAGGAGGTGATGTTGACCACACACTGACTCTGCCCCCCCCAGAGGAAGATGGAGGACCTGCTGTCCAAACAGAAGGAAGTGATGGAGCAGTTAAACATGGCTGAAGATGACGTGGCCCAAGTCAGCGACCTTCAGTCTATGCTGCCCGACGCCATCGAGGTGAGACATCGAGGATGTCGATGAGGAAGATGGGTCTCATTCAGATCCAGATCCTCAGAGACCACATGGGATCAGGTCTCAAACGATGGTCCTCATCAGCTGAGGAGGTCGGTTCAAAGTTCAGGTGCCAAAAGAGTGCTAACCACTGGGCCACCGGGCCGCCCCGTCCTGAACCGCAGGAGTAAATAAAACGGCTAACATCTGCCAAATAAAACCAACAAAGTCGCCTTAAAATCGAATTCTTCATTTATTTCTCTTGTTGTTGGTGATTTAAAACTTATTTCATGGACTGATGCTGCTGCAGTGTAAAACGTCCCTCTCATCTCAAACGTGTGATCGACAGGAGTATGAGCGGCTGGCGGCCCAGCTGGACGGCGCCAGGACGCCGTTGGCAAAGAAAGTGCAGAACTCGGCTCAGGTGGAGTCCAAGATCCCGCTGGTGGAGGCGGCGGAGCGGCATGCTGAGCTGCTGAACCAGTTAGCCATGAACCTGTCCAGGTACTGAGCCGCCGCTGAACGCCGCCGTGACAACGCTCGTCTGGTCAGTGACGTCAGACTGTTGTTCTTGTTTGTCGGCAGTTTGGTCGCAGAAACGAAGAAGGATGGGATTGTGGATGTGACACAAGCCTACAACAACATAATCAACAGTATCAAAGAGGCAGAGGAGGCCGCCAAGATGGCTGACAAGGCCGCCAACGCCGCTGTGGAGGTTCAGCCTTTATTCTGAAACCTGTTTGAGCTCACGCATAAACTCAAGTAAAGCTGCTGGTAGATTATTGGTTGTTGTATTTGTGTTGTGCGTTTAGAACGTTAAGGACCAGAACCTGGGCCAGATCGCACAGTCCCTGAGGAACCACAGCGTGGAGCTGATGGATGAAGTCGAAAAGCTCAGCGACGAACTCAACGATGGTAACCGTTGTGACATCATCGTGCTCCGATGAAGTGCTTTTTGTGTTGAACGTGTTTTTCTGCCACACAGACCTGAAGCCGCAGCTGGAGGACGCTCAGCAAAGACTGCAAGACGCCAAAACCAAAAAGGTCCAAGTGATGAAAGACCTGGAGGCGATTCAGAACAACCTCAACGCCACCACAAGTACGCAACACACACACACACACAAACGACAGTGTGTTGGTTAAATTGACTGAACTCAATGATGTTCATCCGTTTTCCTGCTCGACATACAGACGTGAGCCAGGACATTGACGAGGCGAAGCGAGCGGCGGGTTTGGCGAACACCACGGCCACACAGGTCAACGACGCCCTGCGCCCCATCAAGGAGCAGCTGGACCAATGGAAGGAGACGTACGGAGACGCCAACGTCACCAACGACGACATCAACAAGGCGCTGATGGAGGCCAACAAGACCGGTAGGAACCGCCATTGTAGCTCCGCCTCCTCCTCTAAATATAGTTCTGGTTTCAATAACCAGGAAGGCCAGCGGACAAATTAGACTGATTCACTCAGGCAGCTTTAAAGCCAAATATTCTTTCCCACCAGCTTTTATTAGCTTTTTAGTCTCAGTTTAAAATATTTACTAAAAATACTGTTAATGAACTGAACTGTTGATTCTGTTCGTTAATTATCGCAGATGTAATCAGCAGGTGGCGCTCTTCTGATCTTTAAACGTTCAACGTCTGTCTCCTCTGCAGTACACGAGCTGGGCAGCACCATCCCGACGCTGCTCACCAAGTTGGATAAGCTTCAGAATCACTCCATCCAGATGCCGAACATCTCCGAGAACATCGACCGCATCCGGCAGCTCATCCAGCAGGCGCGCAACGCCGCCAGCAAGGTGACGAAACGGGAAGGAAAGGAAAGAGGAAAACACACAAAAGGGGTCAACATCAATCCTCTCACGCTTCCTCTCCTGCCTCTTCCACCTCTGTTCTGGTCCAGGTGAGCGTCCCGGTGAAGTTTAACGGGGCGTCCGGTGTCCAGGTCCGCACGCCGTCCAACCTGGCCGACCTCGCCGCCTACACCTCCCTGAAGCTCTACATCACTCTGCCGGAGACGGCGAGGTCGAGACGTCAAGGCAACGCTGCCCAGCAGTTCGTCTTCTACCTCGGCAACAAGGATGTAAGCGTCCCCACATCACCATGGCGACACAGAGGCCCGGCTCAGGCTTGTTCTGACCTGTGTGTACTTTTGTAGTCCCTCACTGTGTCTGTGTGTGTTTGCAGTCCAGTAAGGACTTCCTGGGAATGACGCTGGACGGGAAGCGGCTGCGCTGGTACTTTAAAGTCGGAGGAGATACGGCTGAGGTGGAGATGCCAGAAGACGTCAAGAGTAACGGAAACTTCAACAGTGTTGTGCTGGAGAGGTACAACACGCACACACACATACACACACAATAATATAAAATAAAACAAATAAGAGTGGAAATGCTGCAGACTGTCAATATTCTGCTTTTTTTTCTTTCCATTTGTGTTTTATTGTAAAATTGTCAAATGTTGCTTTAAATGCTTCTGTGAGATCTTTGTGCGTCCATGCGTGTCCTCAGCTGGTTGTGTGTCTGTCTGCTGCAGGATCCTGCAGTACGGTCACATGTCCATGTCCTCTGAGGCCTCCGAGGGCGACCAGAGAGTCACCAAAGCCCACGTGGAGGCCGGAGGAGATCAGGGCCTGCTCAACCTGCTGACCGAGGACACCGTCTTCTTCGTAGGCGGATACCCCAGCAGCTTCAAGGTGGGCGTGGCCTGTGATGGCGTCTGTTGTCAGATGTGTTGGTGTGAACGAAGGTCGTCTCATGTTCGTGTCCTTCTGCCCTTTCAGCCTCCGGCCCAGCTCGCCCTGCCCAACTTTAAGGGCTGCATCGAGCTGGACACGCTGAACGAGGAGGTGCTCAGTCTGTACAACTTCGAGAACATCTTCCATCTGAACACCACGGAGGAGAAACCATGCGGCAGGTCGGCGCCTTTTCTTTCCCTCCGTCACAACAGGAGGAATATTTTCCTCATCCGTTTCCCTTTTCTCCCCCTTTTCTGCTGTGTGACTCCTGTGGAATAAAAACAGGTCCAAGCCGGTGCTGACTCAGGCCTGGGTGAACGACGCGGCGTACTTCGACGGGACCGGCTACGCCGAGATCACGTTTACCGACAAAGCACCTAACATGCAGCGCTTTGAACAGGAAGTGAAACTGATCTCCCACAAAGGAATCCTGCTGCTGCTGCAAAACCAGGTGAGCGCTCACTCCCTCATCCTGTCACAACACTGACTGACCATCATTCACTCGTTCATTTGTTTGCCTGCTTGCTTTTTCATTTAGGTTTTTCCAGCATTTATTCAGAATCACTTTTCATCGCTTAACTCATCATTCTGGAATCAGTCATAAGAATAATTTAGCCCGATAAATGTTTCATTCATTCATTAGATAACCAAATAAATGAATGAATGAATGAATCTCACCTTAAGTTGCACCTAGTTTCTTTTTATAAATATAGATATTGTTCATCATTTGATTCTATTATGGACTGCTGTCCAACCTTCAGATAAATGAATCAGAGTCAAACCTTCAGTCTAATCCGGCCAAAGAAGCAGGAAATGCTCAGACTTTTTTCTCTGTGTCCTCCAATCAGAACCAGTTCCTGTGTCTGGCGGTGCTGAACGGCCGACTGAAGGTTTTCTACGACTTTGGTGATAATCTGGTGGAGCTGGAGCCCAAAGAGCCGATGTCCGACTTCCTGAAGATCAGCGACGCCAACTCCAAAGCCGTAAGTGTGCCGTGCCCGTCTGCGGCCGCTCCTTCCTGACGGTTTTCTCTTCGTTCTGACTCTTCATTTGTCAACTACACAGCTGGAGATTATCATCCTGCGTACCGTCCCGAACCGCATCGTGGTGAGAAACAACCGCGTCAGTCTTTACACCCACATGTTCACCGACTCCATCCCCCCCTTCAGCGGCAGCTACTTCCTGGGTGGAGTCCCGCAGGACAAGATGCCCGAGAAGTCGGTTCAGTTTTTTGAATTATTATTTTTTATGTACCTCTGTAACTCCTGAGATAATCCTCGTTCTGATGGCGTCTCTCCTCAGGCTGAAGTCCCGGTTTCACGCTCAGGGCTCCCTGAAGGGCTGTTTCCGTAACATCAAGGCGGAGAACTCCCACATCGACCTGAAGAGGATGAAGAGCTCCGGCGTCAGCTTCAGCTGCGACAGCGACCTGCTGGTAGGATCATCTCTCTTCACTGTTCCAGTTTCAGTTTTATGAGTAAAGACAAACTGACACGTTGATACCTGAGTGCTGTGTGTTCGTGCAGGTGGTTCGTGAGGGTTACTTCTCTGGTCAGAGTTATCTAGATCTGGGTCTGACAAACATCCCCAGTCTGAGGGACAACTTCTACGCCAGCTTCAGCTTCAGGACCAACCAGAAGGAGGGACTGATGTTCTACCACCACGATCGGGTCGGATAGGAGCTTCAGATTCCTTCACAGCGCTTCCTTCTGTTCTGCTTTGGTTTGCCTCCTAACTCGCTCTCGTTGTCCGTGCACAGGAAGGAGTGTGTCAGGTGTTTTTGCACGACGGCCACGTGGTGGTGAGAGCCGGCAACAGCGAGATCAGGACGCAGAAGACGTACAACGACGACAACAGCCACTACGTCTCCATCTACAGCAACAACAACGGGTAACTGACACCATCCAATAAAAGCATGTTGTAGACAACCTCACCTGACCCCCCCACCCCACCCCCGCAGGCTGCGTCTGTACATGGATGACGTGCTGGAGAAAGCCAAGGAGGGCATCCGGTTGGACAGCCGTACACGTGGGACGTCTTCGCCGGGCAACACGTTCCTGGGAGGGACACCCGACCAAACACTCAGTAACCTCACCGGATGTATCAGCAACGTTTTCATCAAGAGGTGAGACGGGGGGGTAAATCTCCTAAAAGGAGCCATGTAACATGCAGCTAAATATAACAAACTGAGGTCAACCAGGTTGTTTTTATATTTAGTAAAAGTTTTAAAAAGGCGTGGAAGAAATGTCACCCATCTGGACAGGAAGTGGTTTGGAGCTGGAAGACACTGATGTGTAAATGTCTGTCTCCTTGTCAGGGAAACGAGTCCTCAGATGGTTTTCAATCTGCTAAAAGCGAAAGAAAACGTCAACGTGCCGATGGACTGTCCCGCCGCCAAAAAGCCCCAGCAGATCGTCGCTGTGCAGCCGAAACAAAGCAACAAACCGAAGGTAGACAACACAAAGACACACACACACACACACACACACACACAATCAAACAAACAGCTGAAGTCACCGGGGCCTCGTGATGGACAGCACACTCTCGTCCTCTCAGGGGAAGCACAAGAAGCCGTCGGGGTCACGCAGCCGCAACACCAGGGAATCGTGTCAGGGCGAGCTGTCGGACCAGGAGGCTGGAGCGACACACTTCAGTGGCTCCGCCCACAGCTACCAGAGATACGACTCTCTTCCCAGCTCGCTCAGCTCCACGTGAGTAACCATTTTTACCGCCACTCTCAGTTGTTCAGTCTCAGGGGACGGTGGAGACCAAAATGGAGCACGAACAGGGAATAAATAAAGACAGAACTGCTCTCTGCCCGCAGGCCTCACATCTCCATGTCGGTGAGGATCAACTCCTCTGACGGTTTGGTGCTTCGTGCGGCTGGCGGGCACCGCAGCGGCACCGTGATGTCACTGAGCGTGTCCGACGGTCACCTGCTGCTCCTGCTGGACGGAGGAAAGAGGAAGGTCAGCCTGCGCAGCCGCAAGAAGTACAACGACGAGCAGTGGCACACGGTGAGATGGCGGCCTGCGAGGATCTGGTTCTGGTTCGCTCCAGATCTGGTTCAGCTCATTTCATTTCCTTTTCTGTCACTGAAGGCGTTCATAAAGCGCGAAGGGGACAAGCTGAATCTGATCGTGGACGGGATCAACACTCAGTCTAAAAGGATCCCTGCAGGGGACAGGACTCGACTCGCCGGACCCTTATATGTTGGCGGGGCCCCACCCTCGCTCATGGTAACACAACCAGGCTTCATGTTATACACACAAAGTTTCCATCCAGCTTCAAAGTTTATTCTGATCATCTGTATTTTTTGCACTTTAAGCCGCACTTAAAATCCATACATTTTCTCAAAAATCAGCAGTGCGCCTTAAGTATGAATTCTTGTTGTGCTTACTGACCTCAAACCAATTTTATGTGCGACTTTGGGAAGTGACGAAGTCGCTCCACTTGATGGATTGTCGGAGCATTCTGAGCCGACACAGGGACGTTGTGTTAACGTTGGTCGTTGGTTGGATATAAGCTGAACGTCAGACGTTAGGTAACCATCCAACATTTAGTCAGTGTTATCTTACTGTAGTTAGACGTCAAGCCAACGTTAGGTTTTTAACGTAAACCCGATTTTCAAATCCACGTCATAATCCAATTATAATCCAATGTTGGGAGACAACGTTGTTCCACCGTCACACTAACTTCAGGTGTTTGCTGTCTCTGGCAGCGTTAAACCAATCAGAGAACAGAACGCAGTACGCTGAGCTCCACCGCTTTTTGTGACGCTAGTACGTACTGTGCTTCGCTTTCTGCTTTATCATGCGCCTTATGTATGAAAATATACCCGTTCACTGATATGGCGCCTTATAATCCGCAAAATACGGTACTGTCCGAGAATGAGAAGCTAAAATAGAGCGGTCGGTTGTTTTGCTGTTCCAGTTAAGAAACCTAAAGAGTTTCACTTTATTAAACACAGTGTGACACTTTTTTGGATTATAACGAATCCACCACTTTGACCGAACGCCCTCTTTGGCCGGGACATGTCCACTTTTCACGCCCTGTCTGGGCGCGTTTTATAAATTCATGAAAATGTCCAGGTTTCCGTTTTTCACTGGATAATTGAGCATTTGAGTAAACTAAATTTTAGGATCTCGAGGCTGGGCAGAGTGTCCTCTTTTTGGAAATCAAAGCGGCAGCGTCCACGTTCAGTTTAATCGTGTTCTGTGAAATTCAGTCAGAATGTTGGTCTCGTATTTTATACTGATGCCACCAAACCAAGGCGCAGCCTTCATGAAGTGTGATGTCATGAACTGTAGGCCCCGGGCGTCGGCGGCTTCGTCGGCTGCGTCAGAGACCTGATACTGAACGAGGCCCCCGCAGGAAGCCCCTCCTACAGCCAGGGGGCGGTGCCCTGCTTCCAGAACGCCCTGCAGCCTGGAGCCTACTTCCCCGGACGGGGAGGCCACCTGGCCATCGGTACGTACCGCCGTCTCTGTTGGTCGGTGTACATTCTTTACGTTCCTGCCATGTGCTGACGGACTCCATCCCTGCAGACGAGTCCTTGGTTCTGGGTCGGGATCTGGAGATCCAGCTGGAGCTTCGACCCGTCTCAGACTCTGGGCTGCTGTTGCATGCTGGGATGTCACCTGACCACCACCTGAGTTTGGTCCTCAAGCAAGGAGAGGTGACTTTCAAAATGAAAGAGTTTCATGAGGATGGTGGAGTTTTGTCTCTATTAAGCTTCAACCAGTCCTGATTGATGTGTGTCTGTGTGTGTAGGTGACCGTCTCAGTCAACAGTGGTAAAGGTGAATTCTCCACATCCTTCACTCCTGAGGAACCTTTGTGTAACGGACGTTGGCACACAATCACAGGTGAGTTCACGTCCACAGGTGCTGAGAATGTGTGCGTTTGTGTTGTTGTAACATCTGTTGTGTGTCTCCAGTGGTGAAGAAGAACAACGTCCTGCAGCTCCACGTGGACGCAGCCAGCGAACACACCGTCGGCCCCAAACAGAGCCGCTCTGCAGGGGCCAAGGAGACCCTTTACCTGGGAGGGGCACCTGGTGAGCACACAGACACACAAAAACACACACCTGTGTCGGCCACAATCAGCAATCCCACCTGTTGAGTTGATGAAGCTGACAAAGTTTTTTGATGAGTTTTGATTTATAAACTAAATTACATCTTTCCTCATTTCATGTACATTTAATATTTCAGTTTATTTTAAAAACTCAAAACTTTTTTCCCCCAAAGTTTGACATTTTTGTCAAAAAAGTCCAACTTTATTCTGATCGAATATTCTTTTTGAATACAATTGTTTTCTTTGACATTGCAGCTGTTGATTGTATTGATAAAATATTGATAAAATAAGTTTAACTTAACGAGCTAAAGAAATTTCCGAACACATAGATTTGGTGTTGAAAGTTCTTCACCTTCCCCCAGATGGCGTCACAGTTCCCGCTCTTCCTGCCGGACTGCCATCGTTCCACGGCTGCGTCCGCCGGGCGACAATCAACCACCGGCCCGTCATGTTGTCCAAGCCGCTCGCCGTTGGCGGCGCAGTGGGGACGCAGGGCTGCCCACACATGTAAACCCAGCACGCCAAGTCTTATCCTCACATTCCCCAACTACAAATTACTGGTGGTGGGCGTCCTGTTACTGTAGCTAATTTAAAATATATATTAATATTTATTGTCTATTTTCAGAAAAATGTATATTTTATATTTTCCTGTTTGTCAGCCGGTTGTTTCGTTGTGCTACAGGGTGCT
Source organism: Echeneis naucrates (assembly GCF_900963305.1). Taxonomy (NCBI): domain Eukaryota; kingdom Metazoa; phylum Chordata; class Actinopteri; order Carangiformes; family Echeneidae; genus Echeneis; species Echeneis naucrates. The sequence goes on from NC_042517.1 coordinate 1,095,306, forward strand.
GCAGCAGTGACAACTGTCTGCACGCAGAGCTGCACTGATACAAAATATCATCTCCAATCACAAATCCATTAGAAAATGTGTAGTATATTGTAAATAAAGGCAGCGTGGCCTGAAATTCTTGCTTTTCTTTTTCATGGTGATGATTAAAAAAAAACTAAACTAAATTATAACTGATCTTTCTGCAGTCTGCTCCAGTTCAGGAACAGATGTGTACTGTGCATCTACAGCAGAACGTCAGCGATTCCTACCGAGTCGTACACTGTGAACACGGTCATGTATGAGTGACGTCCTCTGGCAGTGCGGGCGGGAAATGTTTCCAACAACACGGACCAGGACTGAGCGTTTGGAAAAGTCTGCCTTTACTTTTAAAAATGCCAAATTTAGAGTTTAACCCCCAAAAATAACAGAGGAGTCTAGCTACACACAGCCTTTGTGTTATTGAACACCAATTTGGTTTAACAGTGTTCATGCTTGTTACGACTGATTGACCTGAATCAGGGTCCCTTCAGGCTCACTTCCTGTCAGTGTTACAGTGGCAGCGTTTCCCGTCGTCCCGCCGTTAATGTAAACCTTAATGTGTGTGAAGTTTGTGTGTTATAACATTTTTTGAAAAATCTCTCACAGACAGAATAAGCTGTCCTGCCCCCTCACTCGCCCCCCCCATGTGCTGTAAATGCATTTCTAAGTAAAACATTTTTTTCATACAAACCATCTTCAGAGTATTTATTTTTTTATTCATTCTGTTTATTAAAAGAAGCCTGGACGTACCAGCATCAGTCCAAATGAGTCTGTGCTGTGGCAGAAATACAGAAAGAAAACAAGATCAAACTTTAAGGCTTTGTCCCAACACAATAAAACGTCCTCTGTCCTTTCAGAGTAAAACTAATGTTCAACCGAACAAAACGGCTGCTGATCAGTTAGGTCGAACAGTTCACATGTGATCAAAGTGGGAAAACTGACCTAACTTGTGTCTTTACAGCTTCATCCTGAGTAGGTGCAGAGTGTTGCCTTTGGTGCAGGAAAGTTTAAGACAACATGGGAGAGAAAGGGAGGTAAAGAAAAAGTACAGAAATAGAAAGAAGGAATCAGAGTTCACTGTTGGCTCGGCAGAACGAGCTCTAGTCCAGACTCATGTCCTCGTCGTCGTCCTTCTTGTCTTTGGAGTCTCCCTTGGTGCCCTGCATGGCTCGGGCAAACGCCTCAACATCTGGCAGCAAGAAAAGATAAGGAAATTATGGCAATGTGGAGAAAAGTAGAATAACAATTTAACAGGAGCCACTGTTAAATTAACATTTTATGAGTTTAAAGGTTCTTTTTTTTAAGTTCATAAATGTTGGTGTTATAATTTCCTGCAGCTCAAAGTTACTTATGAAACCTGAAGATTTTCAATAGATTTTAAAAACATGAAATGACATGAAAAGATTTTTTAGCACCTTGAAAAGTGACAGAAGATGAAGTGATCGTTGAAGCTTTAAGGTTAATGCTACAGACATCCTCGGGTACTTCCACACTACAAATTTTTAGTGTGGTACTTAAATGAGGAATGAAAAACTTTGTGCTTTTACGTGACAGCTGCAGAAAAAAAGTCCTGTAGCTTGAGTTTTTCGTTTTGTCTCTTACCTCCTCTGTTGGCGGCGTCCACAGCCTCCGCTGGCAGACCAAACTGGCTCATGAGGGGGCCGAGCTGCCCGGAGGCCAAGGCACTGCTGAACATACTCATCGACTGAAGGACAGAGGAAGCACAGTCACTGGGGATTATTCATCCCTGTCTGATGAAATGAACCGCTGTGCCACGTTACAGTTAACAAAAGAAAACATTATGAGATGACTGGCAACAAACTGTCTCCCCTTCCGCTCCACCATCACCTGAGTAGCTAGAATCAGAAGTGCCGAGCCAATCAGAAGCTGCTGGTCACATCAGATTTAGCTCATCAGACACCAGGTGAAGGCCAAAGGTCTTTAATAACAAATTAACCTTTTGTTTTATATGTCATCACTGTGATTGATTGTGTCAGTTGAAAGACAAAATTTCCAAAGTCTTGCCTGAGAGCCTGGTGGTGTTAACTAACCTGCTGGAACTGAGGAGAGTTGAGTGTGTTCTGAATCTCCTCGGTGCTCTGCAGTAAACTCTCTCCGCTGGGGAGGAAGGGGAGGAGCCTCTGCTGGACCTCAGCATTAGTCAGGATGGGAGCCATCATCTCCGGGGTGCAAACACTCGCCAGGTCCACTAAAAGAAGAAGAACAAGAGCACATCCTTTTGGTTTCTTTCATTTTCTTTGGAACATACTGATCTTCATAACGTTGTGTATAAATGATGCTGTTAAAAGTCCGGCAAATCTGCCAGAACAGGATTTACTGCATTTGCTCATCAACTGACTTCCCCTCACCTCCTGATCCCTGAGCAGCCGCTGCGGGGACGTTCATGGTGGCAAGGATGCTCTGAAGGTCACTTAGCTGGATGGGCTGGTGGGGGGCGGGGCTTCCAACAGAGGCTGGGACCAAGGGAGTCTGAGCTGAGGCTAACAACCCAGACATATCAGAAAGCTTTCAGTTACGAAGCAGGTCAATTTTGACCCACCCCAAGAATTCCCTCATCTTAAGTGTCTATACCAAACTTTGAACCTCAGATCTATTGGGAATGAATAAATAGACAGACATTAATGAATGCAGGCTTAAACTTTGAAATATGTTCCAGAGAACAGGGAGAGTATTTTTATAGGTTTTGCTGAATTCGTTTTTGGAAGCAAACATCTATTCCACAAAGAATGATTTTTAGGGTATTTGGTGTTCAAATGTTTGATCACATGCACGTTAAGTCTGTTTCAGATGTTCAGTTGGAGATAATATGAAGGACAGAAAACACAGACAGCCTGAACTACAGAAGATCATTACAATGATCTGTGTACCTGGTGTGGAGGGAGCAACTCCAGTAGGGGACACAGCTGAGGCAGCGGGAGTCACAGGGGTGGTGGGGGCCTGAGTGGAGCTGAGTCTGGGGCCTCCACCTGATGAAGGAGTGGCTGCTGCAGATGGGCTACGAGAGCTGGGGAAGAGGAGGCAAGACTGAGTTAAGGGAAGGATAAGAGTCTCACCTCAGTTCATCATCATGCACGATCTGCTGGACCACAGACAAGCCTTTGAAGAGCAGGACGCTGATGTTTTTCTCATGTTCAGTCTCACCTGGATGAGGAGCTGCTTGTAGCTGGCCCTCCACTGCCCAACAAGTTGGCAAGACCTGGTCCCGCTAGAGCTCCCAAGCCACCTTGGAGAAACGCAAACAAATCAAAAAGCGCCCAAACATTTATTTATTTGAGCTTAGACTAATTACATGTTTCAACCCAATTGTTTCTTTTTTAAATTTTTCAGAGTCACTGCCTGGAAAAGCTGCTGCTTCTCTTTGTAATCATCTCAAAGTCTCTGCCGTAGTTCATGTGCTTACCCAGTCCACCCAGGCCTGTTGGTCCAATCAGCTGCATCAGCTGATTGTGGCTCATATTTCCCAGCAGGTTTTGCAGACCGCCTTCTCCTCCAAGCGCAGAGAGCTCATGGCCACTGCCGCCTCCGCTGCCTGGTGCTCCAGGAATGGGGGGGCTGTTCAGATACTCATTCACTTTGCGACAGTACTCCTCATCCTTGTCCGTCTTAGGCTCCTGGTGGAAACAGGGCAGACAAGAAATTAGAGCTGAAATCTCTACAGACCAAATTATTGTGTGTGGTGACACACATAAGACTGGACAATAGTAATTGCAGACAACATAATGCTGTGGCCTGTGTCTCAGTTATGTTTACACTAGTATCAGAAAGACATCTGATAATACCTAAAATACCAGATCTGCTTTCAGATAGCACTTGAGTCTATATACTCAGGATGTGTGTTAATGCCATCATCACACCCCTTCTCTGGTCAGGAACAGGATGGAAGGATGAACTATTAGCTGTGTAGTTGCCTCATAAATACGCTGATTACAGACTTGGACACCCTGTCATCACAACTCTAATAGTCTCTTATTTGTATGTCTTTGCCTCCTGCCTCAAATTTCCACTCAGTTTCTCTGTATTGAACAGCCATCTGTCTGCACTCAAATGGACACAGATGTCCTCCTTTCACACAGTCTCCGTTTCTCCTCCTATGGGGAAGAAGATGAGGAGTGCCTTCCTCTCACCTGCATCCAGAAGAACAGTCTCTTAGAGCCAGCCTTGAACTTCAGCACATAAACACGCCCAGTGGTGCACTGGTTCACCCTCTTGAATTCACAGTCATCAGGAAAGATGATAAGGTCCTGGGACAGAAAAAGACACAGAGAGAGAGAGAGAGAGAGAGAGAGAGAGAGAGAGAGAGGAGAGAGAGAGAGAGAGAGAGAGAGAGAGAGAGAGAGAGAGAGAGAGAGAGAGAGAGAGAGAGAGAGAGAGAGAGAGAGAGAGAGAGAGAGAGAGAGAGAGAGAGAGGAACAACCATGAGATTGGTCTGACGCAACAAATCATCATCAAATGCATCTCTTAGTCACCTTGCTTACTCTGTGGAAAGCCAGATACATCAGGATTCAGTGTGTCAGCATAATATAGCATAATATTTGCTTCTATGTGCAAATACAGTCTACAGAAAAATGCAAAATTACAAACTGAGGTTCTTTTCCCCCAACAGGAGTGCTCCCACTGCCCTCACTGTATTTGTGGCATCTATGGAATGTACAGCATTTCTGAATGTCTACAAGTCTGGACAACGTGTGTCATGCTAAACTTCAACAACATGTGACCAGAGCAGCTGTCAAATTCTTTGCTGATGATTAATTTTGAGTTTTAATGATGTTGACCTATTGTTTGGCTGATTTAAGACTTATTTGTTGGTTAAAGGGATTAATGTGCGCATATATAATACTGGTCAGGCATGGACCTTAAATCAAACATCAAAATGCACCATGGTCAGGTCAGTTGTTTACACCTAATACTATCACAGAGCCATTAGAGTCTATGTGTACTGTTTGAATTAACAGGCTGCACTTTCGAAGACACAGTGAAACTACTGTACAGAAAAGTTGAAAGATAATAATTTGTACAATTATTTCAAACTGTCTACACTGCATTGATCGCCCAGCAGAGGGTACAGATTAAATTTTCTGAAAAATACATAATCCCATCAAATTGTTGCCATATATGTTTATAGATAATTAATTAATCTTTACACAAAGGCTTAAAAAGAAATACACACGCATATCAGTTTAGTTCAACAGATTTGCTAGGATGCACTACAAGAAATGGGGATGCTATGGTCCATGGTCAGCATTTGAAATTTGCTTTGCTAGAATGGCCTTGCTGTATTCACCAATACTACTGTTCCAGATTTGGAAGATTTTCTGAAGGTGGAGGGGTTGTACGAATTTCCTCAAATATGACATTTGGTTTCCTAAAAGTCACAAAGAAAAAGTAAAATTAAAAGTAAAAGGGGATATTAGTTTAAAGTCTACTCACATCTTCAACACTCCCAGTTGTCCTGTCCTTCCAGCAGAAGTGAATCAGCGAGTCGTCAGACTGCTGGATATACACCATGCCCTTGCGTTTGTCCGGTGTCACAACGTTCCCCTTCAGGGACATTTTACCAGCACGAAACTCCACCAGGTACTTGCTAGAGCTTCCCCTGGAGCCACTCACCAAGCTCGGAAAGAGAGCCCCAGACGACATCTTTAGATAGCTATGAAAACCAGGCTGAAAGCTGTAAGAAAGAGGAGAGGTTGTCAGATTTACAAGATTGTGCATTCACTTTACTTTTGTATGATCATAGTGAGTGACCAACCAACTATGGAATGTTGGAATGTTTCTGCCCAATAATTTACTAAATTTTTCCTTTAAACTGTGACCCATAGGCTGGTCTATAATGTATAACATGTTTAGTTTCCACCCACTGGTTTGTTGGTACAATAAAGTGACCTTCACACTTGTCACAACGACAATCACCTGAAAAACCGAACGGAATTCCCCTTTATCGAGCTTGTTCACCCTTTTCTTGTGATTTTTTGCGTCAAAGCACCATCATTATAATCAAAATTAAGAATTGAGCTATTCACTAAACTGAAATTAACTTTTCAACCCAGTTCAGACAAACCAAAATATGAAGGAGGATTTCACCCAGAACTGAGAGTTCGTTACTACAGTGTCAGTTTTAACAGCTGGCTGGTGAGTTTTACTTTTAATCATCTGGGCAAATAAACATTTTGCTGACTTAGCACGTCCGGCATGTTACTGACAAAGTTATACTTCTCCCCTGTTCAAAGGTTTCACAGTTGTGAAGTTGTTTATTTGCCTTAAAAATACTTTTCAAAGCTAACAGAAGTAGCCGTTAGCCTGCTAACCGCACTTTGTCGAGGCTAACGTTAGCCCATGACTAGGCTAAACTGACAAGGTAACGAGGCTGAAGTCTAACAATTTATCAATCTGACGTCAATTAAGATGCATAAAACACCAGTTTAATTCGTCTATAAATCAACTTTGAGGAGTTGCATGAGAACCTTTAACTAAAAAACAGTAGTTACGCACCTGAAGTTGTGCTAGCGGGATTAATTTTTTTTTTTTTTCCTTCTTCTTCTTCTGCTTCTTCTTTGCGTCGCTCGCTAGTCACGTAACTGACTTCCTGTTATGTGCCATGAGCGCGCATGCTTTCAGCGGGAGCGCACGAGAGTGGGAGGGGTTTCCGCGCGCCCGCCGATCCCGGATTGACAGCCAGTTCCTCCCCGGTGTAGCCGTTAGCCCCGAGCCGGCTGTCTGAAGGCTTTAACGGACAGGAAAGCGAAACCGGACCGAGATGCGACTGCTTTGACAACCGAGTCAAGTTTAAGAAGCGGGAGAAATCGAAAAAGGAGAAGGAGGTGGAGCAGGAGCAGGAGGAGGAGGAGCCAGCACCGCCCGGGCTAGATTAAAGGTAAGAAACGCGCACCGTTAGCCAGCGCGCTAGCATTAGCCAGCTAATGCTGCCCTTGGATTAGTTAGCGAGCTAACTACTAGCTGGCTTATTCAAACCCGTCCGTGCTGGTCTGCATGGATGCCGTGTGTGTTTGTGTATTTGTGTATTTGTGTATTTGTGTGTGTCTCTGTGTGTGTTCCTGTGTGTGCTCCTTTGATGCGGCGCCTGGAGATTATCCGCTTTAACTGCGGTTTGATTCCCGAGCCGACCGGTATTTTCTAGTTTCAGTCCCAGTCACGAATTGAGAACCATCTGTGAGGGAAGGTGGACTCCGGATCCAGAGCCCGGACTCCCCAGACCACCTCCTCCTCCCGGGGGAGTCGTACTGAGTATTGTCCGTTGAAACGGGACAGGCTTCACTCAGGTTTGAGTTAAAACAGCGAGAAGAGGCCACAGGACTAATCTGGATTTGAGGCCAAGCAGCCAAATCGAGGGGTCGACTTGTTGGTAGATAATTGGAAATGTGGAAGGAACAGGTGCAATTCTGCCCTTCTGCAGGTTGATCGATAACGTGTCCCGAACAGGAGGGCTCTTCAAGGGACAACAGCCAAGTGCTCTGAATTATCTCCACTGTATTGTTCTTGAGGGGGTCAGTGTCTATTATTGGTTTGTGTACGAGATGATCTGAAATAGCTGGAGTGGAACTGCTATCTTGTTTCTGTCCCCATGTCATGTGTATATGGAGAGAGAGCTGGGGGTAGAAGATGTTATAAACTTACACAATGAAAACTTTAATTATACACTCATGGCTTGGGGCTGTAACTGCAGCTGTAATTTATTTAATGCCTTACATTATGAATCATGTTGAGTACCAGTTGTGTCCCTCCCTTCCTCTGAAACCAGAGCATTTGTCCAGTCAGTTCAAGCCATCGTGTTTTTATCACTGTTAAGGATACCAAGGTGCTTCGTTGTGATCCATTTTTGCAGATTTTCTTTTGCCATCATAGTGGTCTTGCTTCTATGCCCTGTACCTGCGTAGTATTGGCTTGTGTTTATAGTAAGTATTGAAACATTACACACACAATTTATGTGTAATCTGTTTGTGAGGATTTCCCCTGAGAGTATGCCACAGAATTTAACCCTCAACAACTAGCAGGAGAATAAAAGCAAACTCTTAAAGTCTGACTGGAGTCAACATCAACAAAGAGTTGAAACCGTGCAGTAATTTCCAACTGGAAAGCACTGTCTATTTTAAGACAGTAGTATTTAAGATAAGCTCTCAGTCTTTGAAGATACATTTCTGCTGTTAGTAAAGAAGAATAATCTATTTGCATCAGCAGTGTTACTGGTGCATCACATTACATCATCTCGTTTGCATTATCATTCTAGATTGATGCTATCAGGGACAGTCACATACAGGAAAATATTTTATCTTCAGTGATTTCAGAGCCATGATCTGTTCTTTAACTGCAATATGATTTCACTCAAAGTGGTTAAATGATGCATAAATGGTATAAATTTCCTTCAAACACTCGTATGAGTCATTTTCATTCTACTGGATTTGGAGGAAATGTTTTACCAAATCATATTATTCTTCTGAGTCAGATCGGCAGCGCGAGAGTTGAGGGCAAGGCGTGATTGGTGGATGATGTCATCATTGTGAGCGCTGGTACGAGTGGTCATCAGTGACTCATATGAAGGCCAGTCACATCAAATCAGGTTACACCTAGATAACAGAGCAGTAGTAGGTCAGAGAGGGAGATTATCACCGGAGCACCACTGCAGTTACACTGAAAGGTGGATGTGATTCAGTTCACTGGTAAGAACAAAGGCTGCAACTGATGCTTGTTCTCCTTTGTGATCGTTATGACTGATTATTTTATTTGATTACTTGATTATTGGCTTAGTCTGTAAATATTCTCTGTAAAAGATGCCCAGATCCTTTTAACGTCATTCTTGTCCAATATTTCATTTGAAACAACTCTTCTCTGTTTATAATTTAGACTTTTAAATTCAGACTACTATGTCTATTTGTTGTTTGTATTTGGAGTTGGTGGGTTCGGTTCCTGAGCCTTGAGCCTCCGGGTACCTCCTCCCACTGTCTAAAGGCATCACGTTTGGGTTCACTGGTGACTCTAAACTGTCCGTAGGTCTGAATGGTTGTTGGTCTTTGTCTGTCTGTGATGCACTGGAGATCTGTCCAGGGTGACCCTGCCCTCGCCCAATGTGAGCTGGGATTGGCTCCAGCACCCCCCGTGACCCGGAAACAGATCAGAGATAGAAGATGAACGCATGAATGTTTGTCTATTCTTAACCTCTGTAGCCTCATGTAACTGTGGTGCAGTGTAACACTTTCCTGTCGCACTGTCTTTACTGTGGCCCCTGAAAACCTAAAATTATCCCCCAGCTGGGACTCCTGCTTTGGCCCACTGGTGTCTGGTATTGATATTTGTGCCTTAACACAGAAATCAGTCCATTATAGTCCATTTCTGAAATTTTAATCAAAAAGTTTTTGATACCTGCAGGACCTGATGCCAGTCCAGTACTTTGTAGTGTAGTGATTCATTCTAATTGTCTTTTAAAAAATGCTTTTAAACCTTTTTTAAAGGTGGATTAGTTACATTTTCTAAAGCAAGTCATTCTGCAGGCTCACTCTGCTGGGTGAACATTTCATCCATGTTGCACTTCCAAATAAAGGACATCTCAGCAGGAACGTCCATCAGCTGTCTTCAGGCAAAAGGGTTGTCATGACCTCACCAATTGAGGCGGGGCCAAAAGTGCAGCATTGAGCGCTGTTTGTCATGCGTGAAAGAAATTAAATGAACATTTAGTGTTGGTTCATCTGGAGAGCATTTTCTCAATTATTGTATCTAACAATCACTCTGACTGGTATTATTTCCCACAATCCCCCCAGCAGTCAGACTCATTGGTCTGGACAACACCAACCTTTAAATGTAACATTTCCATCATAACGACAGTCTGTCCTCAGGCAGTCAGGATGTGTACACAGCTGCCTTGGTGTCATCATTTCTGCTACAATAACACAAAGTCACATGTTGAAAACACTACCAGTCACACTTCCTTAATTATTTAGCAGTTGTTTGGAGAAAACAAGAACAAAAACTAGGACCACTGGGACTTTTGTCCTAATTATTTTGGAGACTTGGTGAGCTACACAGTTAATCGATTGAAGAAATCCCATTGTCAACATTTATCTGACCATTACAATCCTTTCTGTTAACCACATTGGTTTGAATTATACAGAGTCCATTAAAGTACATTAATCTTTCTAGTTGTGCATGTAAAACATCAGAGTTATTGTCTTGCAGTACAGTAAAGTTTAGCTAAAGTGGCTGTTTATCTTTGCAGGTGTGTTTCTTGCATTAGAACTGCTGCTTCATGCTGCTGACATCCACATGAGCCTAACTAAGCTAATCTTGCCATTTGACATACAGACACACAATAGAGGGATCCCAGTTTGTCTTACTGTAACACAATGCTAAATATACCCATGTAATCTGTATGTCCTCATTAAAAACAGATCGCATCTGCTGATGGAAAAGCACAGTTGACTTTTGTTTCACTGCCGATTGCCCCAGATCACGAGCCTTGTCATGAGAGTGTCGTCTGAACAAGCCCTGTGATCCCAAGTCACACGAAGCTGTCAAATATTCACCTTCACTGTCCTCCTCTGCAGCTTCACACTTTTCTATTTCTCTTTTCATTTTATTCTGTCAATCCATCTGTCTCCCACAACACTGCCACACACATCTCCCTTCCTCCCTCCACACGGACTCCCCAGAGATCATTATTTCATTATAATCAATTATAAACTTCTGAACTGAAAGAAAAAACACAACCAGAGAAGCTATGATGGGAGTGACACAGTAAGACCTTATTGTATCTAAATTAGAATAAAAGTCTGTTTTTGGGAGTGCAGGCTTCACAGCTTCACCTGAGCAGATGTTAAAACCTGCATCCTGTCTTCTCTCTCAGCTGTTTTTAATTTGTTTAATGAATCTAATGCTGTTTTAAATTGATCCCCTGCTAGATGGTGGATGATATTTGTTTTTGTTGCCTCCATTTTAAAACCTTTATCTGTCTGATACTGTATATGGATACCTTTAACAATCGAAGAAAAGAAAAGAACTAAAACAGGTCAACACTTTACTGTTAATAAATGAAACCGGTGGTGATGAATGTTCTGTCTGTGAGGGTTTCCCAGGCAGTGATAGTTTCCTCCTGCACTGCAGCCGTGCATGCGTGAGTGTCCATTGATAAAGCTGATGCTTGAATGCTGACGGCTGATCGGACATCAGCTAATGAATTGGATTGGCCTTTTTGCATCACAGCAGCCCTGTGCCAAGGCGCAGAGACAAATGGGGAATCAGGTTGTGGAGAGGCGTGTGGTCTGACCTGGTCATGGCATCATATGAACTAATAAGGAAACCTGACTTGCAGTTTCACTTTGAAGATGTTTTACTACTGAATCCAAAAGACTCCATCAACAGATTAACTACCAGGCAGCAGTTGCTGAAAAGCATTTATGTATTTGTCTGAGAAATCTGTGCTGAATTATCCAGTAACAATAACACCTTGCTATTATGAGGGATGTTTTCAGTTAGTCCTTTGTTGCTACAGATTAGAGACTCCTACCATCAGGTCTCATATATAATTGTCTTTTCTGCTTCATGATTAGGCACATAACCGTAATTGTCCTGTTTAGCTGGAATTTTCTGCTATTTCTTCACAGTTTTCTTGACCTTTGCTCTGGCATGGGAGGATGAAGTCCCCTCCCGTTTTTTTTTTTTTTTGAACATCATCCTGTAAATTTCAGGTTGGCTCAGGTGTTTTTCCAACCAGCAGCACAACCATCAGTGAACACACCACATATACTGGATCACACAAAAGAAGATAAAATAGTTTCTTCAGCCTGCGCAGAGTCAACAGTGAATGACAGAATAGGAAAACACATCAGTCTCCTGTCGTGTGTGTGTGTGTGTGTGTAACTTGATCTCAATGAATGGATGTGGAGGTTCTCTCTGTCCCAGTTAGTAATTGGTGACTGACTGTCTGTTTGTCTCTGTGCTGGAGGTAGATTTGTGTTTTACTGGACCTCAAATGAGCTGTAGTGATGGATGGACGGACAGATCGATAGTACGGCTGTCCCTTCACCACAGCCGTCCAGCCGTCATCAGCCTCTTGACTCTGCGCACGTCGTGAAAGTGAACGACAACAATTCGCCTCATGTGAAAATGTGAAATGTTTTGGTCATAGTTAGGAATGATGAGGAATAGTGATTAATGCACTGCTGTGATTAATCAGATTGAAATTTTTATCATTTGACAGCCCAAATGTCAGACATTGTGCCAAAAGTCCATAAAAGTCTACATAAGTCAACCAGATTAGAAACAATGGAAGCTAAAGCCCCTTTTCCACTGGTCAAAATAAGCATTTATCATCAGGTAAAAAAAAACAAAACAAAACAACAACACAAAAAAACAAAACTGGTATATCTGCTTATTTTTGTGGAATAGAAAATCAACACTTTTTAGAAGCTGACACAGAGAGTGCTGAAGTTGAAAAAGGATCACATTTTGTATAATTATTTATTCATCATTTCAATTATCGTGTGTCTTTTATCTGCGTTTCCAGCTCTTTAATATGAATAATGATTGTGATCATTAATCAGCTGACAAAAAGTAAATGAAACACACGATTTTGCTCATTTATGAAAGTTGTATTGTTGCATGCAGAGATAAGTTGAGGTAAGATTTAGAGACTAATATCTGAGCATTGAGGAAGGAGATAATTTGTAAAAGCACATCATTTGATATTGAATGGTCTCTGTGTGAACACTCTATAAACATGAAATGGAGGTGGAGGAGAGATGATGATGGTGTGATGAGGAAGTGTGAGGGAGAGGAAGACAAGTCAGTGGGGGAGATGATGATGAGAAGTTTTCATGCCATGACATAAATGTTAAATTTGAACGTCTGGAGTAAAATCGACTGACAAAAGATTGAATTTTGAACCAGCTTAGCTGTGAAGGTAGAAATGCATCATTTAAACTCCATTCCTGTGTGTGTGTGTGTGTGTGTGTGTGTGTGTGTGTGTGTGTGTGTGTGTGTGTGTGTGTGTGTGTGTGTGTGTGTGTGTGTGTGTGTGTGTGTGTGTGTGTGTGTGTGTGTGTGTGTGTGTGTGTGTGTGTGTGTCAGTCGGGTTAATGACCAATGTCTTCCCCATGAAGCAGCACTGACAGCAAACAGCGTTACAGAGCAGATGAGTGGGAAAGCTGCTCTGGAACATTACACACATTATTGTCACTACATCTACACACACCTACTGGCTGGCTTGAAAAAATCTTACTAAAAGCAGAGTTCATCCAAAGCTCCCCATGGTCCTCACACCATATCACACCTACTCTGTGTCGGCCTTGGCAATTATTCAAATTTAATTTTTCCGTTTTTCCGTCCCAAACACTCATCACAGTTCTCCTTTACAACCAGTTTTATGAAGATGACACAGTACTCCCCCAAAACACTAAAACAGCCAGTTTGTTGAACCTGCCCTAGAAAAACACAGGTTTTACACACACACACACACACACACACACACTTGTATCCCTCCAGGAATGGGATTTAGTTGTGATCGGCTATGTAGTTGTTGTCTTGTGTGTGCTGTAGTATGAGTGGTCATTACATTCAGTCTTTAATAAGGTATGATAACATACTCAAACACATTTCTTCAAGCTGGTTGACAAATTGTATAATCAGATGGATCAAGTTTTGAGAAGATGGTTTCAATAACACTCTGTCTCATTTTCTGAGAATGACACATTTGCTCACACATACATTTATGTGTTTGCTTTTACTCAGGTATGTGTGTGTGTGTGTGTGTGTGTGAGGGTCATTGACAGTGTAGCTGTAGTGTGGAAATGAGCATTACAATTATTAACAGCTGTGTCGTTGCTCAGTGTTTTTTTTTTTTTTTTTGTGTGTCCGTAGGGGGTAAAAGAATGTTTAAAATGGTTGTGCTCATAGAGTTTCATGTATCTGTTTTCACACAGTTGCATGTCAAACGGATGCCACTGGACTCACCGCAGTTGCCGCAGTTTCTTCAAACCCCCCATGACTCTGAGATATAAAAACATTGACAAGTCATCTTATAGTTATCAGTGGAAGATTTGGACAGTCTCACAGGAAGTGTTGTATCAACAGTTTGTTCAGGCAGAGCTGGACCATCTCCACCAAAAGATCCTTTCATTTCTCTTCTTTTTGGTTTATTTTTTGGCAGTGTACTGTTATTATATGATCTCTTGCTGTTTGTGAGTAGCAATGCATCTCTTTAAACTGACAACAGGATCCTCTGAGCTATTTTTTCACTCTTAAAAACTGCAGAAGCGTCTGCTGACATTCTGTCTCAGTAAAGGGAAGTGAGTCTGTCGCACATCCATCCTATCACTCTCTAATCTCAATTCACGTCAACGAAAGTTTTCCAGTAAAAGCTGCAGCGTCCTCGGGAGACAATTCAGATTCGATATAATCAGATGCAGTTCTGACCCTCCACTTCTCTGTTTTAAGGTAACTGGTTTATCTCAGTTCAATGTTTTTTACTTTGAAGTCTGTAAGAAATTTAGTTTCATCTAAAATCTGCAGGCTGTTGTTTGACCTGAAATGATTTTTAATTTGCAGTGTTTTGTTTTGTTTTTGAACTGCATAACAAGACTTTTAAAACTTTGTTCTTCATGAAAGTAAAAGGCAAAGTGGGAGGGGATTTCCTGTCCAAATTTTTCCAAATAAAAGCTCACAATAGCTTCAAATAAAGCAGTTTATTTTTTAACAGCACAATAATACTGTCAGAGCTTGTAAAAATAAATGCTTAAATTTGGATCCAAACTTGTTGAACAGGAAGAGTTATCACTGTGTTTGGGTTCAGCTGTACTTTTTATCTGCACAACACAAACACAAACCAGGATGGTAAATGATGACATGATTTGTTGCATCTTGCTGTTTTCCAAATGTTTTTATATTTTATTTCTTCTTAGAGGCTTTTATTGTGCCATTTCCTGTGCTCACATCTAAATATTTGCTGTGGCCCCTTTTATGTGGCTGTTCCGATCGGACACATGGTGCTTTTGATTAAAAAGCGTGTAGCTCCAGACGGAGGAGGTCTGATTTGTTTACAGTGAACTGAAAGACTTGTTCAGTAAATTAAATTGAAAAAAGTGTACCAGAATGATAAACACCCAAACAAACAAGTGGCACTGTTGTATGATAATAATGAATATATACCATTTTTGGCATAAACACAACCATCTGTTTTAATTATTCAGTCATTTAATTTGTTATATATGCGTAGACCCTATATGTAAATACACACACACACAGACACAAAGTGTGTGTGAATGTGTTTATTCTCTCGCCATTTGAATCTGACTTTCAGTTCATTCAGCACACACACTAGAACGCTCTCTCCGTTGATAATCCCTCGAGTACGGATGAATCGCCCTCATTGGCTAATCCCAGTCAGATGGGAGGTTTATTTGAGCTGTGACTGGTTAATCCCAGGCACAGTGGTGGGTGGGACCCAGTGAAGTGTTAAATCAACATGGTGTCAGCCGCGTCGTCGCTGAGGAGTTTCAGGGTTTCCATGGTGATAGCAGCCATCTGGTGCCTTATAGGTCTTTGGAGAGAGTAATGGCCGACATCGGTGATAAGAACTTTTGTTTTCATTTAAAAGTTTTATAATATTTGTATTTATTTTGGGTGCAACATGCTTAAAAATTGTGATCCAGTGTTTTGTTTTTGTGTGTGTGTGTTTGTTCAAGATTATCCCTTTTATTTAATTGGACACACACCAAGAAAAGATCCTTGTGGTGTTGAAGGGGGAGCCGGACTAATAAACACATGACCTTCTAGTTCATGGATAAAGTTCTCTGATGGACTGTCTAATTATCAGAATGTCAGATGACATGTCTGATGAAGGTCTGTGGTGTGACGGCGGCGTGCAGCTTATTTCTCTGTTAATTTAAGTCTTTCAGTCTGGTTCAGTGTCTGAGGCTGAATTGGCTTACTGTGGTCTCTAAGCCTGCTAACCCCTGTACACCTGCTGTCTTGCTGAGTTACTCCAGGCAGGGTTAGTTAACAGCTCAGGGTCAAAGGTCAGGAGGTGGATTTCCTGCAGGATTCGGACAACTCGACTGTGTTCCCTAAAAGCAGCTGATCCACAGAATAACAGGGCGTCCAATCAGCTCACTTCCTTCCTGAGGTTGGTTTGCTTACTGTTGTGGAGTGTGTGTGATCTGGTTCAATTAGCTTATCGTGATGCTGCTCTCCTTAAACCAAGAGGCCTCACAGGAATTGTTTTTTCTTTTTGTTTTGTTGGTAGAGAACGTTCAAGAGGGGAAGTGGTTTTAATTTGAGCATCTGGCTCATCTGCTCATTTGTCCTCTTTGTGTTGTTTCTCTTTCTACCTGACAGGTGAGAGAGAGAGAGACAGAAAGAGCGAGGCCATGGAGCAGCAGAGACAGAGGGCTCTGTCCACATCAGGAGAATCGCTGTACGCCGTTCTGGGGGTTGACAAGAACGCCACAACAGAGGACATCAAGAAATGTTACAGGTATGATCCAGCACAGGAGGGAAGGACGGAGGGCATCTTTGGTACTGGGTAATCATGTTGGACTCCACCAGAGGGCGTCAGAGGCCCTCTAACTCACTAAAAACACACTGAATGTTTCCTGATTTTGTGTAAATTAGAATAACCAAAGAAAAGTTCCTCTCATGCGTTTGGGTCCTTTCTGTCTTTATCTGATCAGGAGTTCTGCTCATTAATGATGAAAAATCAGCTCCAGATATCTCTTTATTCTGTCAACACAATAAACTCAGAAACATACAGGACTGATACAGACAAACAATTCATAATGAAATGATGCAATTATAAAATTAAAAAAAATTTAAGATTCAACCTCCTTGTTAAATTTCTTCTCAGCTCAGTTCCTGTGTTCAGTGTCACGTTCGATTTAACAGTGAAGCCTAATCTTAACAACATCTTGCACGTAAACACATCTTTATTCCTGCTACCTGTTTCCTTCCCACAGGAAACTGGCTTTGAAGTTTCATCCGGACAAGAACCCGGACAACCCAGAGGCGGCAGAGAAGTTTAAGGAAATCAACAATGCCCACTCCATCCTGGTGGACGCCACAAAGAAGAACATCTACGACAAGTACGGCTCTCTGGGGCTGTATGTGGCCGAGCAGTTCGGAGAGGAGAACGTCAACACCTACTTTGTTCTGTCCAGCTGGTGGGCGAAGGTAGGCTGGCCTGAACGGACAGGAAGTCAGATCAGATTGTGATCACGTGTCTCCTCCATGTCTTTCTCAATGTCTTCTCTTCTCTCCGCCCTCAGGCCTTGTTTGTTTTCTGCTGCCTGGCCACAGGCTGTTATTTCTGCTGTTGTCTGTGTTGCTGCTGTAACTGTTGCTGTGGGAAATGTAAACCTCGGCCGCCCATGGACCAGGAGCCCGAGTTCTACGTGTCTCCCGAGGACCTGGAGGCCCAGATGAACGCTGATGAGAGAGGTGAGGGCCGAGGGCTCGTTGGTAACGACCTCATAGAGCGTGACCGGCTCTGCATACCTTTAACATGTGTGTTTTCTCCTCAGATGGCAGCGAACCCATCGTGATGCAGCCATCTTCAGCCACAGAAACCACCCAGCTCACCTCCGATGCCCACCACAGCTACAGGACCGACGCATACTAAACACACACACACACACACACACACACACACACACACACCTGACAGGTAACTACAGCTACAGTATCAGCCAATGACAAACTCACAGCTCCTCTACAATCGCAGCACTGATGTACACTCACAGACACACTTTGTTAGTTCACCTGCAGCAGTCATGAATTCAAACACACACACTTAGATAACTCTAACAGTTTTAGTGTTTACTCTCCAGCTGAGCCCAAATTTTCCTACTACAGACCCAATCAGAGGTGGAGAGGAGAGGAGGAGGACGATAAAGATGAATAGAATTACACACCTGAGTGAACCTACCTATGCACACAGCGCTCATGTTGGTTATCAGGAGCGTGAACTCAGGTGGACCTGTCAATGGATGAAGTCGCTGCGGTTTGTTCTGTATCAGGTGCGTTGAAGCCGTAAACAGTCCATTCCTGCTTTTTCCACATCAGTTTCATCACCTCGAGGAAGTTAACACACGTCTACCATCTTTATTTCTAACATGAAATAAATACAATAAATGGTGGAATCACAACAGTAAAATTTGTAGATTGTAATAGAAATAAAACCACAAGGAAAATTTAAAGGATGATAAAACCAAACTCCGACACTTTTGAGTCGTTAGACTTATTGGCAGACGCTCCCTCTGTGCTGCAGCAGGAAGTAGGTCAGTGATCCGGCGTGGTCGGGTGTTTGTGTGTCCTCAGTACAACCCGTCAGTGTGAGGAGGGCGGGGGCGGGGCAGCGGCTGGCATCCATTTCCCACTCCCCTCCCTCTTTAATGGGACTGAGAATGTTGGATGGCAGTGATTCGAAGCCTGGTTTCAGTCCGTCGGTTCTTAATGTCTCAGATTCTCTGGGGATCGAACCTGAGCCGCCTCTCTGATGTGTGACGTCAACAAATGCCTGAAAGTGGACAGATTAAACGTCCCGTAGAGTGCAGGGACGAGGATTGAGATCATTTCATCACAAAGTAATTACTTCACAGCAGTGATTAGTCACATTACTCCATATTCCCACGACTCCAGTGTGGATTTACTGGACTCCTCCTCCTCCTCCTCCTCCTCTCTCTCGACTGATGCTAACGCTGAACCCAGAGCCACAGAGTCCAGTGTTATTAGTTCGACATCAGCAGAGCATTATCACATTAGTGACCTTCTGCTGTCACACACAGATTGATTGAGCCCCATTTTTATTTGTTTCTAGTTTTCACTTTGTTTTGTGAGGCAGTGAAAAGATTGTACATGTTGTGTGAGTTTAGATTTCAATGTGTTTCTTTGAGTTGGTCGGAAATGTTTTTCTTTTTCTTTTTTCTGTTCGTCTCGGTAGATTTCGCTTTTCATTGTTTCTGTTTTTTCTTATTTATGTTAATGAAGGGAGATTTCCAGATCCAAAGTCTTACTTGTTCGTGTGGCAGCAGTTTAGTAGATTATAAAATTCCTGGAGCAAATGGAAAGTAGTTCACTGAGTAGTTTGGGTTCGACTTCCCAAATTAACTTTTAATTTTTTGTAGCTCTAGATTATTTCACACAGGCATCACTCTGCTACTGTAGAAAACAGGAACATTGTGGTTGTTTTTTGTCAATTGTTTAATTTTTTAAAGAAAGAAAACAAGAAAAAAAAACTTAGACCTTCATCTAAAACCAAACAGACTAATGAACTGTCTTTATTTTTTTTATTGCCCAATCAAACACACTCATTATGTATTTATACATATCATGAGAAAGTGCAATAAGAGCTGAATAAGTCTCTTCCTCTAATCAAAAACTTCCTGTTAATATTTTAAGGTCTGGAGGTAAAAATCAGTTTTAGACCGCAAAAAAATCTAATCATGAAACATCTTCACCATCAAATTCGACTAATTCAGCACGTTGAAGACTGTTTGATTTTTATTCCATGTTTTAATTTTTTTTATTTAAAGTTTGTCCTCCAGTTTTAAATTTCTGTCTCTTTGAGAGTGTTTTAATGAAACCTGCAGATGCTGTCAGCCAAATTTATCATCTTCTGATTGGTTTTTGATCCTCATGTCATGTGATCGCTGACCAATGGACTGTCGTTGTTAAATTGAGTTTTTTCTTCTTTTCCTCTATTGAGTGAACGCAGCAAGAAGTCAAAAACCTTCCATCATTAGACCCAAAAGAAGGACGTTAATAATCAGATGACCGTGATAATATTAAAGCATTATTTTATTTATTTTATTTTTCTTATCTTTTTAATAATTAACAACTAGCCATTATGTCGAGGGGATGTATAGAATTTTAGATGTGAGCTGTTTTGATGATGACATGACAAAATGGCTGACCTGCTGCAGATATACGCAGCAGCGCAGTCAGTAGAGACGTAGCGCTTTTCTGTTTTTAGCATGGACTCAAATTTCTGTCTGTTCGGCAGACGTTTGGGTAAATTAAGTATCTGATGTACTGTTGTAAAATAAATGTTTCTGATGCTTCAGAGCCTTTGTTCTCTCATCGTGGCTTTCTTTGTGTGAACGTGATTGTGTAGCTCGGATTAGTCAGATGAAGGAAGTGCAGCCAGAATCACAAAATGTTGAGTGACTGTTGACTGGCTGGATCAGACAGAAGGTGCTTCATGGTCTAATTTATTCTTCTTCTCTCATATAAACAGCGTTCACGTCAGCAGGAACTGGCCTCTGGACTCGGGTGGTTTTGCTCCCGACTAAAACGGACTGAGCTTCAGCAAACAGGGGAAGTGAAATCTCTAATTTCCCTCCCTGACTTTATAACCCTGGAGCAGGACTCTGGTTCCAAAGTCTCAAACCTGCATTCTGTTTAAGAAACATCAGGGAGGGACTGTGGCTGTGAAATGAAGCTAGATTGTATTGAAGTCTATGGGAAAAAGTTCCTGCTCTCATTGGATTTATACAAAACCAACACATAACACAATAACAAAGTAAGTGTGTGTGTGTCTGCTGTGTAACAGTAGAAGAGCACAGCCTGGCATGGTCTTAATTCGGCCACATACCAACAACTGCCCCATATAGTGTGTGTGTGTGTGTGTGTGTGTGTGTGTGGGGATCATCTGAAACCTGACACACACACGTGTCCTCTCTCTCTCTCTCTCCTTCTCTCTCTCTCCCTCTCTCTCTCCCTCTCTCTCCCTCTCTCTCCCCCTCTCTCCCTCTCTCTCTCTCTCTCCTTCTCTCTCT
Organism: Echeneis naucrates; assembly: GCF_900963305.1. NCBI lineage: Eukaryota > Metazoa > Chordata > Actinopteri > Carangiformes > Echeneidae > Echeneis > Echeneis naucrates. The sequence continues at coordinate 1,116,116 of NC_042517.1, forward strand.
CTCCCTCTCTCTCCCCCTCTCTCCCTCTCCCCCCCCCTCTCTCTCCCTTCTCCTTCTCCCTCTCCTCTCTCTCTCCTTCTCTCTCTCTCTCTCTCTCTCTCTCTCTCTCTCTCCTTCTCTCTCTCTCTCGCTCTCTCTCTCTCTCTCTCTCTCTCTCTCTCTCCTTCTCTCTCTCTCTCTCTCCGAGTCACACACACTCACTCCTCTGTGGTTGGCAAAGTGCGGACAAGCCTTCACTCCTTTTGCAGAAAAAGAGGAATAAATTGATGGTCGGACGAACGAGTGTTGAAAACAGACAGGAGAGAGAGAAAGAGCGGCGTCCTGTCCGGACTGAATTTAGCATTCGGGGTCACAGGAGCCGAAGAGACGAGCTCTGATTGGACAACACAACGTGCTGGTATTTCTCTGACTTTAGAGCTAAATCTTCTTTTCTTCCTGATGTCGCTGTGACCTTTGACCTTTCGGCTCCTGAATGTTTCCTTTGTTTTTGTTTTTTGTTTTTTTTCTCACTAACACTTTTGGATTTAGTTGAAAGTTTCTGTCGGGATCTTTTCCTTAACTGAGTCATCGTTACAGTCGATTCAATCAAACTGGAACTCACTGAAGTTCATCTTAAAGAGCCTGTAAAGAGTAAATTACATTTAACACATTTAATATTTTTGTAATCGAAACTGGACAAAGTGGACTAATTTCCAGAGGTCCTGCAGGATCTGGACTGTGCTGACAGTCGGACTTCAGACTGTCAGATCGAGGAGAGAAAACTAAGAGACAGAAGACTTTTGACAACAACAGCCAGCAGATGCAGCGAAAGGTGAGTTTTATCTTTATTTTTCTTTTGTCTCTATTCAGATTTTTTTTTGTGCACTTGCTGAAGTAAAATTAGTCATCAGGGACTCAGATTTATGCAGCTCAGGGTCAAAGGTGAGTGACCAGCTGTGGATCTGCAGGAGGAGGTGAAGCTCGGCGGGGCGGCCATGTCTCTGCAGGCCGACCTGAGCTGCCTGCAGGCCGGCGGGCCGGAGGAGCGGGAGGCGGCCATGACGGCTCTGGAGAAACAGCTGATGTGTCCGATCTGCCTGGAGCTGTTCAACAAGCCCGTGGTGATCCTGCCCTGCCAGCACAACCTGTGCAGGAAGTGTGCCAACGAGCTGTACCAGGTCGCACACACACACACACACATGGACCACAGGGACACACACTTTTATAACAGAGTGTGTGTGTGTGTGTGCAGTGGATTATCAGGGTCTAAAATGGGATGTGTGGATGTTTAACTGGTTTGCTCAAGTGCATGAAAATCACCTGTCTGACCTACATCTGCTGGTATTGTTCAGTGTGTGTGTGTGTACTGGACTTTCCACTGCACCAGATTTATATTCACAAGTTAGAAATTACTTTGAACATTAAAATTATCCACGTAAAAGCAAATGAATCCAAATACAAAGATACACAAGTGGAAATAAATCCTTAAAAAATGTCTAAATCTACTTTGCAGGTGAAATAGTTCCTCCGTCTTTATAAAGGATGTTGTGTTGGAAAAGCCCAACAGTATGAATTCTAAAATATAATAATATAGCACAATGATAAATGAAAATGCATTTGCATTTGTTTTGGGTGATTTTACATGAAGTACAACAACAAAAACAAATTTATCAATCAAGGTCTAAGAAATTATATTTAAAAAACAGCTTTACAAATGTTTTTTTGTTTATTATTATTAGTTCATAATCATATTGTGAACCAGGTCTCCCTGATCCCTCAGTCCTCAGAGACCCGGTCCTGATCCCTCAGTCCTCAGCCGGTCCGGTCCTGATCCCTCAGTCCTCAGAGACCCGGTCCGGTCCTGATCCCTCAGTCCTCAGCCGGTCCGGTCCTGATCCCTCAGTCCTCAGAGACCCGGTCCTGATCCCTCAGTCCTCAGCCGGTCCGGTCCTGATCCCTCAGTCCTCAGAGACCCGGTCCTGATCCCTCAGTCCTCAGCCGGTCCGGTCCTGATCCCTCAGTCCTCAGAGACCCGGTCCTGATCCCTCAGTCCTCAGCCGGTCCGGTCCTGATCCCTCAGTCCTCAGAGACCCGGTCCGGTCCTGATCCCTCAGTCCTCAGCCGGTCCGGTCCTGATCCCTCAGTCCTCAACCGGTCCGGTCCTGATCCCTCTGTACTCAGAGATCCGGTCCTGATACCTCAGTCATCAGAGACCCGGTCCGGTCCTGATCCCTCTGTACTCAGAGATCCGGTCCTGATACCTCAGTCATCAGAGACCCGGTCCGGTCCTGATCCCTCAGTCCTCAGAGACCCGGTCCGGTCCTGATCCCTCAGTCGAGCTCAGCAGCAGCTGAGGCTGATTAAAGTGTCTATTTCAGGCCGATTTGCCCTCTGACCTCTTGTCCCTCCCTCTGCTCGTCCGTCCTCTGTCTCTGTCTGTCTCTCTGTCGATCCTCTCACCTGTTTCACCTTCAGCACAGTTTCCTTCTGTATCTCCTGTCAATGATGATGTCTCATTTCTTTTTTTTTTCTCTCGGTTATTTAAAATGACTTAAATGAACCAAGTCTGTTCAGATCTGGATCAGTCCGACTCTCTGACCCTTTCTGTGTGTTTATCCGTCCATTTTCATCCTCCATCTTTGATACTGACGTCCAGAGTCACGTCTCTACATCAGACGCTCCTATTGGCTCTGCTGGGTGATGTCACAGCCAATCAGAGTCTGTGGATCAGTCCTGTATGTTTCTGAGTTTGTTGTGTTGACAGAATAAAGATCTGATTTTTCATCATTACTGAGCAGAACTCCTGATCAGATAAAGACAGAAACGACCCAAACACATGAGAGGAATTTTTCTTTGGTCATTCTGCTTCACACAGTTTTTATCAGGAAAAGAACTTAGTCCAGGTTTGAGATCAGGATCCGGACCAGAACAGATATTAATGTAACTTTCTGCTGGGACACTCAACGGGGACATCTTGTGATATTTTTACTTCATGTAGAGACGTGTGTGTCAGGGGGTTTTTGGTCCAATCCAGTGCTGCACTGATTTCATCAGGGAAACATTGGAAGATTTTATCCACCTGACTCTGATGATGATGATGAATTTCCCAGCATGCAGCTGGTGTTTGTTGACAGGCAGACAGATGAACAGCTGATCTGACTATGTGTGTGTGTGTGTGTGCAGCCCTCCCTGTTCCAGGCTCGGACCACCATGATGGTGAACAGCGGCCGTTTCCGCTGTCCATCCTGCAGACACGAGGTGGTGCTGGATCGCCACGGCGTCTACGGCCTCCAACGGAACCTGCTGGTGGAGAACATCATCGACGTATACAAACAGGAAGTCAGCAACAACACCGCCCCCAGGTGAACAGAGGCCGCTGAAATAGATCCAATCACAGACTGACAGCTTTTTTAAAGGTCTCCCATCTCTCCCCAGCCCCCCTCCCCCCTCCTCCCCCTTCCTCCCAGCCGACCTGCTCAGACCACGATGGAGAGAAGATGAACATCTACTGCCTCACCTGTCGTGTTCCCACCTGCTCGCGTCTGCAAAGTGTTCGGGGCCCATCAGTCCTGTCAGGTGCTCCTCTGAACGACGTCTACAAGCAGCAGAAGGTAAAACCTTTGTAAACCATGGACCTTTGACCTTTAGAACTGATGCTGGCTTGTTTCCTCTCAGGGACGAGCTGAGCGGAGGAGTCCGTTCTCTGGTGGCGTTCAGAGATAAAATCCAGTCTGTGATAGACGAGCTGGAGGAAACCTGCAGACATGTAGAGGTGTGTTTGTGTTACCGTGGCAACGTCCTCAGGGGCAGCCTGAAGTTTCGGTAGCGATAAGCTTACATGTTTCTATGTGAACAAATGTCAGCTTCCTGTTCGTCGTCTCTGCAGGAGAACTGTAAGGCTCAGAAACAAAGTGTGAGCGACAAGTTCAACCGAATGTTCTCAATCCTGGACGAGAGACACAAGGTTGGACTTTTGGACCTCCATTTATATTCCATAAAGTACACAGTGTCTTCAGTGTCCTGTCGTGAAACCTGATGATAGATTAACTGATCAGATCTGCAGTATATAGAAGAAGTAACACTCCTTGAACACCATCATCACTGTATCATGACCTCGCAGGCGATGACGCAGCAGATCACCGCCGAGCAGGAAGAGAAGACAGGCCACGCCCAGGCGTTGGCGAGTTGCTATGGAGACAGCGTGGAGGCCAACACCAAGCTACTGGAGACAGCGGCGAGCAGCATGGAAGAGCCGGACATGGCTGCTTTCATTCAGGTGAGTGTGATCGGACACCCGGGTCGAACCGAGAAATCAGACTTAAGTTTCCTCCAAAACAGGTTTGTTCAGCGAGAATAAAGTTTTAATAGTGAAGTCAAATGTCAGCCATTCAGTTTGCAGCCTTAGTCAGAACAACAGAGAAGCTAATGCATCATGGGAAGTGTTCTGTGTGTTTTGTTTTCAATAACACACAAAAGTTCAAACTAAGTCTCTGAGCTTCTCCTTCTTTCTTCTTCCTGCAGCATTCCAGAGAGCTGATCACAAAGTGAGTATCCGGCTTTTGTGTCATGTGATCAGGAGATTCTCCGGATTTTTCCTCATTGTTTATTAAAATCAGCTGTCTGTCTTTATTTCCTCACTCCCTCCTCCTCCCCGTCTCTCTTCCTGTTGTCTCGTCCTCAGAGTCGTCATGGCAACCAGCTCCTGTCCGGCCGAGACGCTCAGACCGGGATACGAGAACCTGAGGAGCTACAGGTTTAACTTCGGCCGACAGGAGAGGGCTCTGAGGAGCATCGACTTCAGCAGAGGTGACAACTCCAGTTCGTATCTGGAGGAAACACAAAGTGGACACAACTACAAAGAAAAAGCATCCAGCTGGCCTCCAGGAGCTCAGAGTGAAACTACCTGCCAGCAGCAGGAACACGATCTCCTCGGGGGGGTTTTGGACTTCAGCTCCAAAAATAGTTTGATGGTCTCAGAGGAGGAGCGTCTCCTTTAGCGTTCTATCGATCAGCACCAGTGACTTTCATGGTTTTAAAGAGCTGCTTGGATTAAATATTCCTGTTATTGTATTTCAATATTTTACTTTGTTTCATCTGATCATTTTGTACATGATACGTGTTGTTTGATGTTTTTGTATCAAAATGCAGCAGTCTCAGTTTCCATCTTCGAGTCGTCCAGGCAGCATGATGTTCATTCTTTAGAGACAAAGAAAACTAAAACATGAGCTGTAATCAGATTTGGTATCAGCAGGTTTTGTCGTCTCTCCTCAGTTGTGGAGGATGTTCCTGAACCAGAAGAGCCCAGAGCAGCAAAGCCCCATCAGAATCCGGACTCTGTCGTAGAACCGGCCCTGACGCCACCCGCAGTGGAACCGGTCCAGACAGCAGCCCTGATCCCAGACCTGCAGCCAGAGTCCGCCGAGGTAGAGCCGGAGGGTGAAGGATCAGACCGGACCAAGTACAAGGAGGAGGAGGAGGAGGAGGGGGGATGTCCCGACCCGGTGAAGGAGGCAAACGACTGTGAGCATCAGGAGGGGATGAGCACACAACAGGTAGAGTAACACACCTGCACAACAACAACACACAAGTTTGACGTCAAAGGCCAAGACTCGGTTCTGCGGTCGGAGGCCTGCCTGAGGCTCCGTGGCCTCAGTAATAACACTGAAAACCTACGGTGGCCCAGAGAGCTCGACACACTGACGCTTTGGTGCTCTGTATGTAAAGTGCCTCGATGTAACTTGATGATTTGGCGCCGTACAAATAAATCTGATTTGATTTGATTTGGAAAACGCAAGAAACAGACAAAAACACAAACAGAATCTGTTATCGTACAAGTAGAAAAAAAAACACATCTGCAAAAAGTCAAGAGAGTCAGTTCAACATGAAACATTAACTTTATTGAATATTTTTTCTTTGTAGTGGATGCACAACAACACTCATCTAGGGTGACACAAAAATGTGACAAACTGTTAAATGTGTGAAAATGATCTTCAGGTTGATGAACTCAGCAGATTCGATGATAAACTGACGAACACGTTCAGTTTAGATGAGTTTTTTTTTTATGAAGACACGTTTCTCAGATGAGATGCAGAAAAACTAATTTAAATATTTATTCCACCTGATGAGCCTTCACATTCACAATAATCACTGATTTCATGTTTTCATTGGACACATGAACGAGGCCGGTAACATTTCTGAAAGCAGACGAACCATCTGATCTCCTTCATGTCTTGCCGTCCACATGTCAGCGTCAGGGGGGCGGGGCTGAGAGCAAGCCAGGTGATTGGACAGAGACAGAGCGAGAACACCAAGCTCAAGGCAGTGAAGAGGAAGAAGTCCAGATGAAGGACGGAGCTGATGCCTCGTTTTACCACGGATGGTGTAAACCAGGCTCAACACAACCAGCTGGGCATTTCCTATCCACAGCTGAGTCTGATGATCCAAAAAGTCAGGATATAAAGAGTCAGGATCCAAAAAGTCAGGATCCACAGAGTCAGGATCCGCAGAGTCAGGATCCAAAAAGTCAGGATATGAAGAGTCAGGATATAAACAGTCAGGATATAAAGAGTCAGGATCCGCAGAGTCAGGAGTCCAAAAAGTCCAGGATATAAAGAGTCAGGATCCAAAAAGTCAGGATCCACAGAGTCAGGATCCACAGGAGGTCAGGATAAAGAGTCAGGAACTGCAGAGTCAGGATCCAAAAAGTCAGGATATAAACATCAGGATCCACAGAGTCAGGATCCAAAGAGTCAGGATATAAGAGTCAGGATCCGCAGAGTCAGGATCCAAAGAGTCAGGATCCAAAGAGTCAGGATATAAGAGTCAGGAACTGCAGAGTCAGGATCCAAAAAGTCAGGATAAAGAGTCAGGATCCAAAAAGTCAGGATCCACAGAGTCAGGATCCACAGAGTCAGGATAAAAAGTCAGGACTGCAGAGTCAGGATCCAAAAAGTCAGGATAAACATCAGGATCCACAGAGTCAGGATCCAAAGAGTCAGGATCCGCAGAGTCAGGATCCAAAGAGTCAGGATATAAAGAGTCAGGATATAAAGAGTCAGGATCCAAAGAGTCAGGATATAAAGAGTCAGGATCCACAGAGTCAGGATCCACAGAGTCAGGATCCAAAGAGTCAGGATATAAAGAGTCAGGATCCACAGAGTCAGGATCCACAGAGTCAGGATCCACAGGTCAGGATCTACCAAGTCAGGATAAACACTCAGGATCCACAGGTTCAGGATCTACCAAGTCAGGATCCAAAAAGCAGGATCTACAGAGTCAGGATATAAAGAGTCAGGATCCACACTCGAGACCCCAAACACCGATCCAAGAACTGGACTCGTCCCTCCACCTGCAGCCAGAACTCCTCCCACTCTCCACTCAGCTTCATGCGGCGCCTTATTTCCCCCTCAGCCAACCATGTGAGAGGCTGGAGGAGGAAAAGGAGGAGGAGCAGGACATGCAGGACTGGGTCTGTCCTGTCAGGGCCTTCAGATCAAAGCTTCACTGTGGTTGAAGATGGCGGCGCAGCGAGCAGCTGAAGGAAAAGGAAGAAGGAAACGTCAGCGAGGAAAGAAGGAATGATTCCTTTGGGATAGAGGAGAAGGTGAGCTACGAGGGAGGGCCCAGATACGGGAGGCGATGGTGTGGAGCGGCTGGAGAACCTGACGGAGGGAAAACAGGAGGCGAGCGAAGAGCCTGAAGACTTTGACCGCCAAAACGGAAACGAGTGAGAATGAAAGCGAGGAGAGAGTAACTTCCTGTTTCTCCGTCCAGGTCAGTGCCGTCCGGTTTTGACCTTCAACATCATCATCATCTTCATCGCGACCGGGAGCTGCTGCCTGTTCACACCACCTGCTGATGTGGCCACGCCTCCGCGCTGTCTTCTTCTTCTCTTGTGCTCAGTGTTCTCTCTCTTGTTTGCAGAGTCACATTTTCACAGCAGCTTCAGCTCCTGCAGAACGTCGATCGAGAGGAGAAGGAAAAAAAAACCGTGTGTCTGAAAAATAAAAATTGGCCTACAAAAAGAAGTCAGACCTTTTCTGTCCATCAGATCTTCTCCTCCGTTTCTCTCATCTGTCGCTTAGTGAAGAGAGCACAAACGCAAATAAAACACAAATCATACATCAGCAGGGCCCTTTAAAGGGCAAAAAACTCACACCACCCACATTAGATCTTTCCAGTGACCCCGAATTTTTTATTTTAATTTTTGATTTTGATGTCGGAAACTTTAAAAACCCTGAAAGGAAAATAATTTTTCCACTGGAAGTGTAAAGGGCTGAAACAGGATGTAAACAACAGGAAGCACTTGAAAACTCAGCCCAGCCCTCAAAGGCTGATGGGAGCTGTAGTCGACTCTGTGAGGAAAAAGAGGGAGAAGATCTGGAATCACAAATTTATCATTTAACAGACTCCCTGAGTTCCATCTGATCACTTCCTTCCTGCTTTCCCCCAAAACTCTTCAGACTTCAGTCTCTTTGTTGCAGCATCATCTCTCCATCTCCTCACATCATCACTCCATCCTTTCCTTCATCCCGTCCTGTTGTCCGCCGTCGCCTTCATCTCTCTCTCTCATCCCTCCATCTTCAGGCTTGTCACTCGCTCTTCTACCTCTTGGCCTTCCTGGTCATCCTGCAGAGAGTCTGGGTTTATATCAGCTGCTTCATTTGCACATAACATCAGCAGGAGACACGTCCATCCTCACTGCTGCACCGCTCAGGTACACAGCAGGCTGAGCAGGGCTCAACACAGTAACACAAACACTAACATGAATGTGACACGGATTCACGGCTGTGGCTTCCCTCAGAATAATAATAATAATCATTTCTGCTTCATGCTAAAAAAAAGAAATCCTGATGTGGCGTTACGGTCGTTTACTGACACAAACACAACTACCACCTAAAAACCTGAACAGATTCTCACTTATTTCTGGTTCTTTTGTGTGTCTTGTTGTTTACTCTGTCTGTTTATTTTATATCTCATTGTAGTCATTTTTAACATTTTGTGTTTGCTTTGTTTTCTCCTTGTTGTGGTCATTTTTTCATCTCTGTTGTTTTGTTTGTTTTGTTGTCCTTTTGTGGTTGTGGTTATTCTTTATGGTCATTTTTGTGCCGGTGTTTAGTTGTTTGTTCTTGTGTGTTGTTACTTTTAATACTTCTGGGGTCTGATGAACTCCTGCTGATTAGAGCGGTTTCGAACTACACAGACGCTTTAATTCAACGTTTCGATCATTCCATAGAAAACTAACGCTGTCCCTTTTTGCTCCAGATGGAGACTGAGACTACCAGTCCTCCCCCCTGTTCCTCCCTCCCCCCCCCCCCTCCCCCTCCCACCTCTGCCCTCAGCAAGGCTCCTGTCGGCCCAGTTTCTGCTTCTCCTGGCCGAACCCGCTTCACCAAGAAGAAGTGAGGGGAAGGAGAGGAAAGCCTGGAGACGACGTTCTGCTGAAGAGATGAACAAAGAGAAATCATTCTGATGAGCTCACGGATGAAACTCAGAACCTCCAGAATCACAGAGCAGATTTATCCTCTCTGACTTGTTTAAATATTCAACAGATTAAAACAAAACAGGAACTGTTGTCTGTCTGGAGGCGACGATATTCTTGTCTTAAAAACCGACTGACTGTAGAAGAAAAGGACGGATTCAGATATAGGCTGCACAGTAGCAGTAGTAATTTACAGCAGTGTGTGTAGGTAAATATCACACGTGCATTTTAGCAGTCTTTTAAACAGCGGACCATCTTTGGAGTGAAATATGGTTTAAAAACATTCAAGAACAGAAATAAGAGCTCGTTGTGGCTGATGATTTCTCAGAGATCAGAGAGAGAAACGGCAGGAGCAGAACAGTTTGAGGCTTCGTGCTTTCATAACGTTTATTTTTCTCCTCAGACTGCAGGAGTTTGAAGAGTTAAAGCACCTTTTTCTTTTGTGTTCTTTATATGTTTTTGTGTATCTGTGATAGTTTTTGGTTTTATTGGTGCTTTATTTATTTATGATTTTTTTTTTTTAATTTAGATGATTTTGGTTGCACGTGTGCGGTGTGTGTGTGTGTGCGCATGTGTGCGTGTGCGTGTGTGTCTTTGGATGTTTTGCTGCTTCAGTTTGTACTAACCTGTTTAAATGTAATTGCTTTCACACCTTCCTGCTCTGACAACTTCACTCCGATCCAACTTTGTTATTCTGTTTTGTTTCTCTTTTGTGTTGACTCTGCATTTTTCAGTTTTTTGGGGGATTGACCTTTTGATTGACAGCTGCCTCCTCTGACTCCGCCCCCTCTTATCCTCACCTGCTTGAAATAAAGGTGAACTGTTTTCACTCTTTATTGATCTCTTTGATTTGTTTGTTCATCACTGATTTTTAATTTTTTACAGAATAATATTCAATTAAGTTCAATTGTTAAAACGAATTAAGTGAGAAAACACAGACTTTGTTCTTCATTGGGAACGTTTATTTTTCCAGCGTGCTGTCTTCATCACACTGACCACCACCCCTCCTCCTCCTCCTCACTCACTCCGTTCCTTCGTGCACAAAGTTCAATTTTATTGTCGGTTCACAAACTTGAGTCACTTATAATCCAACAACTTTAACCGAGTTAGATTGAGTGTTAAAAAAAATAAACAGTGTTCTCTCTATGAAACAAACACATTAAACCTAAATAATTATAATTATTATTATAATAATGTAGATGGCTTAAAATGTACATTTATCAAAGATTTGCATTAAAAAGCACAACACACTTTACATTCAAACAAAGATGTTACTGAAATGGTTTATTCTATCACGAGTGAAGAAATATTTCCTGTTTCTTTAAGACAGAATTCGTTTGCATCCTCCAAGCAGGAAGCTGATCTGTTGATTTGACTTTCTATTTTTTTCAGCGATATCTTTTCGTATTTGTGTAGAAAAACTGGCACTTTGTTGCTTGTTTTTAACAATAAATTACTGTAGTTAATATAATATTATAATTTAGAGTATTTGTGAGTTGTGGTGATTCGTTTGGTTGTTTCTTCGTGGAAAACTTCAAACTCACTGAGTTTTTGCAGCTGCATCAGAAATCTTCATTTCACTTTTGGCTCCAGCTTGAATATTTACAGAAATGATTCATATAAAACGATGAACAGGTTCATAATTTATCTGAAAAATGAAGAAAATAATGTGCAGACTAACAGCAGGAAGAATGTTCCTCACTCAACTCTTATTAGAAGGAAGTCAACTAACCTGAAACTCAACAATCTGCTGCTACTGTAAATTTAGTAAAAGACATTAGCTGGCACAAAAAGCGAGTCACAATTCAGCTACACTAAATCTTTGTCATTGTCAACATGTTTGTGGTTGTGTGGCTTTAGTGCGAAACATCAGTTTTACAGTATGTTGTGTAGCTGAACTCTAGTGTTTTGCTCCATCAGTCCACCTGGGCCGTCCACAGATGTGTGTCAGCGTCCGTCTCTACGGTTTGTAGATCTGGTGGTTTCCTCCGGCGGCGCTGGGCGGCATCACAGCGCTGGCTCCCGCCTGAACGTCCACGAAGCCCATCCTCTGCCTCCTCTTCCTCTGCTCCGTCATCTACAGGACGTTCCGTCAGCTCAGTCCAACAAGCTCAGCTCCACAAACTGTGTGTGTGTGTGTGTGTGTGTGTGTGTGTGTGTGTGTGTACCTGCTCTTTCAGCTCGGTCAGCTGCGTCGTCAGAGTCATCACCACCTTCATCGTCGCCGCCAGTTTGTCCTGCAACATCCTCATCTCGTTCTGCTCCCCGTCGCCGTCGGTTACCACCAGAGACATCGCCTGCATCCGTGGAAACCAGTCCAGGTTGTTGTTCTGAAACAGGAAGGAGATCCCGTTAGCCTGTTTTGGGTCTGTGTTCAGGCCTGCTCTCGATCAGGTCTCACCTTGATCATGTGAGCGACGTAGCTCTCCGGTCCGGTGTAGTCCGTCTTGTTCTTCTCGCGCACCAGAACGATGAAGTACAGGTAGTTCCAGATGTTGTGCTCCAGTTTAATGTGCTCCTCAAATGACACCGTCTTGTTGTCAAACTTATCCCTCTCCAGACCTGAAACCACGAACAGAAGCGGCTTTTACAGATCCCAAACACACAGCTTCAGCGCTCAGAGTGTGTGTCTGCCTACCGCAGATGAAGCAGGTCGTCTTCAGGATCTCCTCTTTCTTCTGTTTTTCGCTCCTCAGGTCGGCGAACGTGTCGATGATGACGCCGAAGATCAGGTTGAGAACGATGATGATGACGATAAAGTAGAACAGCAGGTCGTACACAACCCGGGCCGGAAACAACGGCTCCTACACACAGACACACACACATCTTGTTGAAGTTGGAATTTAGAACGTTAGAGGCTTTGGAGCTGATTTTTCATCACCACTGAGCAGAACTCCTGATCAGATAAAGACAGAAACGACCCAAACACATGAGAGGAAGGAAACATTCAGAGTGAGTTTGTAGTTTTTTCCTGTTTTTCTGAGTTTCTCAGAAGTTTCAGTATCATTTCTTTAGATTGATAATGGCTGCCGGTTCCTCACGTTCTTTGATGGTTTGCGGAGAACGTCTCCGACTCCTCCCCCGTTCCTCAGTCCGTGATTCAACACGGTCACGATACACATCAGCAGAGTGTCGCACGCTCGCTCCGTGCTCGGCTCCTCTGAAAAACACACACACACAGATGTTGTCAGTCTTAAGGCTGCATCACTCGTGGTAACCATGACGACTCTCACCTTCCTCCTCGGCGACAGCGCTGGTCTCCATGGTGCAGCTGACTCCGTCTGCAGAGCAGGACTTGAGGAAATCCTGAGAAGCTTCATTCTGAGGAGCTGAACAACATCAACAACAGTAACACACACTGAGGCACTGACAGACACACACCAGTACAGACCCCACTGGATCAGGACCAGGTGGACCAGTCCTGACAGTACCTGCGGCGATCTGCAGCAGCGGGTCCACCTCCATGATGAAGTCCTCCTTCAGGCAGAGGAAGCCGACGATGGAGAAGAGGTAGACGAGGATGAGAGCGAGCAGCGCCGTCAGCAGGATGGAGCGCCCGTTACGAGTCACGCTCTTTATCACGTTGAACAGCGTCTCCTCTCGGTAGATCAGGTCGAACAGCTGAGCGACACAAAAACACAGACGAGGACTTCAGCAGAGAACAGCTGGACGGCAGTCTGTGTGTGTCTGCGTTTGTGCGTCAGTCACCAGGATGCTGTAGAAGAGCTCGTGGACGAACAGACCCAGCGTGGACGTCAGGACGTAGGCCAGGTGGTACAGGAACTCCACGTCCATCACCATGGCCTTGTAGCCCATAATGAAGGTCCCGTTGTTCCCCACAAAACTCACCACAAACACCACCTTATTGATGAGCTGCCGGGGGAGACAGCAGCTCTTCAACGCTTTCCATTTATTATTGTAAACATATTTTATATCAATCATCCATATTTAAGATTCAGAGACAGCATCCATGTCTGAGATTGTTTTGTGATTTAAAGATCAGAACGGCCTCATCAGTGTGCGTCTCTTACGTTGAGCGTTCCGAGCACGATGAGCGTGTTGCCGATGCCGAAGTGGTAGATGGAGCGGAGGATCAGAGCCAGCGTCAGCGGCTGGAGGCCGTACCGCTGAGAGAACAGCCCCAGAACTGAGAGACCGGTCAGGATCCAGAACAGCATCAGCAGCAGAGAGTCGTCTATCGCTCCGGCTGGGGGAGGAAAGGGGGGAGGAAGGAGGGCGAGGGAGAGACGAGTAATGGTGTCTGCAGCTGCACTGACAGCATGCACAATGGTTGTGGTGTTGTTTTGTGTACCTTGTCCTGAGTCGTACGGGTAGAAGAAGGCGATGATGAGGTTGATGAAGACGGCGAGGTTGAAGGAGATGGTTCCCCACAGAGTCATCCTCCTGGAGAACCAATACAACACCGGCATACCTGGAGGGGGAGGAGCTTAATTTAACCTGCACTTAGATCAGCTGATGGCGTTTTCTTAGTCGTCATGGAGACAAAAAAGACCAAAAATTGTGTGTGTGTGCGTGCGTTCTCACTCCTCAGCTTCTTCTGCCACTCCATCTCTCCGTGCAAGAAGGAGGTTTGTTCAAAGAAGTGCGTGACCTTTGACCCCTGCTCGTCCTGCTCGGTGGTGTTGAAGACCCTAAACTTCGACTCCTCTGTCAGGAACTCACAGATGGGATGAACAGGAAACACAATCTGCTCCATGCTGCGGTCCTCACGCACAATCTGAGAGAGCCAGCGACAACGTCAACAAATCTTAAAGGTCCAAACGGTCTGCAGGCAGACCGCCACGTGGCGGCTGACTCTAAATCAGGTCCAGCTTCTATATTAAGATCAAAGAGAGATGTCACAACAAAGCAGTCAGGCCCCGCCCACCTGGACCCTCTCCGGTGTTTATCTGAGCTCTGCTAAATTATTATTAAAGCAGCCAATCAGAAGAGAGGACCTGATCCTCTGTCACTTCCTGTCTGGGTTGCCCCTCCCCCTCTGTTGTCAGCTGACCATCACCTCTATCTGTGACGTCAGCTGGTCGTAGTACTCCAGCGGATCCTGCTCCACCACAGCAGCTGGAGCTGAGGACTTCAACATCTGGGACAGAGGACGGTTGTTCAGGTTCAGCTGCAGACGCACAAACATCTCCGTTAGACGCTGCGGTGTCGTCTTCATCATCATCATCATCATCCTCACTGTCACTGATGATATTTACCATGGAGGAGATTCCCTCCTCGCCTTCTTTACTCTTCTTTGGTGGTTTCAGGAGGTTCTGCAAGCCTTTGTTGTGTCGGGCCAACTGACAACAGACATGGATCATCATCATCTTCATCCTCCTCCTCCTCACCACCACCACCACCATCATCATCATCATCTTCACTCACCTGCTGACCCAGGATGTAGATGTTGTGTCCCACTTCACGCGGAGAAACCTCTGAATCTGTACACTCACTCTCCTGATGATAGGCCTTCTTTATCACCTCCACCTGCACACACAACACGGCGATGACAATGTGGAGGAGACATAGAGAGGAAGGACGGATGAAGGATGGAAGATGCTCTGACCAGCTCTCGTGGTCGGAGGTTGAACAGGATCCTCTCTGCGTTCTCGCTGTCGTGGCGACTCTCCATCAGAGCCAGCAGCAGCTTGGAGGCGTTGTCCTGGCATGAAGAAGAAGAAGAAGAAGAAGAGCATGAAGAAGAGCAAGTGAACATGAGGACACGTATCGTTTGGCTCCACCCCTTGTTGGTGACCTCTGACCTCTGACCTATGCGTGGCAGTGAACGCACCTTCAGCTGCAGCACCATCTCCATCTGATAATGACACAGTGGGCTGATGTCGTTCAGGATCAGAGCGGTGATGATGTCGATACCGTTGGACTCGTGGGTCACTATGCACGTCTGGATCACACAAACAGACACACACATTAATGATGAAGCTCCCCCACCCCCCCGGTGGTGTTCCCCTGCGGCTGATCACCTGGTTCTCCTGGCAGGGGCCCTGGCAGTACTCTGTGAGCGTCTCCAGCGTCTGGATGATGAGGTGGACGTTGGATTCGTTGATGTAGAGGCCCAGCAGGCCCAGACCGCCGGTGGTGCTTCCACACATGATGTCCAGGAACTGAAGGGTCTCACACACCAGGTTGTAGTTGGTCTTATTGTTCTGGCATCGCAGGAAGTTCTGGACAGAAGAAGGACCCGTGTCAACCATCACCTACACCCTCACACTGAATCTGGGAACACATGCTACACGCTAAGAGCCGGGCAGATGGATACACATCACAAAACAGTTCCTGCACACCCAAAAAAAAAAACCGTGTATGAGCTAATCAGACGTGCTGGTAGGGAGCTAGGCTAGCAGTTTCCCTCTGCTTCCAGTATTTATGCTAAGCTAAGCTAACAGCCTGACTCCAGATAAGTAAATGAAACATAGACACTGAGACTCCAGGTCCTGGTTGTGTGTTAGTTAGTTATGTTAAACTAACCTGCAGGTCCTGGTTGTGTGTTAGTTATGTTAAACTAACCTGCAGGTCCTGGTTGTGTGTTAGTTAGTTATGTTAAATTAACCTGAAGGTCCTGTTTGTGTGTTAGTTATGTTAAACTAACCTGCAGGTCCTGGTTGTGTGTTAGTTAGTTATGTTAAACTAACCTGAAGGTCCTGGTTGTGTGTTAGTTAGTTATGTTAAACTAACCTGCAGGTCCTGGTTGTGTGTTAGTTATGTTAAACTAACCTGCAGGTCCTGGTTGTGTGTTAGTTAGTTATGTTAAACTAACCTGCAGGTCCTGGTTGTGTGTTAGTTATGTTAAACTAACCTGCAGGTCCTGGTTGTGTGTTAGTTAGTTATGTTAAACTAACCTGAAGGTCCTGGTTGTGTGTTAGTTAGTTATGTTAAACTAACCTGCAGGTCCTGGTTGTGTGTTAGTTATGTTAAACTAACCTGCAGGTCCTGGTTGTGTGTTAGTTATCTTAAACTAACCTGCAGGTCCTGGTTGTGTGTTAGTTAGTTATGTTAAACTAACCTGCAGGTCCTGGTTGTGGTTCTCACACAGCAGCTGGAGGAACCTCAGAATCGGCTTCATGATGATGACAGCTGGTCCCATCTCTGTCTCCACCTCCCTCTGCTCCACCGCTGGCGGGGTCGGCAGGGCGGCGGTGCCCGCCACGGGGGCAATAGACTGACCCTGAACCAGCAACGGGTGACCTCCTGAACCAGGAAGCACTATCGCAGCAGTGTCCCCTTCAGAATAAAAGAGTTCCAGCCTTAAATGGTCAGCTTGGTCTTCACATTTTAAAGGGACAGTTAAAGACTTTAAAGGGAAATCACGTAGTTTATAAAAGCATGTAGACAAAGAGCGGGCAGAAAGCGAAGCTCCGAGGTCTCACCGCGCTCCAGCTCCTTCTCGTTGGCTTTGTGCGTCATCTCGCCAACATTAACAGAAACTGTAGCTTTGATGTCGGTCTGGGCTTCTTTCATCCGGTCGTGAAGAACCTTGAAGAACTTCTCTGACTTGTTGTCGCCCATCATCAGTTTGTAGAATGAGTTCTGTGGGGAGACATGTCGGGTCAACATCCAGTATATTTTATCTTCTCTTTGAATGTTTTTGGTTTTTTGGAACATTTGTGGATTGAATTTATTATAAAATAGTAAAAATACATACAAAATATGACAAAATTGAACAAAACAAAAAGAGAAGAACTGAGGATGAGACAAGAAGTGATTATGTTTATTCATTATTTCATTTCATATTTTAAACTGTCGTTAAAAATCTAAATCTAAATGTATTTTTATCAACTTGTAGTTTTAAGAGGTGGTCAGATATTTCCTTTTTATCATCCGTCTCTATCTTTGTATTATTCTTGTTCATCATTCGTTGATGACTTCTTCAGCCAGTTTTTCTTCATATGTCAGGACTTTTGTGTTGCATTATCAGAGAAATGTGTGTGTGTGTGTCGGACCTGGATCTCGGTGTTCCCGCCCTCCAGCAGGCAGATGGCCAGTTGGATGCTCTCCTGGAAGATCTTGTCGCTCTTGGTGCTCATCACCAGATCTGTGAACAGCTTCGTTCCTCCTTCCCGATCCAGTCGACACTGAACCGCCACCACCGCCGCCCAGTCCCGCTCCTGCTCCACGCCTGCAACAAACGCACAAACGCTGCTGTAAGCCTGACTGATTGGAGTTTCTTCATTAGATAAACACGCTGAGTCTTCTTCTACTGGTCAGATTGTGTCACTGTTCACCTGCAGCTCCGAGCTCGGCCAAGTCGTTCTTCTGGTTGTTCTTCCGGTTCGGAAACAGGTAGTTCTGCAGTAAAACTTTCCTCAGGGAGATTCCCTGAAACGACAGGAAGCGGCGTTGACATGGAGTCGCCGTCAGACAGAAACTTGATCAGTCAGTCCTGGACTGACCTTGTCATCAAAGTCCAGAGTCCTGATCAACATCTCCTGCAGCGTCCTCAGAACTTGGATACACAACTTTTCTTCTGAAGACATCAGAGCTTTTGTGTGTTGGATCAGCCTGTACACACAAACACGCACAGACATATTTCCCATCAGCCCCCCTGTCAGTGAGTCTCTGGACTCTGAGGATCTGGACCTACTTGGAGATGAACCCTCCGGACTCGCAGCGCTGCCGGGCGTCGGTTCCCTCCAGAAACAGCAGCTCAGGTTGATGGAGGACGTCGACCAGCACCGACAGCTCGGCGTTCACCAGCGGCTTCAGACGCTCCTCCAGTGTGTTGATGATGTCCTGAACACACACACAGATCGGTTGGACTGAGTCCAGATTCTTCTGATGGAGCCGCTTTGACTCGAGACAATCGACGAACCTGCAGTTTCTCGATGATGTTCTTGTAGTCCCAGGGGTTGCTGGACACGATGGGCCTGGAGGACCTGGTGGAGGACTTGTAGTTCGGGTTGGACCGGGACAGAGAGTTCAGAGCAGAACTGGACAACACGGAGCTGATCTGAGCCTCCAGGTCCAGAGGAAGACTGATGGAACGGGTCTTGGCTAAACAGAGAGACGAAGAATCACTGATGCATCTGTGCAGGTGATGTCATTGCTGTGGGCGGAGCCAGAGTGCGATACCTGTCATAGCGAGGATCCTGATGCAGGTCTCCACCTGTCCTCTGTGCTGCTGCTGCAGCCAGGGACAGTCCAGCAGTCTGACAGAAGACTGAAGCAGCTGAGTGACGATGGTGTGATGAGTCTGACGGAGAGAGAGGGCGAAACAAAGGGATGATGGGAAAATGTGACAGTTTGTGGCCTCATGGTGGCGGCTGAGCTCATTGTCTCTCTGACCTGCAGGGACGTGCTGTTCTCAGAGAACGGCGAGCTGAAGAAGGCGTTGATGGTGTCGAAGACCACGTTGATGATGTATTTCTCCAGGATGGGATCAGAGAGACGGTGGTCCCGTTTATTACAAACCTGCAGACGAGAAAACATCAGGATCATCGTCACCGTCGTCATCAGACAGTTGGACAGGAAGTCAGGCAGAGAATCGGACAGTACCCGAGCCATGTCCACTGTAAAGTCCTCGAACAGCTTCCAGATGTGGTTGGACGTGTAGATTTCCTTCATCTCCACCTCAGTGTCCACGTAGCAGTGATTCACAAAGTTCACATAGGCAATCTTCACCTGGAGACAGAGACGGACACTTTCAGCAAAGACAAGTCGAGTTTTTCAGGAGCTGCAGGCGAAGACAGATGGACACGGACGGCCTGCGTGTCCTGTCCCTGAACAGCTCACTCAAGTGCTTCCTGTCGGCTGGAGTTGATTAACTCATCACCTCGGTGATGCAGTCCTCGTGCGTCACCACTCGGACCACGTCCTCCAGCGGCAGCAGCGACGTACATTTGATCTCCGTGTAAACGTTCTTCCCCTCTGCGCAGGCGGCCAGCAGCTCCACCAGAGAGATGTGATACCTGCAGGGAGGAGGAGATCAGCATGCGCAACCCTGGAAACCCGTCCCACGATGCACAGCAGAACTGTTGCCATGGTTACCTGAGCGGGCTGCTTTCGCCGACCCCCTCCCTGCTCTCCGCCATCAGCTCCAGCATGACGTTGAAGGAGGTTTTGTCGTTGTAGAAGACGACCACATCCTCGCCGGCGTTCGTTAGCTAACGGAGAGAAATGACATCACCTCACCACCAAAAACAGAAAAGTGAAACATGACATCTTCCTCCTCCTCCTCCTCCTCCTCACCTCGGTCATGATCATGTCCTGACACTTCTTCACGTACTTCCCCTCGGCCTTGATGATGGTGTGGAGGAAGTTGAGGTACTGGACGTGGCGGCCGTGCGTGGCCAGGCAGTGGATGAAGTGCTGCAGGACGCTCTCTGAGATCTCGGTGCACAGCTGGTAGTTGTTGCTGAAGATGTACTGCACCGTCTCGGCCTCCAGCAGCTGCACGGAGGAGGAAACATCTCAGTGTCAGAACATACAGACGCTCCAAAAGGACCACACTGGACGGTTCTAAAAAGTTGGTACCCCGGGGTTCAGGAAGAGGTTGAGGTTTTTGTGCAGCAGAGCCTGGTTCTCCTGGTTCCCCATACAGAACTTCTGCAGGAACAGGTGAGTGTACCTGATGATCTCCTGCATCTTCACGTCGTTCTGCAGTCCAGAGAGAGAGAAGGAGAACTATTTAAACTGGTTTGATCAGGACTGTCCGGATATCTTTGAGTACCTGAAGCGTTAATCCACAAATCAACTGACAGGCCTCCATTAAGGTGCTTTTATTTTGGTGGGAAACAGTCCTACCTGGTCGTATGACACCTGCAGCAGGTCCAGCATCACTTTGTGAGCTCCCATGTTCTTCAACAGTCTCTGCTGCTTCTTCCAAACTCCACTGCTGCACATTTTATTCAACCTCTCCAGGATCTGAAGATTGGAGCAGACAGGCAGAGCGACCAGGTGCAGAGTTACCCAAAAATCAGTTTCAAAAGAAACCGCAAAAGAAACTACCGACTTTTGAGTTTTTATGATTTACTGAAAACTCATTCAAAAGATCCACATGATCCTGGAGCTGCAGACCGGCACCAGGACAGAAAATGAGCGTTTACATATTCAGAAGTAATAACTGATTTAAGTGAAGCTGTGAAGCTGTCTGTTTCTGTACTGGACAATCTGGATGGAGTTCAAGAAACTAAAACCTTTTTTTATTTACACTTCTGGTGCTGTTGTCCGAAGTGGCTGGTGGGAAACGCCAGGTGACAGGTGAGCTCACCAACAACACCACCACAACAGAGACAGAACCCCCCAAAAAAACAAACAAAACTCAAGATGGACGAATGTTCTCACCTCCTTGACCCTCTGGTAGTTTTCGTTGCCTTTCTCCAGCTTCTCCTTCTTGGGCATTGCTTCCTCTGACGGCCCCTACAGGACACAGTTCTCTCTGGTTATGGTGTTAATTATACACACTTGCCTAGCTGTGCAATGCCAACTTAGATAAAATAAGTCAACCGTTGTTAGCTGGTTAGCAAAATAAATCAATTCCCACATAGAAAATACTAAATTGAACAATGCCTCACACACAGTCAGCCTCTACAGGTTAGTTACTTCTCAGGTTGCAGCTCATTATGCAGCAGAAGTGTGTATTAGCTGTTTGACAACAAAAATGCACATTTTGTGCGTTCACTTTGCAGCAGACAACAAACAATGAAGACAGAATGACATAATGAAGCAAAAGTCCCAAAAGTCCAAACCCAGGACCGAGTAGGTGCACCTTAGTCAGCTCTGACACCAGCAAGCCCCACGCCAAGTACAGCACGTTAAAAACCAGCAGCATTTTAATAGTCCTTGTGCTGGTTTACACAGTGACTTTGTGTTATTTTGTTAGTGTGTTCACACAATTAGTTGTCTGATACATATCACACTGAAAAAATGTGACGAGATGTGACGGCAGTTTTTGGTTGTAACACTAAAGCTTTACGCTGACGATACTGCACTTTTCGTCAGCCCCTTGTTTTTCTTTCTTCATTAAGTTGTGAATGTTTTTCAAAACACCTTTTAGTGTGTGTGTAATTTGAGTAATGTTTGTTGTGCTTGTAGTCTCAGGAACGTCAGTGTTATAATGTTAGAAGATGTTGGCTCCTGAAACTGATTTTTCTGATCTTCGTGAAGTAGAACAAGAAGCTCATGTTTTTGATCCTTACCTCTCCTTTCTCCTTCTTGTCTTTCTTCTCCTTCTTCCCGTCACCTCCTCCTGAGCTCTTCTTCTCCACCCATAGTTCAGATTTCTCCACCAGCGTCCGGAGGCGATCCAGATCAGACTTGATCAGCTTGTAGTTCTCCACATCCTGAGCTGAGATCAGCAGCTGGACCTTCGGACGGACAGAATGTAGTCTGGTTAACGGTAGTTCAGCCAGTGAGTTTCTAAGTTGATTGAAAACAACAACGGAGTTAAAGGACTTGAACCCTGGACCCTCAGATTAAAAGTCTTATGCTCTACCGACTGAGCTACTCAGTGTTCACCCCCCCTCTGTGGGTGAAAACATCATGTCTGGATGTCTCCCGCTTAAAAATCCTGGAACACAACCAGTAAATGTGTCCCAGGGGCCGTCAGCACTTTACATTTTATTTAGAGATTTAAGATCTCTTCCCCAACAGTCCAACGCTCCACCCATGTGACCCCGATGGCTCACAGGTTTGGTTCACAACTCTAACGACTCTGTACTCTTGCTGGCTTGCTGAAATGCATTTTGGAAAGTGTATCCCATTGGTCTTCTTGTCAGTGACGACAAGCCTGTATGTTGTGTGTCTACCTGTTTGAAGGTCTGCAGCACTTCCTGTCTCTGGCTGAAGTGTCTGAAGAGCAGCTGCAGTGCTCCAGATACCAGAGGAGGGTAGTCGTGCATGGTGAGGTGGATTAACACTCGTAGGAACATACGACCGCCTTCGTCATCCACCTCCAGGATGCTGTTCCCCTTTCTGGACACAAACACACACAAACCAAAGGATGCTTAACAGCATTTTAGGTTTTTATAAACAAAACACGCACGCATGCACCTGAAATACATGCAGAAGAACGTACCCGACTCCAAACATGGCCTCCGCCTGCTCACCGATGTGCTGCAGGTTGATGGTGGCTGATGACAAACAGAGAGGTTCATGAGCCACAGCAGGACTGAAGATGTTGAAGTGAATCTATTTATACACACTTTGGCAGTAAACAAAGACAAAAAGAAAGACAAAAACCGACCTAAAGTGTAAGAACACACTAATTTTAAACTTTTTCTGTGTTCTACCTGCTGTTTCCATGTCGGCTGAAATTTCTGGAAGCATTGGGGGAAATTAACAACAAAAAACATTGTCGATTGGAATTTAGTGGATCACAGCTGCCTCTTTCAAGTCCTGATAACAATTAAATCTGTAACTTTATGCAGAACATCGTACCATTTCATCACCAAATGTTATTTATCGAAAAAAACAGAGTTCCTAAACTGGAAAATGTAAACTGAAGAAAAACAGTTGTCTACGTACCTGCGTACTCCATGTTGGTGGTGGCGTCAGCATCAGCCATTGGATAAACTTCTACAAACTCCTTCTTGAAGACAGACAGCAGGAAGGAGAGTCGATAGTCCAGACGAACATTCAGAATGAACTGTTAACAGAAAGTTTGACGCTGAACTGAAGGAAGTGAACGGGTGTTAATGCTAATGCTAGCTATGTAGCATTAGCAAAATTTTACGAATGGCTCAACAATACAGACAGACAGACTCTTAGAAAATAAACTTTTAGTTAGCAGAAGTCCATCAGCTGGCTCTTTCATTCAGCTTAGTTCAACATCATCACTAACTATGACTACAAAAAAAAACACCTCCATGGTTGTACAGCTGTACCTAATAAAGTGGTCACTGTGGATTTTTAAAAATCTGATTTTCATGAGTTACTTGTAAGATCTCCAGGATCTTCAGCTTGGTGTCCATCACTGTCAGGTCCATCTTGTCAAGGCTGTCCTTATTCCCTCTGGCTCCGTCAAGTACCAGCCCCGCCCCTCTGGCACCTGAACCTCCAAATATGGACTGCTTCCTGTTGAGGACCATGGTGGACATCATCTGACCCATCCCATGTATGGAGCGCTTCACATTCTTCCCTTCAGACAAACAGATGGACACAAGAGGCAGAAAATAAATCATCCAAATGTAACAAAGGTCTTTTTCTAAAATACTGCGTTTCCTGTTCAGAGTTCATTAGTTTAAAGTACTTGGTCTGTTCAATGCCTGTCACGTCTCATGGAGGCTTAAAAAAACAGCACAGATTCTGGACAAAAGGTCAAAAGAAATACTTGACTCTGTTAAAGTGTATTCTTTGTTCCCTCCTAAAAGAGAAAGCACGCCCGTATAATTCAAACCAGAAACCAGAGCAGAGTACCTGATCCGTCATCGTGGAATAAGAGCCCGGCGTGTCCAGGATTGGGCCGACAGTCAATGATGCCCAGCAGCGTTCTAGTGAGTCTGAGCAGCTCAAAGAAACTGTAGAAACCAAAGTAGATGAGGTGTCGGGCCAAGCTCACGACCTGGAGAGAGGAGAGACAGCAAAGCGGATCAGAGATACGCCGAAGGACGGAGGAAGACGTCAACGGAGAGAGAAAGGAAAATAACACAACAAGCACACACTTCATATGTGAGTTTGTTTTTCTCCTCGTTCTGGAACGGCAGCTCGTCATTCAGGACGTTGTTGAGATACTCCTCCATGAACACCATGGTGTTGGAGAAACGGTTCTTCTTGTTGTCTCTGCTGTCGTCCATGTTGGAGTCATAACTAAGGACGAAAAGAATCCCAACAGAACGAATGAAAAGCTCTTCTTTATGTAATTAAGCTTTCAGCAAAGGAACCACCCAATTTAGGACTTGTGGTTAGTACCATGACTTCGGAGATGACCCAGGAAGACCTTACAAGGTAAAGGAAGGTGCTACCTACTCTTTGATGGTGATGGAGGTGGGGATCTCGGTCCAGAGACGGGCAAATTTGACGGGGGTCACCAGCTCCTGAGGGTCCCGGTCCACGTGGGCGTGGAGCATGAGGCGGCAGAAGGAGGCCCGGAGGTCAAAGGGCAGAGTCTCGTCCATCATGCACAGGAAGATGAGCTCCACGTCCAGCTGCTTTGAAATCTCATCTATGGCCAGATACTGACGATCCAAACACATCCGGGCAAAGAGCTTCAGCTGGTACCTGAGAAGGTCCACAGAGGAGACACGTCCGTCATTCACTCATACCGAATGTTTCATACATCTGTGCACAGTATAAATCCAAAAGGAGAGGAGACCTGTAGTAGGTGAGGACATTCTCATCATGAGCGTTTCCCTGCCTCGCCTCCTGAGCCAGCTGTCTGATGCTCTTCTCCTGCTTCTCGTTGGTCTTGTCTGTCCAAACCAGCCACACCTACAGAGACAGGAAACCAGCAGGATGAGACTTTGGTCCGTTCTACTGAAGTGAAAAAAGGACGTGGTTATCACGAAGACTCCCAAACAACGTTCTCCTTCTTAGCTACAGTTGCTCCTAGAAATCAAATATTCAGAAAAGAAGCTGTCGTAAAGAGAAATATTCAGACCAGATGGTCACCCATTAAATGGAAACACGCTGCTACACATTTTCATCAACTGGTGTCTTTGTAAACTTGGAAAGAGATTTACATCCTGAATTTGAAACAAGCCACCAAAGATTTGGCTGAATAAATATGCAGGCAGACCAACCTCGTCCTCGTCTCCGTAGTCGTCCATCCCCATGTATTCTCCCGGAACACCATCAGGGGACGTCTCTTTTGGGACTCGACGCCTGAAGACAAAGAAACAGGAAGAGAAGAGAAACCACCTTGAGCACCTTGAGCGTACCGTCATGTTTTGGTAAACTTTATGTGAATATTTTTTATATTTTATATTAACACAACACCTGCACTGATGTTATCGATGAAATAAAGAAATCTGATAATCAACCACAAGACTGAGACACGTTTCGCTTTTTGATGGGAACATTTTACAGCAGATACATGTAGTAGTTCTTCGTTTGATTTGTTTTTAAGATGATAAAAGGTCATGGTTAAAATAGAGGGGACGTTGAAGGTCCTCACTCTGTCTTGATGAGGATGTCCTGGTTTTTCGGTTCCAGCACACATTTACAGATGAGCTCCTGAGTGACGGGGATGGCCACGTTGTTGGACACACACAGGTCGGACAAGTAGTCCAGAAACCTGCACAAACACACACATTTATCCGGGTTTGGAAAGTTGAACAGCTAAACACCAGCGTACTAACCCCCCCTCCCTTTTCTTCTTCGTCTGTACCTTGGCTCACGGTTCTTGCGGACCAGGCTGACGAAGGTTTCTACCTCCGTCTTGGTGATGTGCTTCTCCAGGAGTTTGCGGTTGTTGTGCAGTAAGGCGGTGATGGTGTCCTCGGCCAGGATGTCATAACCGATCTGACTCTGCATCACACCAAATTGCTTTGCTATGTGCTCCTGGAAGGGGGGAGGAGGAGGATGAGACTCTGTGACATGATCAGCTGCTTCACCACGGCCATCTTGGCATTACAGCTGATCAACCTCACCTGGTTCTTCCGGTAGTCCTCCTGGGAGTGTCGGAGGACTCTGTAGCACAGTCTGAGCATGTACTGGTAGGGAGCGTTCTTCTGGTCGGCCAGCTCCTCCAGACGCAGCAGAGGCCCCTCCCCTCCCCCGCGGTCCGTAAAGGGACCCTTAATGATGCCAAAGATCTGAACACAGAATCACAGATGTTTTCTGCCTTCGTCATCGTGGTTTCTTTCTAGATATAAATCCAAATGATGTCTGGGTCAAACCTGCTTGAGGATGTTCTGTTCCCTCATCAGTTTCTGTCTCTCCCGGTTGGCTTTGGTCATGGTCACATCCAAGACCGGCTGCCCGCTGTTAATGACGTCCGCCACGAAGAACACCACGTCCTCCAGCAGCTTGATGGTGAACCTGAGAAACATTTGCTGATATGAACATCTCCTTGGCGTCCTGCCTCCGTCTCACGTCCAAAGTCATTCATTCAGCGAAGGAAACTCACACAGAGCGTCATACCTGCGGTCGTTGGGGCTGATGAAGCCCTGGTTGAACTGGTCCACCACGGTGCTCAACATGGCGCTGGCGTCGTTGGCGAAGTCCAGATCTCTGATCTCCATCACGGGAACTGAGACGATGGCGAAGGCCTCTTTGTCCTCTTTAGTGGGACATGTTCCTAACTGCAGAAGGAGGAGACACGGAGGTTCATGAACACTTCACGCAGGAATCACCATCAGTCTGTCACCACAGTTTGAAGTGGAAAGTGTATGGCGCCGTAACTTCCGAACTCACCATAAGTCGGATCGGTCTCTCCTCATCGATGTCGATGGGCACGTTGGTGCTTTGGATCCAGGTGTTGGTGCACAAGTGTCTCAGTCGGACATACGAGTTCCTGCAACACAAGCGGCCATGTTTGACTGTCTGATCTGTTTCAGAAACTTTTTTTTTTGTTAGCAGTTCCTACCGCGGCACGAAGGAGTCGGTCTTCTGCAGCGTCGTCGGGTCCAACTCAAACAGCGAGGCGATGTCGTTCCCATGAGGCACCGCTACCAGCTTGTATTTGATCCTCTCACCGTGGGAGCGCTTGTTGCTACGACTACCATCCATCTACAGAGAGGTCAGAGGTCATGATGAGGCCGCAATAAAAATACTAATGTTTTCCCCAAAGGGAAATATTTCTATTTCTATGTGGCATTTTTGTCGTTGAAATAATAAAGTAATAAACTAATGGAACTTCTGGCTTTTCTTTTTTACTCAGTCTCTGAAGAAATCAATGCTTCATTTTCAAAATAAAACTTGGACACAGCTGTTGACTGTCAACAGTTGGACTCACAGAGGAGGAGAGGTCTGCGTTGTCTCCTTTATATCCTGGATTCTCCTACAACAACAGATACAAAGACTTCAGGAATCCATCATCCATCTTCTATGTCTGAATAAATCTAAATTAAAGAGCTCAGAGGTCAGTCCAATCAATAATCTATGAAATGATACAAATCTCACTACAGAACTACAGATTTGTATTTCTGTCAGATCAGAACTAAGTGGCCATTTTTAGGCATTAATCTAAACTAAAGTAACTAAAAGAATGATTTCATTGATAACCACTTTGATAATCAGTGGATTGTTGATCCACAGCTGCTCAAATCTGTGAATGTTTGCTGGTTTTTCTTCAACTGAAATGAAAATAAACTGTAATCTTTGTTTAATGGACAAAACTGGACATTTAAAAGTATCAAATCACAAACGATTGATTACTGAATCCATCTACCCATCATTCATTCATTCACTCATTCCATTCATCCATCCATCATGTCATGTCTTCCCATTGTAGTCGCCATGGTTACCTCAGCAGCCAAGTAGTTGCCGGTTGCCAGGTGTTTGAAGCGATAGAGGCTGTTCCAGTGTCCCGCCCCCCCACGACACGGGTCATGATGGACGACCTGATGGACCAATCAGCACACGAGCAGTGAGCGTTATCCCACAATGCATCATGGAAAGAAGAGTCTGACCCATCAGTATATCCCTTCATTCGTTGGAAAAATGTTTGTTTGTCACTTTGTTTGTGTTTGTGTGTTGTTTACCTCGACCTCCCACAGAGCGTTGGAGCTGGTTGCTGACGTCGCCGACTGTCTCAACGTGGTTCGCAGGAAAACATGGAGTTTGCTCTTGTACTCGTCACACGTCAGAAACTTTTCCTGCTCAGCGTGAAACAAACGCACAACGTCCCCCTGAGAGAGCGAGTTGGGGGGGGGAGATAGAAAGGGAGGGGGGGAGAGATGGTACAGAAGAATTCAAGCTTCGCCCTGATTATGACCTCATCTCATCAACATCTGAGGGCCACGAGCATCAAAACTTCAGTACAGAACTCTGTTTTCTTTAAAAAAAAAAACATTTTTGGGGTTCAGACAGGAAACAGAAAAGCAAACTAAAGTGACCTTTTTTTAACCTGAGAAAACATCAAAGTTAAAAACGCTGAATGAATGTTTATTTTTGTCAGGAACAAAATTGTTTCTGTGGAGCAGCACAGACGACATTCAGAATAAATGCATTCACTTCTCAATTTCTCAGAAAACTGAAGTCTGCAAACTAAATATTGTGGAGAAAGTGTTTCTGATGTGTTCAGTAATTATTTGACTTGAATAAAAAATGGAGCTGCATTCAAAATTAAAGTCAAATGATGGTGAAGATTTATGATAGAATTTAAAATGTTTCCAAAGCTGAGTAAACTCTCCTGATATCTCATCACGTCCTGTGAGGTCGAGGAATAAAAGGAAAACACAAAAAATACATATTTTCCAATAAAATGAAGAGAGTTTTGTTTTTGCAGAGGACTTCCTGAGCTCCCAGCCTTCAGCAGACAGAACAGAGATGTGGTGGACTCACTCCTTTGAGGACTTCCTCTCTGTGGTCGCTGAACATCATGAACAGGTTGATCTTCCAGCTGGTGTTGCAGTTCACTGAGTTCACCTGCAGGAGGAGGAAGACGTTCACGTCGAGCTGAAGGTGAAAGCTCCACAAACATATACACAACTCTTAATAGAGAACAAATAATCCTGAAATGTGGTATTTTTCAATAGTGCTCGGTGTGTTGACAGAATAAAGAGCAGATTTTTCATCATTAATGAGCAGAACTCCTGATCAGATAAAGACAGAAAGGACCCAAACACATGAGAGGAACTTTTCTTTGGTTATTCTGCTTCACAGACATTTGATGAGCTACTTTCCCCTTTTACAGTCTCTACTGAGTGACACGTATAATCAGCTGATTCTGAACATGATGAAATGAAAAAACAACCTTACATCATTGTGATAAATGAACTGAAACTGAGGAAAACACAACGGAAACGGTCACACCTGAGAGCTGATTATTTTGGATGTTTATGCTTCTGTTGGCTAAAGAGAGATAATTACTTCATTCACACAGCCACTCCTCAATAAACCAGGACAGTGCTCATACCACAGAATATCTAAGGACTGTTAGTGTCTGTTTATTGAATGAATGTCACCTATTTCTCCTTCACTTTCCTGCTGTGGGACGGTGGAGTTTGACAGACGAGTGATAACTGACCTCCTTGCAGCCTGGATGGTCGCTCAGTTCGTAGTTGGAGGCATGCAGCGGCTGACCGGCGTTCACCGGGTTCAGGATCACTTTGTCTCCAACAACCACCTGCAACAGTCACTGAAGTCAGCGTGATTTTCACGTTATGATATGAAGATTTACGTTGCTGTGGTGAGAATCAGCTGAAGAATACGACTCATTTATTGTAATTGTTACTAACCCTTTTTGGGTGAAGACAAATTCAGATTCTGCTGTTATGATGTATAAAGCAGCTGGTACTATTTCATTTGAGTGTGTTTCCTGTGATTTGTGGCGGGCGGTGTGTTTACGTTGTCTCCGTTGGCGCGGAGCTTCCAGAAGGGCTGGATGAAGAGCCAGGAGCCTTCGTTCCCGGTCCCGTCCAGAGTGACCCGCATGGCGTTCTTCTCCAGCAGCGCCGGCAGACGCTTGTTCACTGTCAGGTATTTATTACTCTTCATGTGGAGCAGCTGGAGACAGGAATCAAACATTTATATAAACCAGGTGGACTGCAGACACATTTAAATCCACCAAAGAGTAAAAGTAAAACAACGTCATGATCATAAAATAATATGGAGATGATGAGATAGAAATAAAACTAAAAAGTCTCATCTTATAACAACAGCCAGACACAATTAAAATCACTTAAATGAAAATGTATGAATTCTGTTTTCGCATTTAAGAATCAATCTGAACTCTAGTTCCTTTTGTGTGTGTGTGTGTGTGTGTGTGTGTGTGTGTGTGTGTGTAAAGGAGTGGATGACCCACATAATCCTCTCCACACCTTCCATACACACACTTTACTCATGCAGGAATCTTTATCTCACAATCTGACTCAAAAGGGACACACCTTACCTGTGTGTGTGTGTGTGTGTGTGTGTGTGTAACAGTCATCCATATATCACCACAGTCAAAAGGACATGTTACCACCATTAAAGGAGGGAGGGGTCACCTGGTTGTCATGGCAACTGATATTACTCAAAACAGCCAGGTGAGCGACTGAAGGGATTCAGATGATGATCTGGTGTTTAAAATCACCAACTTCACATTCACAGTAATGATAATGTTTATCATTGAGCTCTTCCTTTGCTTGTTTGAAAATGTGAAGAAAGGAAATACACAAACGGACACAATCAGAATGAACCTTTCCTGGTTGTGTGTTCAACATGTTCCCTGAAGTAGGGGAGTATTAACCTGCATGTACGTTTATGAAGTGAGAGTTTTTAGTGAAAGGACAAACTCCATCAGATAAACTTCACCTGAAGAAGTAGAGCATCAGACTTTTAATCTGAAGGTCCAGGGTTCAAGTCCATACTGTACACTGTAGACCACATCGCAGAGGAGCTAAAAGACGACTTCTTCTATTCTTAGTATTCTGGTTCACACGAAGCAAATGGACTTCCTGTTTCATGTGACAGCCTCCGACAGCCTGGTTTTTATCGCATTGGTGGGCTGTCACCTTTGAGGTGGTCTGAGAGTCGTTAACCGAACCTGCCATCATGTGACTCATCGGGGTCACATGGGTGGAGGTGTGAATGGGGGCTGGACTGCAGACTGTGTGACGGGTGGATGACAGTTGGAGTTGTGAGCTCCCACCACCTCTGCTCAGGGATGGCCATTCCAGTTGTTGACGGGCTTTGACTTCATCTAAAAAGTTAATTTCTTGTGAGCTGGCTCTCTCCAGGCGACCTCTGACCCTCCGTAGGGTCAGAAAAGTAGCAACCCTCAAATACTGGTTCTTGGTCTTCGCTGATGGTTGGTGGATAGAATGAAGGCTCTTTAACAGACGAACAGTTTACCTCACATGCCAACGTGATATCAAAGATACAAGAACATCGGTTGAACTGATCATTCAGTCGACTCGACTTCCTGATCTGTCTCCTTGTTCACAAAACAACACGAGGCCAGTGAGACGCAGCAGCAGGTCCTTTACCTGGATGACTGTCCCGTATTTCACAACGTCTCCATGGACTTTCTTGTTTTCTGTCTCGTTCTGCTTCTGCTCCAGGTTGGACGCATGCTGCACACACACAAACACACAGAACGTGGGTGATGTAGCGTAGCACAAACACTGGAAGTGTCTTTGTCATCATCTTTTTAGTGTGTAAAGTTTACCTGCAGTTTCTGCAGCAGAACCACGTCAGCGATCTTGTCCTTCTCATGTTTGGCTTGTTTGGCCTTCCAGAACTGTTTCTGGGCCGAGTACCGGCTCATAGGACACACCTTGAACAGACAATCTGAGCGAAGACAAAGGCAACAAAAAAGGAATACACAAAAGGTGAGAAATTACTGTCATGACATAATCATAGTCTTTTATTCTGCTTTGCTCTCTAGTCACATGATGTTGTGTTGTGACTGACAGGTGTGATCGACTCAATGTTTTGGTTTCAGAAACATTTACAGGTTATTAATCCTCTTGAGCGGTTTGATTTCCATCCAAAAAGCACAGCTACGCTGACAACGCCCACGTGTGGCTGTCAACCTGCTCGACAACCAGCCGACTCAGGCCTGGTTAAGAAGCCTGAGTAGTTCAGTCAGTAGAGCATCAGACTTCTAATCTGAGAGTCCAGCGTTCAAGTCCCTGTTCAGGCGGTGCACTTTCTCCAAAGCAGGTATTCCAGTCTGGCATAAAACGTCAGTCAGTAGATGTTTGCTTGATTATACAGAGTGGCCTGACTTCGATCTTTGGAGCAAAGTTTGGTCAATCTTTCTTTCACACAACGTCTGAAACATCCAGAGTCCTACAGGCTTCCCTGCTGTGTATTCAGCCAACAAGTCTGCAATGCAAACACGGAGACAGTTAAAGTGTTTCTACCGTATCAGCAGCCATGAATTATGAGCTGTTTGACTTTAGCTCAGTTGGTAGAGTGTCAGACTTTTAATGTGAGGGTCCAGAGTTCACGTTATAAACTCTTAAGTTAAACGAGTATGTCATGTTTGAGATGTATTTAGTTGTGCTCCATCACACTCGTCACATCGTGTCCAACAATCCACACACTCAGGCCTTTCATAGGGTTAGCATGCAAAAGGTTTGTGAGGGGCCACCGAGCTGTCTGAGGAAGCTGCAGACCTGCTGTGAGGGGAACAAGGTCGCCAAGCCGCCTTTATCCTTCCCAGATACCAATGATGAGTCTGCGCACAACACAGTAGGTAGCACGAGGCTAACTGGGCGGCACAGGAAGTAACCTCCATCCAGCCTCTGGATCAATATTCTGAGCAGCTGGTGGAAAAATCAAACATGAAAAGACTTCCAGGTCTTTAGCAGGTTGTCGTGTTGTCACCTTTGAGTCGTTACCCAGCCCAGCCATCATGTGAGCCATCGGGGTCAGAAAAGTACCAACCAACAGTTTACGTCACATCAAAGATACCAGAAGAACATCGGTTGAGGTCTGCTGTTGGTCGTGAACTGATCAATATTCTGAGCAGCTGGTGGAAAAATCAAACGGATTCATCCAAACTGTGCGGCGTCAGGCGGCTCATTAGCTTTTATTGTTATTCTTTAACTGCAACAACAAACATTACACAACAGAATCAGAGAGAATGTGAGCAGTCAATACTGACTGTCCTGCACACTTTTAATGTGTGTGTCTGTGTGGTTGTAGGCAAACACAACAGGTTTAGGCATCTTGACTTAAGAAAATGAAGCTTTAACATGTGCACACAACAAGACACACTGACACACAAAGACCAAAGACCTCAAACCAGGAGCACAGACACACACATCACACATAAACAGACACACAAAAAAAAAACAGAAAAAGTCAACTTCAACTATCTATTTGAATTATTTTCAGTCGCACACAAACAATAACAAACACAACAGGCTGACCTTTGTGCGTTTGAAGTTGTGAAGAACAGAAATTTGATTTTTGAAACATTAAAGAAGACCAACGGACAAACTCTCTGCACATCACTTCCTGTCCCCGCTATAATAAAAGCCTGATGCCTCTGGTTTCCTGTCTCCACCAACAGGTGGGCCCTGGTCTGGATCCAGATCAGTCCAGTTCAAAACACACACACACATCTCTAACAGCTAGCAGCAACCAACCCAACATGAGGCAAGACACCAAAGAACTTAAACTTTCGACTGCACACCAGAGACCAGAGACCTCGGACTCAGATCACTGATTGTATTTTTGCTCTGTACTCTAATCCCCCCATTCTGGTCTATTTCTCTCTAAATGGAGTGTCATTTCAAAAATGAACATCATGTTGTTGAAGACTTTAAACCATAAAAAGAATCTGTTGGGTATTTTCAGCTTTGAAAACTTTGAGGTGTCAGTTTGTCACTTTGTTTGATCTAAAAACTAGTTCAACTGTCCCCGAGCTAACACACAGCAGATGGTAGTGTGCGTGTGGAACACCACCAGGCGTCTCTAACGGCTCAAACTGGACTCCCATCACACACGCAGTATTTATATTTCATGCACTGGAGGTTTTCAAGGCTCCACTCGGTTCTTCCTACATACACATGACCCGAGACCTGGTTTGGGTGTTCAACACACTCCAACACACTCAGACTAGAAAGAGACCGCATCAGGAAAATAAACCACATCGTTCATGACATAATTAGAAAAAAATTTAAATATATGATGATGATAATAACTATTTAACTTCCAACAGGACGATCCAGTCCTGAACCAGGAGCCCTGCAGGTTTCGGGTGTTTAACGGTCTAATGAAGCGTTAGAAACACTGACATAGAACCACAAACTCACCAACACAGACACACACTCGGTCCTACCTCTGAACTTCTTTGGAGGATTCTCCAAATCTCCAGCAGCAGGTTCAACCACACAGCGGTCATCGACCAACCTGCAGACACAGACAATCATTTATCATCATCAGTTCAATGAGCCTGGTCCTGAAACTCCAGTTTATGTTTTCATGGAAGACTTTGTGCAGAAGTAAACAGTAAAAACCTTTAAAGGTACATACAACCCAATATAAATGTTTCAGACAGTAAATATAACAGAGGAAGAGGAAAAATAAGGCTCACATTAAAATAAAGTTTTTAGGGATCAGTTCAGAGTGAAAACTGGAAGGTGATCAGCTGGTCTGACCCTGAACTGGGACACAGCTCTGGACTCGCCTCACTTTTAGATTAAAAAGAAGAAAATCGTCTTTCTGTCTTCGCCAACAACTTCGGCCAGCTCAGTGATCTAAATATAAGTCTTCAGGGGAACCCGGATCGGTCCTGGACCTCTGTGATGTTTCGGGCTCATTCCAGTGAGCCAGTTTGAGATGGTTATTTATAAAAATGGACTTCATTCTGTCGTTCTGTCCTTGGCAGGCAGTAAAGATGTGAGGAGATGTGAGGACCAGCTCTGCGTTTCTACCTTTTCAGATTAATTTGTGATGTGCAAACTTATCAACCCGATCTG
This sequence comes from Echeneis naucrates, assembly GCF_900963305.1. NCBI lineage: Eukaryota > Metazoa > Chordata > Actinopteri > Carangiformes > Echeneidae > Echeneis > Echeneis naucrates. The sequence continues at coordinate 1,151,054 of NC_042517.1, forward strand.
GACTCAACGACGTGTTAACAGAGCGACTCATGCTTTGGTTTGGTGTGAAGCGTCCAGACCTGCAGACGCCGCCATGCTGTGGTCAGACTGACCACGACTCGAGGCGTGAAGCGGCGCTCAGTTTTAATTTCAAGAGAGAGACTCAGCCTCCTGTTTTAGTCCCGGTCCTCGGACCAGGACTCCGTGGAGACCAGAACTAGAGAACAGTTAGCTCAGTTAGCACCAGCTGTGCTAACGCTAACAGGCCCTCAGTCAGACCCAGACTGTTCAGACCAAGCAAGTAAAAGTTTGTTACGGTCTCACGTGAAACATGATGCTCCATTGAGAGGGAAACTTCCATGTGGTCTTTCTTTTTCAATAATTCTGACTATTTAAGGTCGGAGCACGACTCTGTCTGTGTGGTCATTAAAGTTAATCTGTTTGACCAGCAATGTTTAGGAAACAGAAGAAACAGAAAGGGCCTCAAGTGCAAAACACACACACGTTAATCCCTCTTTTCATGCAGTGAGCAGACAAAGTGCAGTCAGAAGGATTACCTGTTCTTTCAAACACACATTAACCATATTAACTGAACATTCAGCAGGAGGCCAGGTGTGCGTGTGTGTGTGTGTCTGTGACACATACTGACAGACATTTTGTGGACTTCTGTTCCTTACAGGGACAAAATCAGATCTCATTAAGGTCAATTGTTAATTTTAAGGTGAAGTTTAATTGCCAGGAAATCAATGAAAGTCTATGTGATGTCAACAACGTGTCTCCACGTCTGATATCACAGAAGAGTCTTGTTCTGTCTGATCCACCGATTCACGTGCAAAACATCATTTAAATCTGTTTTGACAACATCCTTTTTGCATAATTGCAGTGTTTGTGCACTGATTTGCATCCTGGTTCAGTCAGACTCACACAGGCCGAAGACAAACCAGAACCCACAATGTCCAAACAAAGTGTGTGTGTAGAGTGACTGCGGGAAGCTGCAGCTCCCATTTAATAGATAATCATCTGCCAAACAAGCTTTTATGACCCCGTCCACAGAAGTCGTCAAATCGATGAACGAAAGGCAAACAGAGGACGGACACAGGACAGAGACGGGTGATTGGTTGGGAAGTCGGACAGCTGTCTCGACAGCTCAGAATGCCGTTCAAAATAAACCTCCAGACTTCTGAGCTGCTCTGTGCTTTCTTTAAAAAATGACTCAGTTCCTTCTTCTCTTTTCTTTCAGTGCCTCATGGATACGACCTTTCAGAACTGCTATCCAAATAAAAGCAATTACAATGTTAACTATTATACCTGCTATTAGCACAGCCATATTGACACTGTCGGGGAATAGCAGTGTAAATATTCCTGCACTTCCTTAAGCATCCAACCGTATCCGATCTCCGCCTGTTTAATCAAACAAAATGAATGTAGATAAAGAAAACTAAAGCTGAGCCTCGATGACTCACGTTTTGTTTGGACGTGTTAGTGCGTCTCAGAAGGTTTGAGCCTTTAATCCAGTCTGTGTTTTACAGCTACAGTTATTATTTTCAAAATGTCCAACTTCACTTTCAAAACACATCTTTAAACAAAAACACCGTCCCGTTTTTTTGAAGGCTCGTTTCTCACGGCTGCAGACGAATGTCTGGAAGGGAGGGGACGTGTGGACGTTTTCTACACTGCTTTATTTTTCCATCCTGTTTTTTTCTTCCCATTTTCTGTCTCTCTTTTCAACCTCCATCATACGACTACAGCCAATCAGGTCTATTGTCTACCTGCCAGGTGTGTCTTTCAGGACGCACACAGGTATGTTGACTCAGCGTCAACATCTGTTTCAGAGCTGATGTTGAAACTGTTGCTCCATCTTCAGAATCTCGTTGCTCCCTTCCCGTCTCTTCCCTCCCTCACCCGTCTGACACAGTACAGATTTTAATGCGTGCAGCTTTTTTTTAAATTCTTATTTATATGCCTTTATTTTGTTGAATAAGTGGCAGAGAGGTAACAGGAAACAGGAAAGTGAACTGCTGGCTGGTTGAACCAATCAACCACCTGTGCTGCCAAATATCTGCAGACTTTTGTCCGTCTCATCTGGCTGACACTTCAATTCACAAATTAAAGTTTCTATTGTTTCATTCACGGAGGCAGCAGATTGAAGATGATGATCAGATTCAAACTGAAGGTCTGAGTGGAGAAGGAGCCTCACTGACTTCGCAGGAAGTCAGGAAGTTTTTTTACTTTCATGTCTACAAAAGGAATAATGGGAAGAATCCGGCAGCAGAATTTGACTGTAGGGAAACCAGCACATCCTCACTCTCTAATCTTTATTCAAATACGTCTCCGCCTCAGCTTTCAGCAAATGAAAACTGACAGCTGAGGTCCAGATCCCGGAGGTGTTGGACTGGGCTCAGGTCAGACCAGGAGGATTCTGAACATCCGAGTCCAGCAGACTGTTTCTTTACAGAAACAGGAAAGCCACAAACACAACGTTGCTGCAATGTTTAGGTGTGTGTGCAGCCACTGTTCGTTCTGTTTGAATAATTGGGTGGAGAACAGTCTCTTCCTGCTGGTTTAACAGGCCTCCGCTGATATCTAAGATGTGATGATAAAATGATGCTGTAGATCTTTTAAAGCCACATTAAGGCGTTTCTATGTTTGTGTGCTCCACTGAAGACAATGCTGGAGCTGAAAGTCACGGGTCAAATGTCTGGCTGCTTCCAAGGTATTCATGGAAAGTTGAGTGGAAGGGAAAAGTGTGGACAAGCAGCAGGAACGACTGCAGCCTGGAGAAGAAAACCCAGGAGACCAGTCCTGGTACCAAGTCCTGAACCGACGACTCTGGCCCGGACTGAGGACCGCCGTTTATTGGTCCAAAGTGTCTTTACAGATTCATCTGTAAGTCCAGGTCCAGGTCTAGAGTCTGGAGGAAGAGGTGGAGGCCCTGAGTCCGAGCTGCTTCAGGTCCAAAGTGAACTTTCTTCAGTTCCAAACAGGAAGTTTGAAAACAGCAGCAGCTAAAAAAAAAAACAAAAACGACAGCCAATGCCACGGATTAGCATCTGTTAGCATGTGACGCTAACGTGGCCAAAAGTGATGACCTACAGTTCCTATTGTGACTCAGATCAGTGAAAGTCAACAAGCTAAAGGTCACCGAGGGCAGCAAAGGTCAAGATGCACACACACACACACACACACACACAGAGGGATTCATACACACAAACGTCCAGGAAACCCACACAGACAAACACACATTCACAATGGAAATCTCTCTTGGACATACTTCGTACCACTTCCTTTTCCTGCCATACAAGCGGTTACCACTGTGAGTGTGTGTGTTTGTGTTTGTGTGTGCGTGTGTGTTAAAGGCTGTATCCTTGACAGCACAGCTCCGTTTCTATTCTTATTCACTGAACGTTAAATAGTTTGAGAAACTTTTTGCTGGAAACTTAAACTGAAACTGCAGCGAGGAAAGTCACTGTTTCTGCTGAAAAGAGTTCACAGATGAGTCAGAAAACAGTCGGCTATAAAATATTCATCATTTCATCTGATATTTCCCCACAGACATCCGTTTGAGGTCATTTTAAAGTGTCATCATTAGTTTACACCAAAAGCCGACTTTATTTACACAGAAACATCCAGAAATTCTCCAAAGCACATTCAACTGTTTGACCTCAAACGTTTTTATTTAACGTGACATTAACGGAGGATGTGTTTGTGTTCTGTTCAGATTTTAAAGCGCTTCAGAATATCTGGAGTGATTAGCATCTGTTAGCATGTGATGCTAAGGTGGCTAAAAGTTTCTGCAGTGACTCAGATCAGTGAGACACACACACACACACACACACACACACACACACTCACGCACACAGAGGGATTGATACATCACACACTTAATGAACCAATCCCATTCCATGTTGGGAAAGGGGGCGGGGCTAAATAAACCTGAAACCTGTTCCATACAGAGAGGCAAAGTTAGCAATTTAGCACGATTGTACGTCTTCAGCCCGCCAGGGACCGCCTCCTGACCCCGACCCTTCGCTCCCGTCGTCAGGACAACGGCCACTGGATGTCACCTAGCAACAAAACCTGAGGTCATAATAACTTGTTGCACAGGTGACCTGTGGATTCACCTCTGAGACACAGATACACACAGACATACAAACAGACACACAAACAGACACACACAGAGATACACACAGACATACAAACAGACACAAACAGACATACAAACAGACACAAACAGACACACACAGACACACACAGACATACAAACAGACACACAAACAGACACACACAGATACACACAGACATACAAACAGACACAAACAGACATACAAACAGACACAAACAGATACACACAGACATACAAACAGACACACAAACAGACACACACAGATACACACAGACATACAAACAGACACAAACAGATACACACAGACATACAAACAGACACACAAACAGACACACACAGATACACACAGACATACAAACAGACACAAACAGATACACACAGACATACAAACAGACACACAAACAGACACACACAGATACACACAGACATACAAACAGACACAAACAGACATAAACAGACACAACAATACACACAGCCATCACCAACAGACACACACAGACACACACAGGACCTACAAACAGACACAAACAGACAGACCTCAAACAAAATAACAGACACACACACAGACACACAGACATACAAACAGACACACACAGACACACACAGATACACACAGACATACAAACAGACACACACAGATACACACAGACATACAAACAGACACACACAGACACACACAGATACACACAGACATACAAACAGACACAAACAGATACACACAGACATACAAACAGACACACACAGACACACACAGATACACACAGACATACAAACAGACACAAACAGATACACACAGACATACAGACACAAACAGATACACACAGACATACAGACACAAACAGATACACACAGACATACAAACAGACATACAAATAGACACACAGACACACACAGACATACAAACAGACAGACAAACAGATACACACACACATAAAAAGAGACACACACACAGATACACACAGACAGACAAACAGATACACACACACACAGACACACACCATCCTGTCTGAAGGTGTTGCAGATCAGGTCAGAGTTGTGTTACAGACTGTACACAATCTAGACCATGAATTTCACATGGTGGTTTTGGGGGGAGTGTAATGGAAACTTTACCACACTGTAACACACACACACACACACACACACACACACACAAACACACACACACACAAAGTTTCAGTACAGGACCCGACTTGTTCTGTGGAGACTAAACCAGCAGCAGGCCGACACCTGTTGGCTGCACTTTTAGCTGATTGAACTAGTTTTTCTTCACGGCCCCTCAGGCTCCAAAGGTCTGAGCTGATAAGATCCTGAGGGCCAACCTGAGGGCCAACCTGAGGCTCAACCTGAGGCCCAACCAGAGGCCCAACCTGAGGCCCAACCTGAGGGCCAACCTGAGGGCCAACCTGAGGGCCAACCTGAGGCTCAACCTGAGGCCCAACCAGAGGCCCAACCTGAGGCCCAACCTGAGGGCCAACCTGAGGCCCAACCTGAGGCCCAACCTGAGGCCCAACCTGAGGCCCAACCTGAGGGCCAAACTGAGGCTCAACCTGAGGCTCAACCTGAGGGCCAAACTGAGGGCCAACCTGAGGGCCAAACTGAGGGCCAAACTGAGGGCCAAACTGAGGCTCAACCTGAGGCTCAACCTGAGGGCCAAACTGAGGGCCAACCTGAGGGCCAAACTGAGGCCCAACCTGAGGGCCAACCTGAGGGCCAACCTGAGGGCCAAACTGAGGGCCAACCTGAGGCTCAACCTGAGGGCCAAACTGAGGGCCAACCTGAGGGCCAAACTGAGGCCCAACCTGAGGGCCAACCTGAGGGCCAACCTGAGGGCCAAACTGAGGGCCAAACTGAGGCTCAACCTGAGGGCCAACCTGAGGGCCAACCTGAGGCCCAACCTGAGGGCCAACCTGAGGGCCAAACTGAGGGCCAACCTGAGGCTCAACCTGAGGGCCAACCTGAGGGCCAACCTGAGGCCCAACCTGAGGGCCAACCTGAGGGCCAAACTGAGGCCCAACCTGAGGGCCAAACTGAGGCTCAACCTGAGGCCCAACCTGAGGCCCAACCTGAGGGCCAAACTGAGGCCCAACCTGAGGGCCAAACTGAGGCTCAACCTGAGGCCCAACCTGAGGCCCAACCTGAGGGCCAAACTGAGGCCCAACCTGAGGGCCAACCTGAGGGCCAACCTGAGGGCCAAACTGAGGGCCAAACTGAGGCTCAACCTGAGGGCCAACCTGAGGGCCAACCTGAGGCCCAACCTGAGGGCCAACCTGAGGGCCAAACTGAGGGCCAACCTGAGGCTCAACCTGAGGGCCAACCTGAGGGCCAACCTGAGGCCCAACCTGAGGGCCAACCTGAGGGCCAAACTGAGGCCCAACCTGAGGGCCAACCTGAGGCCCAACCTGAGGCCCAACCTGAGGGCCAAACTGAGGGCCAAACTGAGGCCCAACCTGAGGCTCAACCTGAGGCCCAACCTGAGGCCCAACCTGAGGCCCAACCTGAGGGCCAACCTGAGGCTCAACCTGAGGGCCAAACTGAGGGCCAAACTGAGGCCCAACCTGAGGGCCAACCTGAGGCCCAACCTGAGGGCCAAACTGAGGCCCAACCTGAGGCCCAACCTGAGGGCCAAACTGAGGCTCAACCTGAGGGCCAAACTGAGGGCCAACCTGAGGGCCAAACTGAGGCCCAACCTGAGGCCCAACCTGAGGCTCAACCTGAGGCCCAACCTGAGGGCCAAACTGAGGCTCAATCTGAGGCCCAACCTGAGGGCCAAACTGAGGGCCAACCTGAGGGCCAACCTGAGGGCCAAACTGAGGCCCAACCTGAGGGCCAACCTGAGTCCCAACCTGAGGGCCAAACTGAGGGCCAACCTGAGGCCCAACCTGAGGCCCAACCTGAGGGCCAAACTGAGGCCCAACCTGAGGCCAACCTGAGGCCCAACCTGAGGGCCAAACTGAGAGCTCAACCTGAGGGCTCAACCTGAGGGCCAACCTGAGGCCCAACCTGAGGGCCAAACTGAGGCCCAACCTGAGGGCCAAACTGAGGCCCAACCTGAGGGCCAAGCTGAGGCCCAACCTGAGGCCAACCTGAGGCCCAACCTGAGGGCCAAACTGAGGCCAACCTGAGGCCCAACCTGAGGCCCAACCTGAGGGCCAAACTGAGGCCCAACCTGAGGCCAACCTGAGGCTCAACCTGAGGGCCAAACTGAGGCCCAAACTGAGGCCCAACCTGAGGGCCAACCTGAGGCCCAACCTGAGGGCCAAACTGAGGCCCAAACTGAGGCCCAACCTGAGGGGATAAACTGAACTGTGCTGACTGTGGTGGGGTTCTGCAGCGCTCGGTGGTCTTACAGCGGGCTGTTGTATCTGTGGTGCAGCTTCAGGGAGTCACGACCAGCCTGTTTACTGGTCGCACACAGAAAACCCACAGTGTGTATCTGTGTGTGTCTGTGACACTGATGTTTGTACAGCTTGGCACCTTTAAGGGGTTTCTCATACAGAAACTAAGATTGAGGCTGGTGGCTCAAAACCCCTTAAGTTAAGACCTTAAATCTGGGTTAAGGGTTTCTTACAGTTACAAATGTTGCATTTATGAGTTTCTTACACTTAAGGAATCCCTTAAGGTTGGTTAAATGTTTCTGAGGACCAGCTGCTGAGTTCAGGAGTCCTTAAAAGAAATCTCCTGAATGTTTCCTTAAATTTATTACTTCCGGTTTTCTCCTTATGTTGGCCTTACACTTAAGGAATCCCTTAAATTAAGGAAGAAACTAAAAACTCCTAAACTTCACTGATCTAAAGGACTTTTCCCTTAACTAAGGAGCAGCTAAACCTTAAAGTTCTGCTTCACTAAAAAACTGGTCCTGAAGTTTCAGCTTTCGGCTCGTTACTGTAGCACCAGGACCAGGACCTGGACCTGGACCTGGACCAGAACATGGACCAGGACTTGGACCTGGACCTGGACCTGGACCAGGATCTGGACCTGGACCTGGACCTGGACATGGACATGGACCAGGACTTGGACCTGGACCTGGACCAGGATCAGGACATGGATCTGGACCTGGACCAGGACATGGACCAGGATCAGGACATGGACCTGCACATGGACCAGGACTCTGTTGGTCTCTTTATCAGACCTGAACCTGGTTTCTGAACCAGAATCTACAGGTTCTGGTTTCCTCTGAAACTTTGTTTAAGGCTGAAGACCACACCAGTTTATAAGATCGGTGTCAAGTCGGCGGTTCATCTGGAGGGTCACAGGTTCGATTCCCTGCTCCACCTAACTGAAGCTGACTGTGGCAGCTGCTGATACAAATAAACTGGTTGAGACAGAAAGTCTTTTAATTTCAGAGGAGCTGAATTATCTACAGTGCCTCAGTGATGAGGGACACATGAGGGACTCATGAGGGACACATGAGGGACACATGTGTCTCAGGTTAGCGCCGTGCAGGTGTCCCACCGGCAGACTCACCCCAGGGTGCTGATGAAGCCATTGACGGATCCCTCGGCGTACAGAGACACGATATCCCCGATGTGGAGGAAGCTGGAGGCGGAGTCCGACATCCTGCACCGGGTCCGGGATCCTGCCGAGACCCGGGTCCGAGTCCCGGAGCCACAACCCTCCGAGAGGAAAGCCTAAAGTTCCTACACAGCCGCTGCCGGGTTCTGCATCTGCACAGATCCACCGGGTCCGAGTCCGGGTCTGGGTCCGGGTCCGAGTCTGGGTCTGGCTCCGGGTCCGAGTCCGGGTCTGGGTCCGAGTCCGGATTAAAACCGGCCAGAAACAGCCTATTGGTCCGGACAGACTGAGAGAGAAAGTGTGTGTGTGTGTGTGTGTGTGTGTGTGTGTGAAGTGTGTTTGGAGGTGTGGAGCTGCTCTGATCCCGCCTCCTGTCTGTCAGTGTGTACGGGGGCGTGCGCGTGCGCGCTCACAACGAAGACTCCGGCATGCAAAACCAGGAAGTGAGCTGAAGTGTTGATAAGACTGACAGCTTCAACACACACACACAGACACACAAAGGCGGCAAGCTGAACTGACACTCGTGCCCGTGGAGCACGTGCATGAGACCCCCCCCAACCAAAACAAGTTGACTGACAGAAGTGAATGAATGAAAAGTGTCCGTCAGCTGTCAATCACTTTATCAAAAACTTTATTAACTCCACTTAATAATGACAATAACTGTATCTTATTGATAAACTGGATTGGGGGGGTGAGGGCGGAGACTGAAGCGTTGCTGTGACATCACAAAGTTCCAGAAGTCCTGACGGCTGGTACAGACTGTCATCTTGAACCTGGACCACATGGAGGTCTGCCTTTAGACCGGACCTTCAAAACCAGATGTTCAGAAGAGGAAGTCAGGCCTGGACCTCCACGTTACGTCTTTAAACAGAGACACCTGAACGTCTCACCTGGGTGGGGTCAGTCTTTGACCTCAGAAATCCCTCCACCGTACAGAGATTCTAAAATGTTCCGAGGCGGACAAACCTTTTCTCGCTCTGAGTTGTGTACGTGGTGAGTTTTCGTGTTTTGAATTAAAAAGCCAGTGTCTCCGACGTTGTCACAGTTCTGCAGGTGTCAAAGACGACATGAGGAAGTTTGTGGTTTTCTTTTGTAGAAGCCACGACTCGGGCGAGCATGAGCTGCAGGCTGAGACGGCTTCACAGGGACTTCACATTTCACTGTCACTCATATTCCTGTTTCACACCGGCTCATCACAGGGAATAAAAAACCATATAATTTTAATATTCTGACACTTTCTGAGCTTTTAGTTGAGGATTCTTCTGAACTTTGACCTCAGAAAAGTTTTACATAAAGAACGATCACATTGTGATGCCTTTACTTCGGAGATCAGAGGTCTGCTGGTGTGTGGAGTCATGCTGACTGGACTTCCTGTTTTAGCTGTTAGCGCAGCAGCTATTTCTAAGACCAGTTGTGGTTTGTGACTCACTGAACTCTGTGATCTGGGTCCTCCTCTTTCTCATTCTTCATCTTCTTGTGGTCACTGTAAAGGACACACACAAACACACACAGGGCGGAGGTGGCAGCAGCAGAAAGTTCTGGTCAGCAACCGCTGGACTCGACCATCATCTGCTGGTGGTTTTTGCTTGATGAACTCTGACCTCTGAGGGATTATTTACCAGATATTATGGGAGGAGGAGGTGGAGCATCATCTAAAACATGAACATCATGTTGGATTTCGGACTGAGACCATAAACTCATCAGGCAAACGTTTACTGAGGAGGAGGGACATTTTCCCATAGACTTCAACTCAGTGGAGAAGACCAGGTTGTTGTAATGGGGACAAAGGTCGGCGGCTTCAGTGTGCTGATGTTCAGTATTAGTAGTCTCCTCACTCCACATGCACGGTCCCTTCACACACTTATGTGTGTGTGTGTCGGTTTGTCAGGTGATGGTGGGCGGTCCGAGAGTCTGTGGTCTCCATGGCGATGGACAACACGAGCCAACAACGTGTTGGTTCTCTGGGGAGGCGTAAAACTTCCGCCGCCTTTCTGTGTGTGTTCTTCATGTCTGCTTCTGTCTGTCTCCATCAGACAGTGACCCAGTTCCTGTGGCTGGGGCCCCCTCCAGGAACAAGATCCCCAGACCCCCCAGGGGCCCCAGCAGGCCCCCAGGGGCCCCAAGGCCAACAGCATATCTAAATGATTCCACAGCCCTAAATGACAAATTTGTAATGATGAAGTTCATAATCAGGGGGCCACTCCACTGCTTATAAATTGTATTTTAGTCTTCTTTATTGATTTATTAGCTCAGTAAACATTTTCCTGATGAGTCTACGGCCAACAACAACAACAACAACAACAACAACAACAACAACAACAACAACAACAACCGCCTCCAGCTGCTTCTCTGCTGATTTAAACATTTCCTACTTGTCTTGTTTTAAACCCAGATAATTCACAGAAAAGTTAAATCCTGAAGGCAGAACGTGACACAGTTGTGTCACCTCCTGACGTGATCTGGGCTGATGAGCTGGACTCGACTCGACGGTCTGATTTAGCCGTCTAAACGTGGAGAAGACCTAAAAACAAGACTTTCCATCTGAACCTGAAACCAAGCCACAAATTTCTCTGGAGGTTCGAGACCTGACGAGGTCAGTGAGGAGGAACGAAGCGAGGCGGGAGGGCAAACAAAAATTGGTTCAACATTAAAGGACACGATCAAACAGCAGCTGCGGCTGTCGACCAATCAGAACCTGTTGTTGGTCTAGTTGTGTGTCAAACCTGATCTTCAGAGGTGGTAGCTTCATGCTAAGCTATGCTAATAGGAGTCAAGTGCAGAGCTGCGTTCAGGGTCACTAGTTTACAGGTTTGTTTCCGTCCCTGTTAGAGCTTCAGTAAAGCTTGAGCGGTGTGTGGATTGTGTACGATTGTGTGTTAAATCCCCAACAGTCCCATCAGGTTGTGTGTTCTGGTTGTTGATCTCTGAGGGAGAAGTGTGATGTTTGCTCCAAACCAAACATGACTGTCGGCTCCACAGATTCAGATCGGATTTCGGAAGAATTCACGGTCTGCTGCTTTTTCAGCAACATTTTCCACCAACTTTCTCGCCCATATAAGGTGTGTGTGTGTGTGTGTGTGTGTGTGTGTGTGTGTGTGTGTGTGTGTGTGTGTGTGTGTGTGTGTGCGTGTCCCTTGACCTGTGCTGCCCTCCGTGTCTTTCCACTGCAGAGACTGACAGCCTTATATAGACCTGGAGGAGCAGAGCGGACCCACTGGACTTACCTGGTCGAACATCGGTAACCAGTCTGGAGTTATTTTGGGACTTTTGAAGTCCCCGATAAGCTTTTATTTTTCGGGGGGGGCGTGTGTGACCGGGATATATGTCCGCCATGTCCGCTCACACCGGATGATCCTGGGCTGATCCTGATTCGAGCTAAACACATTAAATCTCAGCGTTTAGGTGGATTAAATTAGGAGTTCGTGTGACTCCTCCTCAGATCCGTCCAGGTGGTTCAGTGTAGGCAGACAGTCTTTCAGACTGAGTCAGCGTCGCTGACGGAGCGTTCAGATCCTTCAGATGGAAAGCTGCGTGTCCCGACAGGCCGGCAGCTGAGTCAGCAGGTTTTCAGTCCGGCTGAAGTCAAACTGAACACAGAAAGGGAGGCGAAGCATTTATGACATTAAAGTTATTACAGTTAATCTCCCAGAGACTCTGAAGAGAAGCCAACGCAGGGAGAAGATAATGGCCATCAGGGGGCGACAGAGAAAGAAGTCAGATGGTCTTGAAGTCTATGGGAAAATGTCCCTCCTTCTCTCTTGATTTATTAGATCTAACTCAGTCAGGATGGAGCCCAGATCAGGTTCGATCCACCTTCTCCTCCAAATCTGGTTTCTGCTGAGATGGCTGACGGTGAGTTGTAGGACTCTGGGAGTGTGTGTGTGTGTGTGGCAGGACCACTGTGCCACACACACACACTCCCAGTGAAGCATGTTTTTTGTTTCTGTGTTTTCGTAAGTGATCTGTTTGTTCTTGCTCTCTTGTAGGTGATTTGTCCTTCTGGGCCACCGTAGGAACTCAAATGAGTCTGTAGCGATTGAGCTCCTCGATCAATAATGCATTATTATTTAGATGACATCAAATTTAACATTGACAATATCAGTCCAGAGATGTGACACCTCACCTCAAGGCCCTGGTGCATCATGGGAGAACATCCGATGATCTGTCGAACACACAGAGTTGTGAGTCAGTTGTTTGCACACACTGATGTTGTGACCTTCGTCAATCCTGCAGATTAGGGTTTTTTTTTTTGTGTTGAAATAAAATTCTATTAGCTGTGCTCTCTTGGCCTTGACCTTTGACCTTTGAGTTGGTAGTTAAAGTGGGAGGGGCTGAGCTGGTGAACCAGTTTGACTAACAAAGAACAACATCTCCCTCTAGTGGCGGAAAGAGGAAACAGGTTCAGCTCAGTGCACTAACTTTATTAAACACTAACACTAAACATTTTATGAAATATTCATTTGACTTATCACTTTATTAATATCTCTAATCTGTCACTGCATCTCTTTCCTGCAGAGCTTTGATTTAAAGCTTGTTTGATAAAAATGTTTTGTCGCTTCCAGGATCAGTTGGCTTCAGGCTGAATCTCTTCAGTGCAGTTTGACTTTATCTGTCTGATGCATGATGGGAAATGGAGTAATGTGGTCCATATTTAAGAAACTATTGGAGATCTTTTAAAGAAACACTGAATGTGTGAGCTGTAGAACTCCACTGCTGGCCAAATGTGGATTCATCCGCGGTTGAAAGTAGTCCCCGACAAACAAACGTTTGTCCCAGTTTGTTCATCCATGAAGACTCCAGCTCACAACGTCCAGGACAGAAAGGATTTGCTGACGTCTTGGTCCAGCTCCCTCAGCTCAGCTTCAGAGGTCTGGAGGAGTCCAGACACAGTGTTCGATAAGTGGTCATAATGTTGTGGCTCTAGAGTGGCTGAGAGACGTGCTGATAAAAAACTGATCCTTTGACACTTTCATTCTTTAAGTCAGTCACTGAGATCACAGTTCAAGCTGCCAAATCTGTTCTCACGCTGCAAAAATGTTCTCACACTGCTTCACACAAACACACACACACTCAGAAAGGCAGCATCATCAGTATTCAAGTCAAGTTTTCTCAGTGGACTCAGCTGCTTCAGTTCCCAGTAAAACCACCACCAGGGGGCAGCAGACCTGTGTGTGTGTGTGTGTGTGTGTGTGTGAGAGAGAGAACCAAAAACAGCAAAAGAAAGTATGCATGCATGATGGTGCAGACAAATGTGTGTGTGCCAGCCTTGTTTGTATACTTGTGTTTGTGGGTCTGTCAGTGTGTGTGTGTCCTGACAAAGGCTCCATGCAGCCTCACTGAGGGCTGAGACCTCCACAGCTCCAGGACTCCCAGTCTCTCTGCTGCCGGCAGCCCAGACGCAGCAGCTCTGATCGGACATCATCTCCTCGTCGTCCTCCTGGAGCTCCAGACTGATGGATTACTGACGGACAGGAAAAATCAAGTTGAGGTTTGAAGAGGGAACGTTTGGATGGATCTGAGTTTAAAGAGAAAAGTCTGAGCTTCATCCTCTCTGGACTACAAATCTCTATTTAAACACACGACGACAACAAGACTCGATCAAACCTTTTCTGGAATTGTTGACTTAAACGATTAAAATTGTGTGTTCAGCTTTTTCTGGGATTTTGGAACAAATTCAGCATCTTTTCTGGATTTATATCGGAGTGCAGCAGGAAGTCTTTCTCGGCACAGAAACCTGAACATTTGTGGTTTGAACCTGAGAGGAATCATGAGTCCGTCTGTCGCTCTGCTGTTGTTTCTGCCGCTGCTGTTCACAGATGCAAAGAGCGTGGCCAAACCTGATGAGGCCTCCTCTCACCTTTGGACCGCCGAGCAGCCAATGGGTCAGGACGACGCCTACGCCCCTGAGATGCTGGACCTGGACGTGAATGAGCCTCAGCCTCGTTTGGCCCGTGGTGCTGAGGAGGAGGAGCAACAGTCCACCTTCAGCCACTCCTTCGAAAACGATTCAGTGACGCTGCCTCAGGCCACCGAGTTCAACAATATGACCGGGGCGGCGGCAGCTGGCGACCATGATGATCTCTATGGCAACACATCCAATCATACCCACGTCAGCCCGGGACTCTTCAACCCGTTCTACCCGCTGGTGGAGAGCTCGTACGTGGCCTACGCCATCCTGTTCCTGGCTGGCCTGGTGCTGGCGGTGGGCGTGGTGGGAAACATGGCCGTGATGTGCATCGTCTGGAACAACTACTACATGAGGTCCGCCTGGAACTACCTGCTCGCCAGCATGGCATTCTGGGACTTCTTGGTCCTGGTGCTCTGCCTCCCTGTGGTGGTCTTAAACCAGCTCTCCCATAGGCGGATTCTGGGTGACATCACCTGCCGCATGGTGCCTTATATGGAGGTGGGTGGGGCTTAAGTTCAGGTGGACAGGAGTCATAAATATTGATTGAATTTTTTCTTTTTCAGTGGTTTGTGCCACCTCGTGACGCGTTCGGGGTCAAGGTTAACACTTTCACTCACTGCGAACAAATCTGGTTTCTGATATGATGGCTCGCAGGTTTAAATACTTGAGGGTGCTTATGTGACCTGAAGGTGGCACTATCCTCTGTCTGGAGGAAAGGTCAGGAGGTCATCAAGAGCCCATTCAGGTTTGCAGAGTCTCTGAAGACCTTTATGTGAGAGCACGGGTACAATATTAACAATATTTGCACCACGAAAACCAAAAATATTCAGGACTTTGGGATCCAGAGCAGGATCAGGATCAGGAAAACCTCCGACTAACACAGGTATATCTGGATCAGAACACATTAATAGATAGTCCAGACCGCTTCTGGAAGACTTCCTGCTGTTAATGTCTGCACAGACCGCCCTTCAGAATAAAAGCTACAGATGAGCGTTTACATTTAAAATACAACTCAAACAGAATAATCACTTCCGATAAAACAGTCAGTGCACGTCATTTAAAAGTTCCTGCTGATTTTTCCTTTAACTGACTCGAACTGTCCAGTTACCATGACGACCTGTTACCAAGTCCACAGGAATGTGCTGCTGCTTCTTTCGTTTTTTGACAGCAACAAATTTGGGGTGAAAATGTTTTTGTACAATCAGTAACCCCGTCGGTGGCAGCCGTACTGCAGGTCAAGTCAACACTGACGAGGATAAACTTTCCTTTCAGAGGCAGAACCAGAACCAGGACTGAGGTGGTCCTGAGCTCTGAGATCAGCTGATGTCAGGCATACGTGGACTTGGTGTCCTGTCTTTGTACTAAATTCTGGTCCTGAACAAATCCAGGTGGCAGTTAACGGAGGGGGATTTGGGTTTTAGTTTGTTCAAGTTGCAGAGAAAGTTACTCAATCTGAATAAACTCCTGCTGACGATTTCTTTGGCCTGAGCGCCTTCATCTGAAACTCGTCTGAAACTCGACACCAACGAAGCGGCTTCATCGTTTTCCACTGAAAGGGCTTGTTTGTTTTTTTGTCTGTTCTGTACGATCAAATACAAGCAGCTTTAAACACGTTTAATAAAACAAGCGACGACGACAGACTCAGACGATGTTTAAGAAGATGCCTGAAATCATAAAGCAACTTTTTAGACTGACTCCCAACATCCAGTGTTTCTGATGCATATCTGGTAATAACCCATAAATCTACCGTGGGCCCAAACAAGCGCTCTGATGAAATCTTCACCCCTCCTCTCCACAGGTCGTGTCCATGGGCATCACCTCCTTCACCCTGTGTGTTCTGGGAATCGACCGTTTCCACGCCGCCACCTCCTCGTCCCAGACGAAGGCTCGCCGTGTGGAGCGCTGCCGCTCGGTGCTGCTGCGGCTGCTGCTGGTCTGGCTCGCCGCTCTGCTGCTGTCCAGCCCCGAGATCTTCCTGTGGCAGCTGAGCCAGGCCGTGTCCCCGTCCACCGGCCGGCTGGTGGACTCCTGCACCATCAGCCCGTCCTCCCCCCTCACCCTCTACCTGCCCGACTCCCTCCACTCCCTCCTGCTCAGGTATCACCAGGTGAGTCTCTGCGCGGGCCCTCTAACGGCCTTCAGCTCTGAAGATCTGAGAAAGAGGCCTGTGACGGTTTTGAGGATTTAACTTGTGACCTTCAGTCTGCTTGTAGCTCAACATCTGACGGTTTGTTACGAACGAATGATCCCGAACAAGCTTATCAGACTTATTCAGCCCTCAGTGGACTTCAGCAGCAACCTGTTATGGTGTTAGAGTGTTTCATCTCAGCCTCAATTTACTTGAAGTGTAGATGAGGTTTCCTAAAATGTCTGTCATGAGTGAGATTTCTTTAAACTCATCAGCGTGACAGACACAACAGAAACCTTTCTGAGGTCCCGGTCCACATCACTTTTTCTCGTCTGTTTCAGGGGCGGATGTGGTGGTGCTTCGGATGCTACTTCTGCCTCCCCGTCCTCTTCACCGTCCTCTGCCAGCTGGCCACCCGCAACGTCAACAGCGACTACAGCTCTGCCCAGAAGCAGCGTAACCACGACGACCGCTCCGCCAACCAGAAGCTCCAGCAGCACCAGGAGGTGGAGCGGCAGCTGAACTGCACGCTGTTAGCGTTGGCCGTGGTGTACGGCATCTGCGCTCTGCCCGAACACGTCTGCAACATCACGCTGGCCTACACGCACATCACCATCTCTGAGGACACGGCTGCCATGCTGGCTCTGTTGCATCACTTCCTGTTGTTCTTCAAGTCGTCAGTGACACCGGTGCTGCTGCTCTGCCTCTGTAAGGTAGGTCCACGAAGAGGTCCACGAAGAGGACCGATAAAAGGTGACCGAACTCATCAGGGAGCAGTGAAAGTGTTCACACACTGAGCTGCTGCTCTTTACTGAAGACCTGGCTTTGGTCCAGACGTGGTTCTGGTACAGGTTCAGACCTGGCTCTGGTCCAGATGTGGTTCAGGCTCAGACCTGGCTCTGGCTCACACCTGGCTCTGGCTCAGATCTGGTTCAGGCTCAGACGTGGTTCTGGTTCAGGCTCAGACCTGGCTCTGGTCCAGACGTGGTTCTGGTTCAGGCTCAGACCTGGTTCAGGCTCAGACCTGGCTCTGGTCCAGATGTGGTTCTGGCTCAGACCTGGCTCTGGTCCAGACGTGGTTCTGGTTCAGGCTCAGACCTGGTTCAGGCTCACACCTGGCTCTGGTCCAGATGTGGTTCTGGTTCAGGCTCAGACCTGGCTCTGGTCCAGACGTGGTACAGGTTCAGACCTGGCTCTGGTCCAGACGTGGTTCTGGTTCAGGCTCAGACCTGGTTCAGGCTCACACCCGGCTCTGGTCCAGACGTGGTTCTGGTACAGGTTCAGACCTGGCTCTGGTCCAGACGTGGTACAGGTTCAGACCTGGCTCTGGTCCAGACGTGGTTCTGGTTCAGGCTCAGACCTGGTTCAGGCTCACACCCGGCTCTGGTCCAGACGTGGTTCTGGTACAGGTTCAGACCTGGCTCTGGTCCAGATGTGGTTCTGGCTCAGACCTGGCTCTGGTCCAGACGTGGTTCTGGTTCTGGCTCTGGCTCTGGTGTTATTGAGTCCTGAGGCCGTGTTGCTGTGTTTCTGTGTTTCAGGCTATCGGTCAGGCCTTCATGGACTGCTGCTGCTGCTGCTGTCAGGAGTGTCAGCCAAACACGACTCAGGGCTCGCCAGGCTCCGCCCAGGTCAAGCTGAAGGCGGCCAATGAGACATCCATCTTGTTCGACAAGGCTAAAGACACGTCTGCCATCTTGTCCATCTCCAGCTAGAGCCATAAGTCATCATTTCTGTCTGTTATTATTTCATGTTCCGTCTTCTCTGTCTGGTTTTTTCTTTCTCTTCTCTTGCTCTTCCAGAACACAACAATCACGTCTTTGTCTCTTTGTGTCCTCTCGTTCAGTTTGTATGATATTCCTCTATGGACACCGCCCCCCCCGATCCCCCCGACCCCCCCTCCAGCTCCCTCTCTGCAGGAAATGAGATTTAATCTGTAGCGACGTTAGAGAAGTTGCTGTACTTGCACAAATGGCTGCTGTAAAAGCAGGAGCCTGTTTCTGGACTCTCCCAGCGGACTCTTCCCTCCAGCTTCCTGCCGTGACGGTCGACCACGATGGAAAAACAACAGGAGACTCTGGCTACACTCGGGTGACGGGAAGCGGACGTTTGAATGTGTTTTGTTGAGATGCAGCAGTTGATGTTGGTGCTGCTGGATTCAGGGGTGGACTTTATTTAGAGCTGGGAATCGAATCCAGGAAACAAATCAAATAACTGAACGGTGTTTCCAAACAAAACTGCAATTAGTCTGAATTTATTAAATTGGGCATTGTTTAAAAGTGAACACAAACACTGTCAAATCTGAATTATATTTGCTTTATTGGCATGAATGTTGAAGTCACACTGACGCTGAAGCTGTTGGACGCGTCCTCCGCGCTGCCCGGTCCAAATTGAATGTCTCCTGGAGACAAAGGAGTTAAACCTCAGTGTGTGAAGTTACGCAGTCCAGTAGCTGCAGACCTCAGAATAAAATACCGTTGACACCCAGCAGCTGCGGTGTGACTCCGTCCCATCTGCCTCTAAAGCAACTTTGGCTTCGAGAAACGTTCCCAGAAGTGTCAGAACTGGATCCCTCTGTGATCCCAGACAGGAATGTGAGGACTGCAGGATGCTGTTTTTAGGAATTCTCTCTTTGGATCTCTGGTTCTTTTTGAAGACGAAGGCGGTGGTGATGTGAGCGGGGCAGAGCATTTGAACAGGACTCGAACCACCTCCCTGATGAGGTGGTCACTTTGTACAGGAAATTAAGCTGTGTAGGAAGTCCAGTATTAATTTGTCTTTCACCGTCAAACTCAAAACAACTAGAACAAACGAAGAAACAGAAGATGTGAATGTAGGATGTTTTATTTTTAGATGTTTGACTAATTCCACCTTTGTACGAAGGGTAGTCTTTTTTTTATGTCACATGGACTTCTATGCTTTTGCGATGTTCAGCGTCACGGTGATACATTTACGGTCGACTGGGCCTTCGGTGGCTCCTCAGATCTGGAACACAGCTGGTACAGACAGTTTTACACTTGGAGCTGCTGTAACGCAGAAACTGTGCAGATGTAACGTGTGTCGGGATCTGCAGCTGCGAGCTCTCAACAAAACCGAGAGGTGTTTCGTACACATGCGAACAAATCTTTAACACCAGATCATCCAGATGATCTGAGCTGATCTAATCCGGTTCAAAGTTCACAGAGCAAAAGCAAAGGTGAACCACGTAAGGAGTGGCCCCGCAAGTTCAGCATGACAGGTTGAAGTGTGAACAATAACAGGTTCAGTAAAGTTCGGTAAACTGGCGGCACAGATATCATCAGTACAAAAGAAACGACGGGGCATCGTGGTTCTCACATAGCAGAAAATAATTCTTTCCATGTTAGCTTCAACTAACAGACATTTTATCGCTAATTTTAACGCAAAATGGAAATGACATGAAGGAAGCATCAGTGCCTGGACCTGCTGAGACGTTGTGTCCCGATTCAGGCATGTCCACGAAGGGAGCTGCTGTAGATCAGGAAGATGGTTCCTGCTAAAAGTCCACAACACGCTCGTTTGGTTTGAGCGCCACCAAGAGTTTACAAAGCAGCTGCTGGTGGACGTCCTTCGAATCGGGACACACTTCAGTGACTGTAGTTGAAACTTTTGTAATAAAGCAGATGTGGACCTGTAATGCGCAGCAGGTGGTGATGGTGTCGTCGAGTCCAGACCTCCACGTGCACTTTGGTCCTCTCTCCTCAGTAACCGGACGACAAACAGAAGTCACACTAACAGCTCAGGCCGCCGCTGCTGTGTTTGAGTTTACTGTAAATGTGAACAAAGTTGACATTAAGAACCTGGTTACACTGTTGTGATGTGTTAATAAAGGGACAGTCCACACAAAACGAACTGAGTGTTGTGTCTCTGCAGGTTGTTTTTGTGTTGAGGAAGCCATTAGCCAACCGATCAGATGTAGAGTTGGTAATTTATAAATAAATATGTCATTTAAATTCAGTCGTCTGGAAAACTTAATCAAACTGCGTGT
The DNA here is from genome assembly GCF_900963305.1 of Echeneis naucrates. Classification (NCBI taxonomy): domain Eukaryota; kingdom Metazoa; phylum Chordata; class Actinopteri; order Carangiformes; family Echeneidae; genus Echeneis; species Echeneis naucrates. Next base: position 1,171,710 of record NC_042517.1, read on the forward strand.
GGAGTTGAACCTGTTTTCTATCTCATGACCATCAGGGGGCGACTTCACTGCAATACATTTAGAGGAAAATGGTCCATAAAGCAGGGGATGGATTAGGACCTGGTTACCATGGAAACGGTGACCTGACACCCGGTAAATGAGATAGAAGCAATTCTAATGACATAATTATTAATAAAAACCTCTGTTCAGTATCACTGAAGAAAACTGAAGTCTGAAGGAGCCTAAAACCTTTTTGACTGGATTTCTATGCAGACGACTCACATTTATTTAATGAGAATCAAGTGAACTCTCCTGCTGTGTCCATCTGGGAGGAGACCTCAGGACGGATCCAGAACCGGCTGGAGGGATTACAGATTCCCAGGAGGAACTGAGAAGTGCAGAAGTCTCTGCTTCCCTGACGGCCGGAGAACTAGTTAGTTATGAGAGAGACCCGATCAAAGTTCTGTCTTCATGGAGATCTTGGCCAGTTAGCGTTGAAGAACACGAGAAAACATGAAGAATCATGGAGGAGTTCACAAAGTGAAGCTTTGTGTGATTGGTCAGCATGGAAGTTTTACAGGAGTCTGTTTCCTCCTGCTGCTTGAAGCCGGAACATTTTACAGGAGCTGCATCATCGAAAGGGGAGTTTAATGCAGCAGATAAACTGAACTGACCGAAGAAGGAAACAGCTTTCAATCTGTGATTCATGAGTTTCACTCCAACGTGGATCTGAGGAGACCAGCAGGGACCAGGAGCTGCTGCGCTGCATATCAATGACCTCACTACTGTCCCGTCGCCACGGGAGACCAGCCCAAATTCATGTGTGAGAAAGAACACACACACTCTGTTAATTTAGATACTCTCAAACTCTTTTCTGATCAATGAGCGTCTTTCCTCCTCGTCTCTCCCTGGTTGCCCCGACAACCCAAGAGAGGGATTTACAAATTTAAAGACTGTCTGTCTCTCTGTCTGTCTGCCTGTCTTCCCGACAGACAGAGAGAGAGAGAGAGAGAGACGGACAGAAAGAGAGAGAGAGAGAGACGGACAGAAAGAGAGAGAAAGAGAGAGAGAGAGACGGACAGAAAGAGAGAGAGAGCGAGAGAGAGAGAGACAGAAAGAGAGAGAGAGAGAGAGAGCGACAGAGAGAGAGACAGAAAGAGAGAGAGACGGACAGAAAGAGAGAAAGAGCGAGAGAGAGAGAGACAATAAGAGAGAGAGAGAGAGAGAGCGACAGAGAGAGAGACAGAAAGAGAGAGAGACGGACAGAAAGAGAGAAAGAGCGAGAGAGAGAGAGACAGAAAGAGAGAGAGACGGACAGAAAGAGAGAAAGAGCGAGAGAGAGAGAGACGGACAGAAAGAGAGAGACAGAGAGAGAGAGAGACGGACAGAAAGAGAGAGACAGAGAGAGAGAGAGACGGACAGAAAGAGAGAGACAGAGAGAGAGAGAGAGACGGACAGTCAGAGAGACAGAAGGTCAGAAGGAACAGGAAGGAGTCAAACTCATTTCTATCTTTCCATCTTGTGATGGATGAAGGTCCATCGTCTTCTTCCCTGCTCCATGAAACTGACCCAGACAGGACAACAGCTAGGCATTGTGGGATTGTTGGCTGAGCGTTCCTGTGAAGGGACGGGAACTTTTAAAATGTGCAGACTAGGTTCAGTAGTTCGTGGCCTAAGTTTTCTCCATCCTGATTTCCTCCTGAGCCTACTGCGGAGTCATGTGACCTGAGTCTGATTGCTGATTGGAGCTTCTGGTTCCTCAGTCCGCTGCTTCTCCACACTTTTCAGCCATGACCCGGATCGCCCCCCGGGCCAATTATGCTTCCTGTTCTGAGCCGGACTCAGAGCCACCTGCTAATGAAAGCACATCAATGATCATTTAACCAAACTCTGGATGAGATGGGACATTTTCAGATGTGATTCCATACATCAGGTCTGAGGTGAAGTTAGATTTGTTCAAAGTGAAGTGGGGAGCTGGAGGAACAGAGTGATGTTGTTCTCATTAGTAGTGATGAGAGTTCGCCGCGCTGATACAAACTACTGAACAGACCGCCTCTGTTCACTAATGAAGCCCCACACACACACGACTAGACCTTCATTGGTCATGGGACAATGTCTCTGGGACAGACTGGATGGGAACCAAGTGCAGGCTGCGATTACGTAACAACAGGAAGGTCACAGGTTCGAGTCCCACGCCTGTCTTTAAGGTTCCACACAAAGACGTCCACTTCTCACTGGATTCTGTCTCTCTGGGAGTTTGGGATGTGTGTTTCCAAGAGCGTCTCTGAGCCTGAGAAGTGAGGCCCAAGCTGAAGAGCCGAAACTGAGATTTTTCTACTGACCATTGGGAGACGCCTGTGTTGAGGTCTATGGGAAAATGTCCCTCCTCCTCCCTGATGAGTTTATGGTCTCTGTCTGAAATACAACATGATGTTCATTTAGAGGGAAAGGGGAGGGGTTAGGGGGCGGGGCTACTGTGTGACTGACAGACTGAACCACCCAATCAGGATAAAGTACAGAGCCGGTCAGATCCACCAAATGTGGTCATCTCATATTACTCTCCTGAAATTGAAATTTCTGCCCGGCTCACCATCAAACCAACTCACTGTCCCAACAACACACCAGACAACGCTCAGACTCATCTCAGTCCACGTCTTCCAGCTGATGCTCATCTACAGTTTTGTTTAAATAGAACGAAGACACAAGTCTGGACTGACCTGACCTGCAGAGTTCCGCAGCATCCTGTCGTTGATTTCTTTGTGACTGTTTGTGAAACTCTCACTGAGCGTGTGAATTCACTGATATGAAGCACTGCTTGTCTGTAAGTGTGCGTGTTTGTGTGTGTGTGTGTGTAACTCGGCCTTTTCATCAGAAGGGTGAAGCTGAGTGAATGAAGAGCAACAAGTGTGTATTTGTGAGTGTGTGTGTCTCCAAGCACAAGCTCAATGAACACAAACTAATCTGACCTGAATGTCTCTCACTCACACACACACAGAATGAAAACCAGAAACACAATGTTGGTTTTGTTCTGTGGGAAAACTGATGAGGGAAGGACTGAGGAGGAGGAGAGGGGGGTGCTGTTGTCATGACAACGAGCACGGGGTCCTGATGGAGAGCTAGGTTGAGTCTCATTGGGAACACACACACACACACAGTGGTGGGACCACCTTGAACTGCAGACAGGAAACACTGAGGCCTGCTTCTTTGTTGACTGCTATAAAAGTAGTTCTGTGTGTGCGCACACGAGCACACACACACACACAACTTGTTGACGAGCAGCACAGAGAGAAAGGGGGCGAGAGGAGGCGGCTGTGATGGAGGAAGAGTGAGGATGATGAAGTTGCGATCACGTCATGACCTTCTTGCTGCTATTTCTGTGCAGCCAATTTTGAGACAAGCTCCTTCAAAATAAAGGCCTGAGCCACGAGAGAGAAGCCACACAATGTCCATACATCACTCATATGGTTCATCCTCCGGGGAATCTGATCACAGAGGAACAGACACACCAGAGATCACACCGGGGGAGCCGAAGAAACCTATGAAACATCTTGGCTACATCAGAAGGGAACGGACGCAGAGGAAGGAGGCCGTAGGTGCTAAATTCATCCACTCAGGTGAGCCGACAACAGATATCTTTGACCTGATCGACACCGAGCAGAAGCTTTGGACTCAAATTACAAGGGATGCATATAAAATAACTAGTTTGGAGGAGAAGGTTGATCTGACTGGCTCTGTACTTTATCCTCATTGGGTGGTCCAGTCTGTCAGTCACACGGTAGCCCCGCCCCCCTTACACTTCCCCTTCCCCACCAAATGGAGCATCATTTAAAAAAATGAACATCATGTTGACCATAAAGTCATCAGGGAGGAGGGGGGACATTTTCCCATAGATGGCCATTCTTGTGTCTGTCCACCTTCAGAGCCTTCAGCCATGATCTGATGATGATGGTCATAAAGCAGCTGAACTGCTGAGCTCAGCAGGAAACAAATGAGTCTGAATCTGATCCAACACACACCGAGCTGAGCCGCGACTACTCGTTACAACAGAGACACGCAACACACAAACAGTGTTAAAGGGATGACAGCGAGTCAGCTAAAGAAGTCTGTGCTGCCCCCTGCTGCTTCAGCAGAGACGCTGCAGATCTGAACTGCAGCACCACACTGGCCGAGAATACTGATCTCTGATTGGCTGACAGGAATAAACGATTGACTGCAACACACAAGAGCCAATCAGCTGTAAAAAAAAAACAAAACAAAAAACTCTACTCAGACTCAGAAAACAAGAAATGACTAAAAATACTGAATGTTTCCTTATTTTCCTGAAGCAGAAGAACCAAAGAAAAGCTGAACACATTCTGATGTAGAGGCGTGACCTTTGATGTCACCATCAAAGATGGAGGATGAGAACCGACAGATCTCCGTCAAAGTCGGACTGATCCAGATCGAATCACAAAATAAAAAGCGTCTCTTGTTGTTTCTTCATAGTATTTTTATTAGTATCATACACAAGCATGTTTCTATTAAAACACATATCAACTGAATCCAATGATAACGTACAAACAGGTTCAAACTGACAGGCCATCGTCACCGTGTTCATCCCGCATGTACAAACCAGGATCAGGACCAAAACCAGAACCACTGAGTGTCGGATGAATTTGGGTAAAGATGTAAATTAAAAAGTTGCTGCTGTTAAAGCTCAACACTGTAGAAGAAGAAAAAAAAAACATCAGCAAGTTTTTGATTCAGCCATTTTTTAAGGTCTCATTTTAAAATAATTTACTACAAATTTAAAGTTTAAATATCAATTTAATGTCCAAACTCGCATCATTGTGGCGCCACTTGGCGGACTAATTTCGAAGGCTCCTTCGTTTGTGGCCTTTGTTTACTTAGCGACAAAGGATCCATCAGGCACAGACACAACCTATCCCAAGATGCAATGTGCATTAACAGCTCAGACAGCTGACGATACAACTGTGAAACAACACTCATGGACCAGGAAGGTTTGGCTTTTGCGACCTTTCCGGGCAGCTAAATTGGGACAGAGTTTACATTTGCAGAGATTGGAGACTCCACGAAAACGCCTGAAAGCCCCAAGTAAGTGGACCTTGAGTTGAGACGGTTGTGTCAAACCGAGCTTGAGAACCGGCTGAATCTTTTTAAAAACCAAAGTCAAATCAATGAGATTATCGTTTATCAATGCACATTTCACATTCAGACTGCTGGTACGGATGGTCAGTGAAACTAAAGGTCAAAGGTCAGCATTGGTTGTCATTGTACCCAATATACTGCTGATTCTGCTGTAAATTTCCAGTTTGTGTCTTTTAAAGACGACTGAAGCACACAGGACAAACTGAACTCCTGTCGTCACATCGTTCAGTTTCAGTTCGTACATGCAGGATCACAAGTTACCAGATTTTTTTTCCCATTTAAACATTTAAAAAAAAAAAAAAGGGGGGGGGGGGGGGTCAAACTTTACAAAACAATGACCGTAGTCCAGTGTATTCACACCATCCCCGTCCAAACACAGTTAGAGCACAATATCAATACTTCTGCTTTATTGCACCGCTTCAAGTACATATCCCTTTGAGCACTTCCACTTCTCTGTATGTTAATACGAAGAATGATCCACTGGATTAAGGCTATTTCATTATAAAGTTGCACCAAAATAACGAGTCACTTCATCAGGTCCCACAGATATACAATCCCTGCCCTCGGCATGCAAACATAAGAGACCGGAGTCTACAAGACCAGACCTGCAGGAGGATTTCAAGGTCCCTGTCTGGCCCGAGAAACAAGGAGAGAAAATACGGACACCACCGAGAGGTGAGACAGAAACGTTCTGTTTTGTAAACCGGGTGCTCGTCCGGTCACAGAAGAAAAGTGCTCGAAGACAGATTTCACTCATCAAGTCTCAGACCTCTTCGTTTTTCAGCTGACATGTCCGGACAAGATTTCAGCACGCTGGAAAATAGTTTGTTTCAAAGATACTGTACTTGTTTTTTAGGTCTAGACCAACAATTTGAAACATGCCATTCCCTAAAACCATTCTCTGCTGGGTTTTATCAAACTAAGACAAAATGGACCTTTGAAATCCCCTTCACAATCCGATCTGTCTGATGGCATCAATAACTAATAACTGTGCTGGCTGATCAGCAGATCAATAAATTTCAAGTGGTCCAGAACAACAACAACAACTACTACTACTACTACTACTACTACTCTTGGCCAGTTCAGGAAACAGCAAAACCTGAAACCTGAAGGGGCCGGAGGCCGAAGGAGATTCAGTTCTAACCTGTTAGAGTTTAATAAGACAAAGTGACGGGATACAACCGGCTGGCACGAGTTGTGCTTTTTGTTGGCATTTTATCTGGAAAGTTCTGAGCTCCTTAAGATAGACGGTCCTGGGAGTTAATAAAAAGTAAGCACACAAGCCAACAACTGTTTACTCTCCCTGATTACAGGCGTCAGGACTCTAAAGGCCGGTCCCATGTTTGGAGAGCTAACTGGTAGTTCAGCTTCTTAAAGTTGGGAATTTCATCTCAGTAGTTTTCTGGGAGTTCAAAGCTGCATGATTAAGATTTCAAAAGGTTTAGGAATTGTTGTTTGATTGATCTCAGTAAACTTTAGCTCGGTCAAACTCAGGTTCTTCTTAAAAAAAAAAAAAAAAAGCAGAAACATTTGGGATCATTTGGATCATTCTTGGATAAATCTGGACTTTGGACGCAGACTGTTAGAGAAGCCCGACGGCGTAAAGCAGGTGAGTTTGTGCTCACAGAACTAATCTCCCAATTAAACTCCTGACAGTTTGACCACTTCGTCAAAACAACCTCAGAACAACACACAGGCCACATTTCCCACTTCCTGTTTGTTCTGCTGCCTGATTGGCTGCTGTCAGGACCAGGATGTGTCAGAACGTGAGCTCAAGCTTTAAAAAGCCAGAGCAGATGAATGAATATAAATATGAAGAGAAGAGCACAAAGATGTAAACTTAAAGCCAAAAGTGATCTCTGTACAAAACCATGTGCTAACGTACTGAGTCTCAGAAATCCGTTTCCTCGGAAAACTCTAAAGTGGAGATTTATCATTTGAATTGCTCAAATTGCATAAATTAAATTTGACCACTTTCAAATTCAAACTTACTCCAAAAAAAAAAAAAAAAAAAAAAAAAGCAATTTTCTGTGAAAGTATCATAAGACAATAATGAAACTAATGTGAAAGATATTGTCACTGAAGCAGCATAAACTTAATTTAATTACTTGCATGTTAATTATGTTTGTTTTGTTTTTCCTTCTTTATTTTTTTTATTAAAATAACATAACTAATTTGAAAATAACCTCAAAAAAAAAAAAAAAAGGTATTTACATAGAAGTATGATTGGAAATTCGGGTTTTACTGAAATGCAAATTTAAATTTTTACCTTTCACAACAAGTTTTCCTGCTAATTTCATTTTCTTAATCCTCAATACAGTAGGATTATTTTCAAATGATCACAAATTTGAGTTCAGTCATACATTGTACTTAAAATGCTGAATTAACAAATCTTTAATTCAGCACTGACAGCCACTAACGTCCGTATTATTTAACAGGAAGTGTTGTTTGGGTTTAAAAACACTCTTGCTGTCACACCCTGAAATTTCATGAAAGAGAAAAATAAATGGATGAAAACATAAAATAAAATCAATACAAATAAAATTAAATGCATGTTGAACAACTCACGTATAACTAGTTATATGATGTGATCATGTGACACCCCTGGTCCAATCAGCAGACACCTCAGAGCCGAAAACACTGAACTGTGACTTATGAAGTCAACAAACAGCAATAAAAAAAATGACGATATAAAACAAATGAGAAATAAAAAGCTTATTACAATAAAACAATGTTTCTCCTTCTCTGGGTTAAAGTACCACTTCCTTAAATCTGGACAGACCAAGTTATGTCACAATAAGAAGATTATTAACATTATTCTCATTATTAATATCTTACAAAACCAAAATCAACAGTGCAATAAAAAGGTTTTTATCCCTCGCTCAGCAGGAGAGAGAGAAAGAGAGAGGGAGAGCAGAGTGGGGTCAGAGGAGAGAGAGAGAAGGTAACATCCAAAATAAGAAAAGGAAGGAAGGAGAGAGAGAGAGTAAAGAGGAGGACAAGCAGTTTACAACAGACGAGGAGGAGGAGGGGCTTCTCAGGATTATATAAATGTGAAATAATGGATGGCGAGATGATGGAGGTAGAGCGGGAGAAATGGGAGGGATGAAAACCAACAGGGCAGAGGGGGGAGGAAACGACAATGTAAGGAGGATCATGGGAAAATCTGAGGGAGAAAAAAAACAGATCCACAAACCAGGCTCCGGCCAACCTGATGGGTCACAATGATGAAATATGGCTCAGCGTGTCCCCACGCTGACAGTTTAAAGTGAGTGATAAAAGTCAACATGGCCGTCAGGTGGCTGCTCGGGCCACAGCGGAGGCTGCTGTGTGGATCTGTTCAGATGCACTGACACCGCTCGATGGCGCTGAGTGTTAGCGGTTTTGGCTTTTACCCGTCTAGGTCCGTCTCTGAGATCATCTGCTGTCAACCGAGCACATAACTGGGATTTAGTTTGTGCTGCTCAGTGTTGAAGAATTTCATTTTTTTAAGACCAACGCATGGACTAAATAAATTCCTCCGGCGTAGAAGCTGTGAATGACCAGCAGAAAAACGTACGCCAGCCCTCAGTTCCCTGATACGACCTCGGGTCACGTCCTGCTAATGGAGCTTCTGCTGTTCGCTGTGAATTCTCCGTGGAAAAAGCTTGTGGGCTGGTGCAGAGGAGACTGAACTGAAACAGAAGCGGCATTAATGCTTCCCTGGAATCTGGAGCTCAACACTGTGACGGTCGTGGAGCTTCAGAGGTTTCTCCCACTTTGTTCTTGATGCTGAAACAGCAGCTGTGGTCCAAACACATCTGCAGGATGTGGGGGCACCAGATTTTCATCAGACACACAGTCCGTACAGCACAACCGCTATAAATCTATGAGCTCTGCTCTGACACCCACACCACAACCTTCACAGTCCTGGATTCATTCCAGAGAGGCAACAGGAAATTCTTCAACCCTGACGTGAGCTGATGGTGGACTCAGACCATCAGGAGGTTTTACTTTGGTTTCTCACATGTCTACAGTTTGATACTTCACTCAATAAACACCCAGAGATACCAATGCACCGTGATGTGATGGGGGAAGGAGTGGGGGGTGGGGGGGGGGGTGGGGTGGGTTATTAATGCTTTTATACGTATGAAGGAGACAGAGAGAGGGGAGGTGTAGTTTTTGGAGGTGGGGGGGGGGGTCAAAGAGAAGATGTGTTAGGGTGGGTGGGTGTGGCCTGTTCAGTCAGGGGGCGTGTCTTTTCTCAGGAACTCCTCTTAGTCCTGGAGTGTTGGATCAACCATTGGAGAGTGATGTCTGCAGAGAGAGAGGTGACGTCAGTACAGAGAGAGAGAGAGAGAGAGAGAGAGAGAGGATATCAGGGAGGTGTGTGTGTCGTACCGATGTTGTCTTTCTCCTTGCAGGAGATGGAGTAGCAGCAGATCTCTCTGTCCTGGATGGCCGACAGGTTCCTGAGTAAAAACACAAACATATCAGTTCCTCACTGAAGCAACACAACGATGACCTTTAACACTAGGCGGCAGCAGCAGCATCAAGTTAACGGAGCTGAATCTCTGCTGCAGATTCAGTTGTTCAGGAAATAACTTACATCCTCTCTATGAGCTCCTTCTCGTCCAGAGCTCCTGGTAGGTCCCTCTTATTGCCCAGAACCAAAACCTGAAGACACACAGACAGAAAACACATCACCGTGCTGCTGAAGATCACATGGTTCAGTCAGTCCATCCTGACTCAGGCTGGTCATGCAGGTTGGGGTTCAGTCGGGGTTTATTGCTGGACTTGACTATGGTAGATGTGGTTTGATCTGGACTGGTTCTTACAGGGATCCCCTGCAGCTGCGGTTTGTCCAGCAGGTTGTGGAGTTCGTTCTTGGAGGCTTCGATCTTCTCTGGGTCTGCTGCATCCACCATGTAACTAAAACAGGAAGAGACAAACGAGCATTAAACTTTAAGCCATCAACGTTACATCGATTATTAAAACTGTCCTGGGCTGATGTTTTGCGTTTTTGTTTTGAAATCGACTGTTCCATCATTTTAAACGTGTCTTGTCTTCTACTGTTTTTGGTTGAAACTCGTCTTTTCTTCGACTGAAGCTGACGTCAGTATTCATCTCTCTCTCGTGGTTTGTGCAGCAAAACAACTTTTCTCTTCGTTAGATAATTCTGACCCGTTTGTCCTGCAGCCTTCCTGCCCCATCGCACCAGGACAACTTGGCTGACACGACACAGCTACACGACACAGGACCTGAGGACACTTCTCATTTTTAAAGCCGAGGATTTGGTTTAGATAAAGATTCAAACGGAATCATCCAGATTTATTTATTAAAGTCTGCTGCAGAATGTGTCAGTCTGAGGAGAAGGATCAGGGTCAATGAAGGAAACTTCCGTGACTGTCCTTCGTGTCTCTCACTCTATTAACTCTGTCTCTCGGGGTCATGGAAACCAGAACTCACACAATGGCGCTGACTCCTCGACAGTAACGCTCCCACATGCTCCTGAAACGAGGCTGACCGCCGATATCCCACAACTGCAGGCACACACACAGAGAGAGAGAGAGAGAGAGAGAGAGAGAGAGAGAGAGAGAGAGAGAGAGAGAGAGAGAGAGAGAGACTGTCACTGTTGTTACACTCCATTAATGAATAAATGTGTATTTGTTTATTTTACTTTAAAGCATCATGAGAGATGGTTAGCAGTAGTAGTAGTAAATATGTTAATTTATACCCCTTTTTCCTTTATTTGTCTTTCATTTACATTATTTGTTAATTTTATTAATTCACGTAGAAATTTAGACATAAAAAAAAAAACAAAACAGGTTTTTAAGGAAACTCAGAAAAGCCTTGACATTAAAATATTTAACTCTTAAAGAAAAACACTTAGGTCAAGCAGGTACTGAACTACCAACCTTGATGGTGACGTTGCCCTTAGTGATCTTCCTCATGTTGAATCCGACTGTAGGAATCATGTCTTCACTGAACTGCCCGGACTGAAACACAAACACACACACAATATTTATTAAAGGTGTGTGTGGATTGTCACATGACACTGCTCAGAGCTCAGATATCTTCATCTGGCTCCTCACGCCCTGCTGCAGGGGTTCCCAAAGTGAGGTCGATGAGGGGGAGTCACTGGGGATCCTCACCAAGAAGAAAATTTATTATTTTTCATTATATTTCCATTTATGACCGACGCAATGTCGGGATGTGGGATTATAAAAAGCTCCTGCACCAAAGAATCTCATCAGACCATGCGGTCTAATTTCAACGAGGCCCAGAGGATGAATTTAAGGATCTGGGTGAGTCCACCTGCTGCCTCCATGTTTCCATTCATCATCTTTCACCTTCAGTTCTCCAATAAAGAGACATTAAATGACCCTCTGGAGCTTTTACACCAGATTCACTTACACATTTAAACTGAAGAGCCAAACTTTGGCTGAGACACTCAAACATCTCAGACATTTAAGGCACCCCTCTCAATCATGAAAGGTTTATTTCAGGGTAGCTAACCTTGAACACATCCTAAATTGCTTTTACTATCCCCATTTTTTAAAGAAAAAATACATTTCGTGTATGAAGGTTTAAAAAAAAAAGGCTTTTATTGTAGCATTTTAAAAACACACAAACTCTGATAAATCTCTGCGCTTGAAGGTGAATCTGTGTTAGTGGGTCACCCAAATAGTTTAATATCTGCAGGGGCAGCAGAAGGAGGGGGGGTAATCAGCTGATGATGACCCACAGGGAGTGACTGTGACCGGGGAGGGAAGGTCACTGAGGGGAGGGATCGGGGTCCTCTCGGGCTGGATTTGGACTTTATCAGATATATTTCTGCTGAGCGTGGCACCGGGGACAGGCGGCCTTCAGAGCAGATTAAAACATCTCCTCTGCCGGCGGAGGGTCGGACCATCCAGCGGTGCAGATGTGGAGGCTGAGCGGATTTAAATGACCCCGTTCCGCCCAGACAGAGGCGCCTGTTCCCGGTCATAAAAACAAACCTGGACTCGGTCTGTACGGCCCGGCAGGGAAGTCAGTGAATATTGTTAGGATGAAGGATCAGATCAGATCACCCTGACCAGGTGACCATGTTGCTGGAATCCAGCATCGACAGCTAGCTGACCTCACCACCGCAGGATAACAATGGACGGAGCCAGATGCTAGCTGTCAGCTGACGTTAGCGCACCCGTTGGCGGGGAGAGCATCCCCGGACTTACCGCTATCACGTTGACGAAGGTGGTTTTCCCGGAGTACTGCAGCCCCACCAGGGTCAGCTCCATCTCCTCCTTCCAGAAAAGCGCCTTGAACCAGTCCAACAGCTTGTTAATTAGCGCTATCATCTTTTATCGCCTGACAGCTAATGCTAATGCTAATGCTAACTGCCGCTCCTGCTGCTGCTGTTACGGCTAGGTGGCTAATGCTAGCGAGCTCGCTGGCTAACGCCCCGGCGAACCCTCTTACTGAGACGCTGACAGCCGCTGAAGGGAGCCCGGACGGCGGCGGGACAGGCGGACGACACCGGCCGACTGTGTACGGACCCAGGAGGAGGTTTAATAAGTCGGTTTTTCGGGCTCCGGTCCCCGCTCGGTGTTTTCCGTGATGTTTGCTAGCGACGCCTTTTCCCTCACAACCAAGATTTATGGACCGTCACCACATCCGGCCCAGCCCTTCAAAATAAACCTCCAACGAACTGTCACTTCCTGAAACGTTCGGGAAAATAAAAGCTTAAGCGGAAGTGGATATAATGACGTGTGATAAAAACAAAGATGGCCGCCGGCTGACGTCTCCTCCTGCTGCTCACGGTGGAGTTCGTGTCAGCGTTTATTTGTTGTTGTGCAATATTTTGTGTTGTTTTCCTGTTTGTTATTTAATTCATTGTCCTGCACTTGATGTCAATCTGAATTTACGGTCCTCGTTGAGAGTCTGTATCTTCAACTGTTCAATAAAGATTAACAACAACAACAACAACAACAACAAGCTCATGTCAGCTGACTGCTGCTTCCGGTTTGGGTGGGGTCGGTATGTGAGGCAGCACACAGAGAGACTGTCCCCTGCTGTTAGCATTACAGCCTGACAGTGTCAGTGTTGTTACTGCTGTTAATGCAGTTTTCTCTTGATGTGACATTTCGACGAGCTCTCACTGAAACTTGGACATCAGGTTGTGTTTTGTTGATCATGAATCATTTTTCAGGCAGCCCCAAATGGACCAAGAGGTCCGGAAAGTGAAGCCGGCACTGAAAGGCCTTCACTCTTTCAGAGTCACATTGGTTTCTTGTTTCTTTGTGTTTTTCCAATGCAGTCTCCACATAAACCAGAAACAGCACTTCAGCTTAAGGTGCTCATGATTAAATAAAGACATAAAAAAACCCATAAAGCAGGGGATGCATCAGGAGGCAGGGCTACCATATGATTGACAGACTGAACCAACCAATCAGGAGTGGGTCAGCTCCACCTTCTACTCCAAATACGATTTCTTCAGAAAACCAGAAGCGACTGAACATTTCTGGGTTACAAAAAGACACTAAACAACCAGAGAGAGACCAAGCAACAAGGAGACAAAAGGTTACACCGAAGAGACACAAACAATGACAAATCACGCAGAGATTAAATACTTAGTGACTTCAAAAACACACAAAACATGAAGGCGCTGAACAAACACAAAGACACACGATAATTGCCACAAATGTTTGTAAAGGGAAGCAGGAAAGTGATATTTGTTAGAAGCTGTTAGTGATACAAACATGATAAACAACAAAATAAAACAAGAGGCGAGCCACATGAGACTCAAACCTGGATTTTAGGTTTTAGAATCATCTTAATGCCAACAAGCGTTTCACACAGCAACACCAAAATCTGAAGGGTTCAGTTTTTGGTTAAATCCTCTTTAAAAAATTAAATTTAAAAATCTTAAAAAAAAAAAAAAACACCTGGACTGTGTCAAAGAATACAACTTTTTCTTTATTTGATTTCAGCTGATGTTCGTGTTGGAAGGACATTACTTGGTTCTTTTGGTTCAAGCAGTTCTGTTTTCTGAGTCTATCAGTCCAGGACCAGCATGGTGGTCTTGATTCTTCAGGTTCTCTTCATGTCCACTCTGTTATAGATTTGGGACAAACTGTGTGATTCTGACACATCTAACCTTGATGGTTCCAAGCCTCTCCTCCCAAAACCAATCCCGGATCTTTAGGGTCTGTTGCTGGTGTCACTTAGGTTTTGCGGGTTTTGTTCTGGTCCTGTTTGCTCTGAGGAGTCCTGGGTTTCTGCAGCTGTGTATCAGTTCCTCTGGTTCTGCGTGTTTACCAGCTGGAGGTTTTGCAGCTGTATGCTCACGTGGTCCTCTGGATTGTGCTGGTTCTGTTGCAGTGTGTTAGTCTGGTTCTGGTTTTGCTGAAGGGAAAACATGCCACTTCTGTCAGTTTAAGTGAAACACAAACAGTGGAACAAAGACACAACAGGTCCTCATAAACCACAAACCACTGCTGCCCAAGGTGACCCACCTTTATGGTTAACCTACTGAAACTGGTTACAGTAAACAAAAAAACCTGGACCAAAGCTGAGAAGCATTAAATCAGGACTGTACTCAGATTCTGGGTTGTTGGCGGCTGTGATTCATTCACAATCTCCAGGGTTTAAAGGATCTGCTGGTCCAGATACAAAAGCTCAGCTTCAGAGGTCTAGAGGAGTCCAGGCCTCCAGGGTCAGGGCTGTTTTTGTATCTTAAGAGAACCTGCATAATATTCTGCAGGTCAGGGTTATACCTAATGACCCAAATGCCCCCTGGGAGTCTGGTACCTGGTTTTGATGTAGCTGTCTGCTGTACTGGGCCAGAGTGGAGTACAGGAACTGGTACTGCTCGATGGTCTGGATCATACCCCCCCTGCACAGGAGGTTGACGAGACCACAGATTAGAGACACAGCAGGAAGAAAAAGGTTCAAACAGACAGATGAAGAAATGATTTTTGATTTTCAGCCACCTGTCGAGTCGGAGCTGACAAACCGTCTCCAGGATGTCAACCTGATTCGTCTCTCTGAGCTGCTGACAGCCGATGCTGCTGGCTATGAAACAACCTGTCCGACCTATACCTGCACTGAGGAGAGGAGGGGGAGGAGTTATTATCATTGGTAAAAGTGGACCGGTGTTATAAAAAATGTCTGTTGGTTTTGTTTTAGATTTGGTTCTTTAAAGGGCCATCATTTATCTAAAAAATCCAAATTCTAATGAGGTTCATATTTAATATTAAAAGTCAATATTTTATTTTCAAGGTTAAAGCTTTTTATTAATATAGATCCTAGACCTGCTACACAGTCAAAGACTGAGGGTCAAACTCAGCGTTGGTCGGCAGTTCATGTAATACCAGCCAGCACGCTCAAACAGGAAGAGGCTTTGATGACACCGCAGCTGGTTTGACTGATCAGTGACCCAGATCAAGGTCTGTTAATAATGTGAGA
Organism: Echeneis naucrates; assembly: GCF_900963305.1. Lineage (NCBI taxonomy): Eukaryota > Metazoa > Chordata > Actinopteri > Carangiformes > Echeneidae > Echeneis > Echeneis naucrates. The sequence goes on from NC_042517.1 coordinate 1,187,268, forward strand.
CACTCACTCAAACCAGGAGGTTTTACTGCCCACGTTATTCATGAGAGCCAGAGTGAAGAAAGCAGTTTGGATTTTAGGGGAATAAACAGTCATTCTGTGATATTTTTATACGTCTACGATGCCAGAATAAGATGCATTACCTATATTTATTTACTCATCATGTTTTTATTTTTACCCTGTAAGATTCGCTGTCATTTCATGTGCATTGTTTGTTTTATTTTTCAGTGTACATATTTTTACACACCTCTGTGGTTCCTGTGTGGTAAATAAACTTCTACTGTAGAATTTAGTTACAATTTGAACAAAAATTAAAATGTTTGACAATCCTTTCTTTGAGACATTTGAGGAGGAACCAACCTGCAGTGGACGATGATTGGTCCGGGGCCGGAGTCACAGTCTGTGATTGGCTGAGGGCTGGTCGGTAGGAGGGACTTTCTGTACGTCTCCACCTCCTCCACCAGCCTTAGCAGAGGAGCGGTGCATTGTGGGATATGGTGATCAGGCCAAGAGGTGAACCAGTAGTGGCGGACAGGTCGACGTTCCGAACACAGCTGTACACACACAGACACACACACACATACACAGTGTGATGAAAAGGCTGTGGACAGCAGAGCTTTTCTCATGCTGTATGTGACAGTTAACGTGTGACTCCAGGATCATTAATCAGTGTCCTGGGCTCCGTCTCAGTTCCAGTTCACCAGACTGTTTACACATCAAACCTGTCTGGACCCCAGACTGACTTGGACTCTCGGTTTGAAAAGAGAAGTAAGTGCTGAAGAGCTTTCAATTTGCATTCCATATGTAGGGTCACAGGGTCGTGGGTTTGATCCCCGGCTCTTCCTCCACAGGTTGAACTGTCCTTCAGAAAGACGCTGAATAGTGTCCTGAGTAAAGCTCCACGTCAGGAGAGTTTGGTTTGGCTCTGTCCTGAATCAGAGAAGAAATGGTGGTTCATCACGGAGGGCTGAAGATTTTGCTGAACAGATATTTCCAGGTGTCTCTGCAGCACCACAGACAGGATGGTGACTCATTTAACCTTCAGGGAGCTCCATTTTATGATTTCAATAATAATTCGACTGATTCTTCAGCTTGAATTCAAACGCATCCATCATTAGACTTTGCTGACACAGATCTAACTGTGCCGATTGAAGAAAAACAAGGGCTGCTATCGTGAAACCAAAATGATTTTTATCACAGCATAGGATGTGGTTTGAGAAGCAGATAAACGAGCTGCAGCACAAAATAAACCTGTTTTCTCTTCACCAACTCACTTTGCCACAAACTCTTGATTTTACAGAGAAAGCTGTGGGCTCTTGGTGACAGCATGATGAGGAGACAAAGACACAAAGTGGCTGAAGTATCGGTGCCTCCTGATGCAGGCAGGATCAGCTGGTTGTAGCTCATGGACAAAGCTGAGAATAAAGGCTCACTCCTGATGGGCCACAAGTCCTTTCCTGCCCAGCGTTCATCAACATTCACAGTCAGGTGGATCCAAATCTACAGCAGCATCCACACCAGGACCACCTGACCTGGACGTGTCTGGACAGAAGCTCAGGAAAGTCCTCACCAGATGACCCAACTAACCTCAACCGGCTCCTTCTGATGTGAAGGAGCAGCAGCAGGCATCAGAATTCAGACCCCCCCACAGAGGAAACATTAAGACCAGGACCTGAAGCTGAGATGGTTTACTGCACCTGGATCTCCATGTCCGTGACCGTGAACCCGTCTTTCTCTCGGCTGTCTCTCGCTCTGAGGAGGAATCTGCCGAATCGACTCGTCTCTCTATCCTCTTCGTCTTCGTCCTCCTCTTCCTCCCTCACCGTCATCGTCCGGTCTGTCAGCTGAGGCCAGTACGGCTCACATTTCTGGACCAAACAGAGTGAGGTTAATCGGATAGGTCAAGTCCTGTACGCCAGGAAAATTAAGATCTGTCCAAAGGGGAGGAGTCAAGTGTCCTCACCTCGTTGTTCTCCTTTAGCCTGGTAACCATGACGATGATGCTGCTCCTCTCCTGCCACACCATGTCCCAGAAGTCGCCCACAGTGTGCACCATCGGCCCTTGGGTGGCGATGTAGGCCCTCGGGGTTCCTTTGTAGCCCTGAAAACACAGAGAGGTGAACTTTAGTTTAATTCATGTTTGTCAAACTGAGCGAACAAACAAACTCAACTCGTGTAAATTCAAAAACACCCTGATTTCATCTATCAGCAGCCTGTTAATTAAACTCAAACTCTGATGGACAAAATTGCCAAAATCACTGACGAGGAAGTCAGCTAAAGAGAATTAACACACAAGATCTGTTTGCTGCCTTACTTTTCTAATTTTGCATTCCCTGTTTTTGTTGTTGACCGAGCCAATAAAGACATCATTGAAAAAATAAATAAATCTACAACACTCCTGAAGGTGCAGCCCTGTCGGTTTTGGGGATGTTTGGTGGGCAGGTGGTTTGATTTTTATTTTAGCTGTTCAGTCTTTGATCTAAACAGTTCAGGAAAGTCTGTTTTGGGTCACAGTTGACTGCAGTTACAGAGATAATTAAAATGCACACAATTTTTTTTACCATGATTGTGTGTGATACAGTTTAATGTCGTAAAGGTGTTAAGAAAACTTACAAAAATTACAGATATTCTCTTGTAGTTTATTTTATCATTTGGCTGATAAAAAAATAAACTACAACTGAGCATCCTCAGCAGGTTGACAAGAAAAACCTTTACACACGTAAATAAATCTACGTGTGTTTGTCGCTTCTTATTGCGTTGCATGAACTGCGTTTTTACACAGCAGATCTTGGCTTTATAAACCCTGCTACACATTAACACACACATGGCTGTTTGTTGCGTGCGCTGATGTATGCGTGGGCTGGGGAGAGGAGGGGGGGTAGAGAGAGGGTTAGTTTGGGACGTGTCACTTCCTCCCTCACTTCCTGAGGTTTTCCTGGTTGTCAAACTCCCACGCTGACAAACCGATGGCTCATGTCTTGAGTTTCTGTTTGTTTAGTTGTCCAACACACACACACACACACACTTGAGAAGACGCCCACGCTGAGCGACGGCACTGTCACACTCTATCAGGTTTTTGTGCTCTTTAATAAAACAACAAAGGAAACACATTTTCTTCACTGTCACTGAACTTGTTTAGTCGGGGCCTGAAGAATCAAATGAAACAGCTCAACTGAAGCAGATGATGACACCTGCAGCTGTCTGTGTGTGAGCTATCGTGGCATTAATTAAAAATCACTTTGACTGGTCTGTATGACTAGAATAGCGCTGTTCAAGAGCAGTTCATTCAGTGAAGTTAATCCTCTATAACCCTCTTAGACCCACTTTAAGGTTCTTCTGTTTTTTCATGCCATCAGCACAACCTCAGCTGTTTCTATCTGTGATTCCATAAAGACTGTTTTCGGTAATCAGGGATCGCAGCTCAAAAAACAAGAAGTAAAAACACACTCTGAATGTTTCCTTATTTTCCAGATATATACTAAGTAAAGCAGAATAACTAAAGAAAAGTTCCTCCCGTGTGTTTGGGTTGGGTTCTCTCTTCATCTGATCAGCAGTTCTGCTCAGTAATGATGAAAAATCAGCTCCAAATATCGGATTATTCTGTCAACACAATAAACTCAGAAACATTCAGGACTGATCCGGAGACTCTGACAGCTCGGCCTCTGAAGGAGACACTCTGACAGAACAGAGCTCAATGTGCAGAGATCCAATATGGCTGACTCTGTAGAATAACGTCATAGTCTCACCCTCATGTAGTTGGCGTTGATGTAGCGGTCTGGCCCCGCCTCTTCCTTTGGGCTCTTCAGGATCACCCGACTTTCAGGGTCTAAACAACAAACAAAAACAACGATTAACAAAGACTGCAAACAGCATGGACTGAGTTTCCACTTTGGGACGGGTGAGCCACTGACTGGGCAGGATGGTTTTATATCTGTCTTTCATCGTGTGTCCTGGGACGTCCAGCTCTGCAGCGCTCACATAGTTCAGAGGTATCTTCTGCGGAGGAGACAGGCACGACCCAGACGTTAAAACAAACACACCTCATCTGCTGGACTGTGTTTTTGGGACAGAGTTATCAAAGCCTACCTGATACTCCACATTCAGTGTGTCCAGGTCCAAAGCCGCCTGCTGCAGCAGTGTGTGTGTGAGCGAGCGGGTGGAGGTGTGAAGCTGCTGGAGCCACACCTCCTTGGGGGTGGAGACAGAGCAGACGGGCTCCACCCCCAGACTGTTCATGTCCAATAGCAGTGACAGGTTTGAGCCACGCCTGCAAAAACAGCAGAGTGCATCTATGATCTATGAGAGGTTTTCCTTTAAAAAAAAAGTTTAGAAACCAGGATTGAAGTGTCAAAACATCAGAGGAAGACATTTTATCGAAAAAGAAATGAGTGTCTGGACTGGAGAAGATACACACCTCTCCTGCAGGCGGACTGAGGCTTTGCGAGGGGGCGTGGTCATGGGTGGCGGCGTGGTTGGGTCCTCAGCAGGAGGGGAGGCTGAGCTCACTGCTGACATACTCATAGTGTCTTTGAGTTTGGCTCAGCTGTTCATCAGAACATCATCGGGCTGCAGAGGAGAGAAAGACAACTGATGAACAAACAGACAGCAGGAGGAAACAGCGTGATCTGTGATATGTGATGAAAATGCTTTATTTCAAAAAGAATGAACTCAAAAGTATGAAAACTACTAAGTGTCTCTGAGATGTAATTGATAAATTCAGGTGGCGTCGACCCTCCTCGTTTGTGAGCTGTTTGTCTGAAGCCTCCAGTTTGTAATTTGTCTGTTAGTCTGCCTTTGCATTTTCAAGTTGAACAGACTTAAATAAACCACTTTTCTTTACATGACCACAACCCTTTCCAGACCTGCCCGTTTCTAATTGGCTGATCCGGACCATATTACCGTCCGTAGAGCCGGTGAAAAGTAACATCTGGTTAAGCTGAAGGATGAAACTCCACATCAGTGATCACTGTGTGAAGCACATAGTCTCTGTTACTGAAGAAATAAACACGATTCCAAATCACCCCGAATATTAGAACTCCACACACATATCAACAATATTCAATCAACCAACTACTTGTTTCACAGAAGCCGTCGTCAACTCTGCAACTCCACGCAGCTTTTACACCTCAGGTTTGGTTTCAAGTCATGCTTCCTGTGTGTTTATGGCTCAGTAGAGTTTTCCAAAAAAACAAAAACACCTGTCATACTCACCGTCCCGTCCTCTCTCAAGTCTCTGCCGTCTGACGTTTCAGTAAACCGTCAGTTCTGCTCTTACCAGAGGTGTTTTGTCACTCAGAGGCTCCCGTACAAAAGAAGGTACTCACAGATTCCACGTGCTGCTTGTGGAAAGACTTTCGATTCAGTTTTATTGTTGTTGCTCCAGGCATCAACGAAGGAAGTTTAACGTGACGAGAGTTAATTATTGATGCGACATAAAGACGCAGCAGCTGTCTTACAAGCACAACATAAGTCATCCCAAAAACCAACCTGCACCAACTCTGATTAAGAGATTCATAGAAATGATGGATATCAGTAAGTTCTGTGTGTGCGTGTCTGTGAGTGTTTGTGCGTGGGTGTGTATATGTTTCCACATCAGTTCGGAACTGAAACGTTTCACTGTGTCTCCATCGGAAGAGAGTTTCCTCATATGAGGAAGTCAGCACACCCACAATGACTCAAAGCACAACATATTGCAACACACAAACTGATGGATTTCAATAATTTTTCTTGATTGATGACTTTAAGGAGCTGATGTCTCTGACCGACAACAACTGAAACCAGAAGTGATTGTCGCGACAGAAGACGTCAGATGATGTCGGTTTGTGCTGTTCCAGTGCTCTGCTGAAGTTCTCAGTAAGATGTGAAGCCCACCACACGGACCAGCAGGCTTAATAAAAGAAGTCTGGACTCTGTCCTGGTTTCAAAGAGTGGACCGGACTGTTTTCCTACATGATGCTGTAGGAATTCTGGGAGTTTGGACCATCCAGCCGACACGCGCTACCAAGTGAATGGCAGAATGTACCATCCAATCATTATGCAGCAGAGAGCTCAGCCCTCCCTCCTCTTTAGCTCCACCTTCTTCTGATTAAAAAAAACAAACAAAAACAAACCCAAAAAAACAACAACAGCAGAAAAACCCCAAGATGACCGATGTTCAAATTACAAACTGGAGGCTTCAGCTCAGAAACCAAAGCGTGTCGGCATTTGGTCCACCGAGATGTCTTAACCGGACAGGTTTTGTTGCTAAGCGACACCAAATGGTTCATAGTGATGATGATGGTGATGGAAGTGGTGTCAAAAAGGTGGTGACATGGTTTATACTACAAAAACGACAAAATGCGAACGTCATGGTTTGTGTTGTTTCAATTATCTGTAACTTCCTTGTTGTTACTGCAACCACAACAACGGATATCATCTAATGTTGAGGAAGTACCAAATCACCATCTTTTCCTGAAAATGACCAAGACATAGTTGTTATTACAGTAACCATGGTGACGGAAGTTGAAGTTGGAGCTTTGTTCTGTCTATCAATTTTCATTTTGGCTCTAATTAACGCTGCAGCCACTGGGAGAGCTGAAGAGCCTCCGTTTCATATAACAGCTAAAAAAAAGTCAAATAATATTTTAAATTATGATAAACACGCCAGTTTTGCTAATATCGCTGCATTACTTCCTGGCAAGCTGAGACAAACGGGAGCAGTTACAGAAGCTTTTCAACGGATCACACCAGAAGAATAAAGTGATGACAGCCGTCAGTGTGTGTTGATCAGGCTTACCAGGTATCTGACAGCTGCTCTGTCTTTGTGTAATTCAGGCCAATAAGGTTTGAGTCCTGCTGACTTCCTCCATCTCACCTACAACAACAAAAACAACACAGCTAAGATCCCGACACACACAACCCAACTAATCACTGACGAACTAATTAGTCAGTGAGGGAGTTTTCTGCGTCTTCCTCTGCCTCTTACAGTGAAATCAGTGAGTTACTGAAAGGGCAAGAAGAAACAAGTGAGGAGGGAGAAACGAGAGGGAGAGAAAGTGATAGCGAAGGAGAAAACACCAGGATATGAAGTGAAGGAGAGAGAAGCAGCAGCAGGAATAGACACGTCCTGTTTTTCTGGCCGTTACTACTCAGATTCAAAGTGTTCAGGTAGAGAGAGAGAGAGAAAGTGAGTCAGAGAAGGAATTAAAAAAAAGATCGAGATAACGAAAGAGAGAAAGATGCTCCAGGCGTTGATTATTAACAAACCAGGAACAGCTGCTCATGAATCATTCATATGAAATCATACAACACACACACATGGAGAGCAGCAGCGGAACAACAACACCCATTTATACAGCATAACAAAATAACAAACACTAATATAAACCCCCCCACCACCCCGACAGTTGGGGCGATTTACCACAGAGGAAGTGTGAAGAAAAGAAATCAACCTTTTCTATGAGCCAACTGTGACTCAACCTCCCACCTCCACAGTGTTTTGCTCTTCAGTCCACGACGGAAAATTCTGCCCTTTTGAACTTTGAACCAGAAACTGAAGAGTTTTTAGAAAAGTGACCGGTAGCGTCCCCAAAGGGTGCCGATGCCGCTCAAACTCCCTCCACAGCAAACGTCCAGCTGTAGCTTAGCAACAGCAGCTAAGCGTGTTTAAGTGCAGTTGGATGCTGAGCTGCTAACGTTAGCATGCCGGGCTAATTACCCAGGATAACCACAAACAGAACTGTGACAGTCACTGAGCTATTTTGTGGTTGTTTTGTGTCTTTTCGGTGGTTTGTATAATTCTCAGTCTTTCTAAAATTTATATTTTAAACAGCTCTGACTCCAACATCTTTTATTTTTAAGGTTAGCTCTGCCTTTCCATTTGTCAGATGTAACCTCAGAAAAATGTCAGTTAGTGTCACTTTTTCATTCTCAAAGACTTTCTCATGTAAAAGTGAAGCAGATTTTTAGGAAAATGTAAACAATGAAGCTTAATTTAAGTTGTGCTGTACAAAATGTGCAACAGTTAGCTAGAAAGATGCAATTGATGTCATATTTTTGTTATAAGACAATAAGATGAAGGCTAACTTGCTGTTTTGTAGATTGTAAAATATTCTACAATCAAATATCCATTTGAATAGAGATAAATCATATAGAGCAGGACCAAACTCCAGACTTATTTAAAGGGACTCAACAGATCCCTCCATGAGCAAACACTTCCTTTAAGAAGAAGAAACCTTCAATGCTGCTGCTTTATTTTCATGTCTTGAATACAGATAATTAACAAGTGAGGAGGACTCTTTACTGCTGACCTCACTTGGCTATCAGTTTTCAATAGATTTCAACAGATTTTGCAGCTTCATGCAGCTGCAGATGCTGTTGATCATCAGACTGTTGGATTTATGAATTTTTGAGCTCACTATGTGAGATATACATCGTAAACAATCTGACTGTGGACTGTGCGATCTCATTGTGGATGGCTTCCCTCAGTTGTTATGTAGCTCAATCACCTGCTGCCCCATCACTGAAGGCTACATGAGCAAGCCCTGACTCCGTCAATGTGGTAATTTATGAATATGTTCGGTCACCAAAACTGCCGAAACCGCCACTGTTCATAACTTTGAGAAGTGTATGTGTGCAACAATCAGCATGCAGAGGTCTTCTTATATGCTGAAACTAAAAGACATAACAGGAAATGGTAGAAATGAATTAAGCGGTGAGCAGAAGGTCACTGCATAAAATAGGAAGTGATTTCAGACACAGGGATATATTTCTGCTGCGCCAAAACACATTTTGATGCACGATGACGACGTCAGTGAAACTGTTTAATATTGTCATCAAGTCAGGTTACAATTCAGGAGCAACCATCTCATTACATTTTATTTTAGTCTATCTGTGTTAAAGTTCAATTAAGAAATAATTGCAATGAGTTTGATCGCTGAATGTTGTTACTAACTACAGCAGTATCTTTTTTATTTGTTGTTGACTTTAATGTGTTCATATTCTTCAGGCCTCTCCACTCAGGAACGACCTGATTAAGGGAATGAAGTAGGACCAGTCACTTCAAACTAATTTTTTAGATTTGCAGTCATCTTTTCATCGTAGCTCCATTGTGAGTTTTTTATTTTTTTGCACTTCACCAGCTGACTTATCAAATGATCTTTCTTCTAAATTATATTGAAGAACAGTAACTTTGTAGTTTTGTCCATCAAAGCTCTTTGTGAACGGTTTGAAAGATAAAGCATAAATAAAGGCTTTATTTTAATTATTCTAAAATTATTTTAAATATACTTCATTAAAATTATTCCAAAACGACCCCGTTTTTTCCTCATAATTAACAAAGCAAAGCTTCCTGGGAAATTGCGATAAGACACATAATTTAAGTATGAACTTTGAGTTTTTCTCCAAATGGATGAGCAACATGAGCAACAAGTCCAAAGAGGAAGAGGTTTTTCACTCTTCCCGCTTCAGATGTTATGTTGAATGCTAACACCAATTATTTGTATTGGGGCCAATTTGAACTCTTCTACCTTCAAAGGTGAATGGATGGACCTGCCTCCGTCATCCATTTGAGAAACAAATAGGAATTATTTCTATTTTTTCAAAAGAGTTTCTTACATTGATTTGTTTTAATACTGAGGCATAGTATCATAACTCATTAACAAGGAGCACTGGTGGAGGAATCCCAGTAATGAGCAAGTTTTCCTTGAAGAGTTTCTTGTTCTAACCTGCAGAAAACTGATTAATATCTTATTTGATAATTTATACAAAAAAACATGAAAGTAGTTGAAATCAGCACACGGATTGCACAGAACAATAACATATATCAATAATCTCGATACACCAGGATTACCCACTTTATTAAAGAATCTATTTCCTGCTCCTTTGGTTATCATTATTATTATTATTAATAATAATAAAACAGACATTTCTCTTCTTTATAATAAGCATAGACAATTCTCACGCTGCACTTCTGTTTTCATCCATTGCTCCCTTTCGAAGTTTGTGAAGTCAGGTTGTCGTCAAAGTTGTCATCACTCGTCTTCCTCACCTCTCTTTGTTTTGTGTGTCATTCCCTCAATCTTCCCTCTTGTCTTTTCCGTCGTCGTCTCCCTCCTTCCCCTCGTCTTTTTGGTCCTCGTCCTTCTTCTCTTCTACCTCTTCTCTCATCTGTAGCTGCTGTTTCCTGTCGTTGTCTTTACTTCTACCTTCTCCCCCACTTCCTTTTCTGCACCCACCCACTCTCTCATTATCACACAAACATACACTCAACACTCTCACAAGCACACTTTCTATTTGCCTCATTCAAGGCTATGGGTCCCCTTCAGACTGCACGCCACGGGCTTCCACAATGTGTATCTGTGTATTTGTAGTTGTATGTCAGTGTTCTGTGTGTATGTGTGTGTTTCGCAGTGGTGCTGTATCAACTGATTTTCCATGTCTTTTTCTCTGCAGCGGTCAGATGAGCAGCAGCAGGATTCAGTCCTACTGGGACTCAGTCAGGTCGGCTAACCCGCTAGCATTATTAGGAGTCGCCATAGAAATGAAGAGATGAGAACAGACATCATTGTTCACTCTGTATGAAGATGAACAAATAATCTGACTGTGATTGTTCCAAAGCGGTGAGATGCCTGTTGTGCTACACTAACAGACCGACTGAATTCAGGCCTGAATTCAGGCCTGATGGCGCTCCACGTTGTTCTTCCTGTGGCGTTGTGCCGATCTCCCCAGAAACTACAAGGTTAAGATGTAATATTTTTTGCACCAACTTCATATTCAACATGGCATGTCTGACTTTGGCTGTTTTCATTGTGGGGAGGGGGTTGTCATCTCAAGTCTAGCTTTATGCTAGCATTGGTTGCTAACCAGTGCTTCTTCTAGCTGTCTGTAGCTCTATGATGCTAGCTGCAGAGAGCATAGCATAGCATTATTTAATGTACTGTACTTGAGGGCATCAGCTACAGGACTTGATGTAATAAGGTGCATTTTTAAAGCAATTGTTAGCATTAGCATTTGTTTGCATAGAAATCACATATAATTTTAACTACAGCACATGTGCCTCAACTAAAATGACTAGCTTATTATCATTAACCAAGAATCAATTTATTAGCATTCAAAAGAGTGTTAACTGTACCAGTAGCTGTGTCCCGATCCGGGTACAGCAGGATGTCTGTTCTTCACAGCTGGCTTTTGATTTTTGGTTTACCTGCAACAGTCCAGACAGGACAGTCATTGTCTACACAGGATGTATTCAGATACAGCACTGAGGAGAAAATATACTTACCACCTTCTTTAATAAAATCCGTGTATGAGTCCTCTCTCCTGATTGGCTGCTGGCAGCGTTGTTCGTGGGCCACAATATCTCAGTAATGCTTCGAGTTAAAATCTTCAAAATTGGTAGAAATTTTTCATCTGGACACAAGAATGAAATGATGGCACTAACATGTCCAGTATGTGGCCACTGAGGGCCACTGAGCCTGGGAGCTGCGTTCAGGGTCAGTGGTCAGGTTGGTTGGGTCTGACGAAGAGCGGTTCTTAAAAATGGAGCACCTTGTCCGGAGGACGGACGAAGTCTCTGGCGCTCCGGCCTTGAGGAAGGAGGTCAGCTCAAAAAGTACATGGATCTACCACTCTGTGGATCCACCTCTCCCTCCAGCGTTGATGGCTCCCAAAGACTGAAAACGTGCATGTTGTTGAGTAAAAGAAGTGATTCTTTTATCCCTGCTGCAATCTCTCTGCTTCATTTGTCACGCTCTATATCTCTGTTCCATTTTGCTTTTATGAGAGCCTTCTGTCGCTCTAGACTCCCCGCCTTACTCACCATCATTTACCTGTAGGATATTCTGTATGTTGTGCGATAAGCTGCAGCGTTTTTAGTGCGTGGTTTTGTCTGTAAACCAAATTTCCCTGATGAACACTAACAGGCAGAATGACTGAATGAATTAGACCAGGGAGTCTGACTGAGCTGCAGCAGACTTGATTGGCTTCCTGTGAAGTTTATTTATCATTATAGTTTCTATGGCAATTCAGCACCAGGACGGAAAACAATTCACTGTAGACTCACTACTGAAACACTTTAATTCATCCGCTAACGACAGAAGGAGCATTTATACTGTCAGCTGTGCGATAATGGGAAATGGAGGACGAAGGAGGAGAAACGTAGAAAAGAAGAGTGGCAGTCAGAGATAAGAAGGTAGAAAGAGAGACCAGTGAAAGAAAGAAAAATCGAAGACGGAGACACAATAAGTAAGACTGAAGAGGAGACAGAGAATGAAACGGGGCAGAAACAGTGATGTCTCAAATCCTGGTCCTGGACCAGAGTCCGACTTTTAGTTTTTTTATTTTACCTGTTTGTAAAGGAACTAGCGTACAGATACATCAGTTATTTATGGCCTCGTGTCTGTACATGTTTAAGCTTCAGGCTCAGATGATTATCTAATTCAGACTGTTCTGATTGAATGATGAAGTTTGAGGAGTGAAGGAGCCTCACAGGAGAGTTTGGGGGGGCGCTGCTGTCTCTGAAAAGCAGTTCCCTTTTTGATGCTCGCTCCACAACATCATTAACAAACCACAAAATGAGATGTTTTTGTGTTGATGCCAGATGTCAACAGGTGTTATAGATTGTTGGCTTGGAGACTCGTTGTCTTGGGGGGATGTTGGTGAACTGTCACGAAATGAGCGAATCTTTTAATCACATGATGTTTCGGCAAAACAAACAAGCTTGGAGAAATGGATTTTGCGATTTTTAACTTTTGAACCTGCCTTAGGAAGATGAGATTACTGAAATGTTCAGGAGGAGAAAGATGGGCAAAAACAAAACAAACCTAAACTGTCAGTATGAATATAAAAGTGAGCTACATTTTATAAGTGGGTTAGGGTTTCGTGTAGTTCACAGATTTGTCCACTGGGTGTCACCTGATTTTGTGCTCTCACTTATCTCCTACCTCCGATCTGTTTCCGGGTCACGGGGGGTTCTGGAGCCAATCCCAGCTCACCCTGGACAGACCAACAACCACTCAGACCTACGGACAGTTTAGAGTCACCAACGAACCCAAACACGATGTCTTTGGAGACTGCGCACAGAAAGGCCTGATTTTGTGCTTTATTATCAATTTCCCTCATAAAGTTACAGCTACAGTTTGATAACTGGTTGATCATGCCATCGACAGAACCTTTTGCCAACTCTAAATGAAAAATATTTTTAGAATATTAACAGTTTTGCACATTAATTGTGACCTTTACATTTCTGGATTAAATGTAATTAAACAAATTTTGCTGTTCACACTGGTACTAAAAAGAGAACATCTGGTCTTAATTACATTTGTAAATATTTCAGATTTAGTTTTCAACAGAATCATCATCCTTTGATGTAAATGTGAGTAAAGAGACGGCTGTTTTTGATGCATTCAGGTGACCAGATGTTAAATTTCAAATCTCAGCTGAAGTTGTTTCATTTGTTGTGGAATACTGCTGATGAAGGAGACGATGGACGAAGAAATAACCATCATCATAGGTCTTCTTCTTCCACCTGTTCATCATCGTCCGCATATTGTAGCCGTGTCTGGGGAAAAGAAAAATGGTAATTATTTGATAAAATGTTTGAAATATGTCAGATCTTTTGGAATTACATACCTGAAGTTGTTCTGCTTCTAGAGTCAGGGTGTTGATTGAAGTGACTCGAGCCTTTTGAGAGTTTGTTGAGGTAAAATTGTGACTCTGTCAAAGAAAAAAGTAGTCCAGCTATTAAAACCATAGAAGGAACAACTGAAGGAGACAAAAAGGTTTCAGTCAGAAGATGAAGGTTGGAGGAAACACTGATGCCACAGCGACCTCTACTGGCCTCTCTGGAGATTATAAATCCAACAAACTGTGGAGAAGCATTTTTTGTGGATTGACTCAGATGTCTGTTGTTCTTGTTGAGGCATTTTATACGTAATTTCTGAGATTTCCATGTTCCAGATGGACTTTCACAGTCTGAGTTAATCCATAAATCCTTTCATCATGACAGTCAGAAACAAAGACACTCTTGACAAACAGGTGATGATTCTTTTACCTTTGGTTCTATCGGCTCAATGAGGTCTTCGACAACATCCAGACATTTCTCCCACTCCCCCTGACTGATGTAGTCATTAACTATCTTGGATAAGACTCTTTTTTGTCCCTCTTTCATAGCCTCAGACACAACGTCTTCCCCGACCTCCAAGATCAGCTCGTGGACCAGGATTCGTCTCATGCAACATGGCAAAAGGCAGACATCTGCGAGAATTGTCCAGGTCGACAGTAGCAAGGCGCCAATGAAAGTGATTGCGAAGAGTAAAGCGATGCCGTACATCTGGAAAATAGGCGTTAAGGTTTTCACACTTACACATTACATCTCTGAGTCATGTCATTTCCTGTATAGTCCAGAAATTCTAGCTTCACTGAGGCTTCCTGTTGCAGTTAATTAGAAAAGTATATAATTTTTGATGCTAAAACCAACAAGTCCTCAATGGCCTCTAACATGAGCCTACTGACTAATTTGGGTTCATGCTAAATAAAAATAAGAGATGCTCTTTTGACTTCAGGCTAATTGGTGTCACTAGCCTGCCCCCCACCTTTGGCCAATGTCAGCTGGGATTAGCTGCCGCCCTTGATGGCCCTGGAGGGTTTTAATGATTTCTCTAACAGAATGATTTTGTCTGTATCCAGTGTTTGATAGTTAATAGGGTGCTAATAACTGGTGGCATTAAATTCCACTCCCAAACTTGTTGGAACACTAAATAAAACATGCTCAACCCTTCTGCATAGTGTATGTACACACTCATAGTAAACAAAGAAATCTAGTACTGACTAAGTACTGACTAAAACTATCCATCCTCTACAGCCTACAGAAGAGAAACTCTTACCCTGGAATTTGATTTCATCTCTGCGATCGTCACGACACCTTTGTCGCCAAACGTGATGTTAGTCTTGATTTGGCATTGTAAAGCCGCCACCTGTCTTGGATTGTAATTGCAGCAGCAGACGTACCACTCTGCATCGATCAGCACGGACGTGGCCCACAACAGACCAACACAAACAGCTTTGACTGTGCGACGGAGTAAAGTGCAACCAAAATGACACGAGCCCTTGGACATTGTGTAACTCCACGCTCTCTGAAAGGGCAAGTCCGTCGAGAGCATCAAGATGGTGATGATCAGACACGGCAAAACCATGTATACACGACAGTAACCTACTTGTGGTGTACAACTGCATGGAAACCCGTTCTCAAATACATGATATGAAAAAACCAGGACACTCAGAACGATGGCATTGGCGTTGTCTTTGACCTGACCGAGGAGTTTCTCCAGCGGCAAAGCCAGGGCCTGCATCTTTGGAGGAAGATTTCACCCGCTGTGCCCGGCAGCAAACAGCCTCTGAAAGACGTATAAAAGTGAAACCACACTTTTTTTTTGCATGACTGAGGCAAAGTAGCACAGTAAATTAGTTTTGGTTCTCGTCTCTCTTCTCTCATCTGTAGCTGCTGTTTCCTGTCGTTGTCTTTCCTTCTACCTTCTCCGCCACTTCCTTTTCTGCACCCACCCATTCTCTCATTATCACACAAAAATTCACAACATTCTCACAAGCACCCTTTCTATTTGCCTCATCCAAGATTATGGGTTTCCACATTGTGTATTTGTGCGTTTGTTGTTGTATTTCAGTGTTTTGTTTGTGTTTTACAGTGGGATTGTGTAAAATGGCTGTGAGCACCTGTTTTGCCACACTAACAAACTGACTGAGATGCTGACCAGGTGGCAGACAAAGGCAGAGGCGTAGGCATGCTACCCTTTGCTCTGGGAGTCTAGTTCTCTTGAGCGTCTTCCTCTGGAGGATTTTAGGCATGTCCACCTGGGCTGAGTCCTCGGGGTAGATTCAGGAATTGATGGCAGGACTATATATCCTATCTGGACTAAAACAGTTGTGTCAGAGAGAGGAATGAATGGAATTCCCTGGAATGGCCCGATGCCATTGCAGCACGGCAGCATAGTGCTTAGCACTGTTGGGTTCATTGGTGACTCTAAATTGTCCATAGGTCTGAGTGTGATTGTGAGTGGTTGGTAGTCTCTGTGATGGACTGGAGACCTGTCCAGGGTGACCCTGCCCCTTGCCCAGAGTGAGCTGGGATTGGCTCCAGAACCCCCCGTGACCCAGAAACAGATCAGAGATAGAAGATGGATGAATGAATAACCCGATTCCAGGTAGGATGAAAAAAGATGGATGGACTGCTATTTGTGTTAATATCTGTCAAGTTGACTTAATTGAATCCTTTACATTTTAAAGGGACCTTTAAACTTCCTCTCCCTCCAGCGTTGATGGCTCCCAAAGACTGAAAACGTGCATGTTGTTGAGTAAAAGAAGCGATTCTTTTATCCCTGCTGCAATCTCGCTGTTCCATTTTGCTTTTATGAGAGCCTTCTGTCGCTCTAGACTCCCCGCCTTACTCACCATCATTTACCTGTAGGATATTCTGTATGTTGTGCGATAAGCTGCAGCGTTTTTAGTGCGTGGTTTTGTCTGTAAACCAAATTTCCCTGATGAACACTAACAGGCAGAATGACTGAATGAATTAGACCAGGGAGTCTGACTGAGCTGCAGCAGACTTGATTGGCTTCCTGTGAAGTTTATTTATCATTATAGTTTCTATGGCAATTCAGCACCAGGACGGAAAACAATTCACTGTAGACTCACTACTGAAACACTTTAATTCATCCGCTAACGACAGAAGGAGCATTTATACTGTCAGCTGTGCGATAATGGGAAATGGAGGGCGAAGGAGGAGAAACGTAGAAAAGAAGAGTGAGTGGTTGATGGCAGTCAGAGATAAGAAGGTAGAAAGAGAGACCAGTGAAAGAAAGAAAAATCGAAGACGGAGACACAATAAGTAAGACTGAAGAGGAGACAGAGAATGAAACGGGGCAGAAACAGTGATGTCTCAAATCCTGGTCCTGGACCAGAGTCCAACTTTTAGTTTTTTTATTTTACCTGTTTGTAAAGGAACTAGCGTACAGATACATCAGTTATTTATGGCCTCGTGTCTGTACATGTTTAAGCTTCAGGCTCAGATGATTATCTAATTCAGACTGTTCTGGTTGAATGATGAAGTTTGAGGAGTGAAGGAACCTCACAGGAGAGTTTGGGGGGGCGCTGCTGTCTCTGAAAAGCAGTTCCCTTTTTGATGCTCGCTCCACAACATCATTAACAAACCACAAAATGAGATGTTTTTGTGTTGATGCCAGATGTCAACGGGTGTTATAGATTGTTGGCTTGGAGACTCGTTGTCTTGGGGGGATGTTGGTGAACTGTCACGAAATGAGCGAATCTTTTAATCACATGATGTTTCGGCAAAACAAACAAGCTTGGAGAAATGGATTTTGCGATTTTTAACTTTTGAACCTGCCTTAGGAAGATGAGATTACTGAAATGTTCAGGAGGAGAAAGATGGGCAAAAACAAAACAAACCTAAACTGTCAGTATGAATATAAAAGTGAGCTACATTTTATAAGTGGGTTAGGGTTTCGTGTAGTTCACAGATTTGTCCACTGGGTGTCACCTGATTTTGTGCTCTCACTTATCTCCTACCTCCGATCTGTTTCCGGGTCACGGGGGGTTCTGGAGCCAATCCCAGCTCATCCTGGACAGACCAACAACCACTCAGACCTACGGACAGTTTAGAGTCACCAACGAACCCAAACATGATGTCTTTGGAGACTGCGCACAGAAAGGCCTGATTTTGTGCTTTATTATCAATTTCCCTCATAAAGTTACAGCTACAGTTTGATAACTGGTTGATCATGCCATCGACAGAACTTTTGGCCATCTCTAAATGAAAAATATTTTTAGAATATTAACAGTTTTGCACATTAATTGTGACCTTTACATTTCTGGATTAAATGTAATTAAACAAATTTTGCTGTTCACACTGGTACTAAAAAGAGAACATCTGGTCTTAATTACATTTGTAGATATTTCAGATTTAGTTTTCAACAGAATCATCATCCTTTGATGTAAATGTGAGTAAAGTGACGGCTGTTTTTGATGCATTCAGGTGACCAGATGTTAAATTTCAAATCTCAGCTGAAGTTGTTTCATTTGTTGTGGAATACTGCTGATTAAGGAGACGATGGACGAAGAAATAACCATCATCATAGGTCTTCTTCTTCCACCTGTTCATCATCGTCCGCATATTGTAGCTGTGTCTGGGGAAAAGAAAAATGGTAATTATTTGATAAAATGTTTGAAATATGTCAGATCTTTTGTAATTACATACCTGAAGTTCTTCACTTTCTAGAGTCAGGGTGTCGATTGAAGTGACTCGAGCCTTTTGAGAGTTTGTTGAGGTTAAATTGTGACTCTGTCAAAGAAAAAAGTAGTCCAGCTATTAAAACCATAGAAGGAACAACTGAAGGAGACAAAAAGGTTTCAGTCAGAAGATGAAGGTTGGAGGAAACACTGATGCCACAGCGACCTCTACTGGCCTCTCTGGAGATTATAAATCCAACAAACTGGAGAAGCATTTTTTGTGGATTGACTCAGATGTCTGTTGTTCTTGTTGAGGCATTTTATACGTAATTTCTGAGATTTCCATGTTCCAGATGGACTTTCACAGTCTGAGTTAATCCATAAATCCTTTCATCATGACAGTCAGAAACAAAGACACTCTTGACAAACAGGTGATGATTCTTTTACCTTTGGTTCTATCGGCTCAATGAGGTCTTCGACAACATCCAGACATTTCTCCCACTCCCCCTGACTGATGTAGTCATTAACTATCTTGGATAAGACTCTTTTTTGTCCCTCTTTCATAGCCTCAGACACAACGTCTTCCCCGACCTCCAAGATCAGCTCGTGGACCAGGATTCGTCTCATGCAACATGGCAAAAGGCAGACATCTGCGAGAATTGTCCAGGTCGACAGTAGCAAGGCGCCAATGAAAGTGATTGCGAAGAGTAAAGCGATGCCGTACATCTGGAAAATAGGCGTTAAGGTTTTCACACTTACACATTACATCTCTGTTGAGTGATGATGTCATATCTGAATAGGGTGCTAATAACTGGTGGCATTAAATTCCACTCCCAAACTTGTTGGAACACTAAATAAAACATGCTCAACCCTTCTGCATAGTGTATGTACACACTCATAGTAAACAAAGAAATCTTTACTGAGAGATTACACTGGGGGTCCGAAATAGCAGGAGGGTGCTGGACAGGAAGTGACTCATGACTTTAGGATAAGTACTGACTAAAACTATCCATCCTCTACAGCATACAGAAGAGAAACTCTTACCCTGGAATTTGATTTCATCTCTGCGATCGTCACGACACCTTTGTCGCCAAACAAATCATTAGTCTTGATTTGGCATTGTAAAGCCGCCACCTGTCTTGGATTGTAATTGCAGCAGCAGACGTACCACTCTGCATCGATCAGCACGGACGTGGCCCACAACAGACCAACACAAACAGCTTTGACTGTGCGACGGAGTAAAGTGCAACCAAAATGACACGAGCCCTTGGACGTTGTGTAACTCCACGCTCTCTGAAAGGGCAAGTCCGTCGAGAGCATCAAGATGGTGATGATCAGACACGGCAAAACCATGTATACACGACAGTAACCTACTTGCGGTGTACAACTGCATGGAAACTCGTTCTCAAATACATGATATGAAAAAACCAGGACACTCAGAACGATGGCATTGGCGTTGTCTTTGACCTGACCGAGGAGTTTCTCCAGCGGCAAAGCCAGGGCCTGCATCTTTGGAGGAAGATTTCACCTGCTGTCGCCGGCAGCAAACAGCCTCTGAAAGACGTATCAAAGTGAAACCACACTCCTGTTTTTTTTTTTTCCTTGACTATTATCACTGAGGCCGAGAAGCACATTAAGGAAATGGAAAGTACATTAGGCACAATCCGCTGCAACTGCTGTGGTTGGAGTGATTCTACAGCTGATATCAGGTATCAAAACTAAGTTATTTGGAATAAGTGTAATAACTAAACCCAAAAGATTGACCAGGAATAAACTTGTGCCACAAATGATCTCAAACTTTGATAAACAATGAAGAGTTAAAGACTGAAAAAAGCTGAGGGGAAAAAAAAAATCTACTTACCTCCCAGGAAACATTTTGGCAAAACCCTTCAAAAGAATAGAATTAGAGTAAAATAGAATAATGAGATGAATCTTCAGGCTAATTTACAGCTAAAAAGCCCTATGGAAGTGTTGGTCCAGTTACTCAGTCCAACACTTTGTGTCAGAATAAAATATTTCATCAAAGCTGCTGTTTGTCTGATTTAAACAGTGGTAACGAAGCATTCAACAAGACTCATTCATCCAGTTTTCAATCATCCAAAACTCAGCTGTGTTGTGCTGACAACTCCAGTGCAAACATATTTCAACTCAGTCTCTTTTTTTTTTTTTTTTTTTTTAAATGGCATTGCATTACAAAGAGATTTATCTAGTCTAAGAGCTTTAAAAAAAAAAAACAAAAAAAAAAAAAACTACCCCCTGCCCTCATGCCATTGACGTTACTGTGAACAACCACAAATCATCCTGTTTGATTATTATTTTCAAGAACTAAATGATTGGCCTCAATGAATAAAAAAAAAGAACTGATGTTGCATATAGACAGAAAAAAAAAAAGTTTATTTGTTTACTGCAGTTAAAATACAATTTTGTGATTACAAGACAATTATATGTTATATACATGAATGTTTTATTAATTCAGTACTTGATTATCTAAGCCCATTTATTTGAATTCTGATTAAAGTAAAAGTAAAAAATTTATATAATTTGAGATAATTGATTTTGTAGTTATTTTGTATAGTAGAGGGTTAATTAATAGAAAAACTAAACATAAAAACATTTCTTCTATTTCCTGTAAGGCAAAAGCTGAATCATTACTATTTAATGTATTTAATGTCTGGTGGCGATGACCTGAGCAACTTCTTGTCTGTAATCATTGTTTTTTGTGGAGGATTATCAGATGGTTTTTTTCAAGATCTGAAAATTAAGAAGAGAAAATGTGCTGTAGTTCAAGTCTCTGAAATCTTGTGATGAATTTTCTTCAGTGGATTTTTTGCACAAGGAACATTTGTGTTAAGTGACCGGTGTTGATTCTTTCCCAGCCGTCATGTAGCTTGTGTCCCTCGCTCTCACTCAGAATTGGTTGGTTGAACAGACGCTTTGACCAGTTCTTCAGCAACATCAAAACACTCCTCCCATTGGCCACCACAGATCTTGTTTTCCATTTCCTGTGACAACTTTTCTTTTGCAAATTTCCTCAAAGTGTCTTTGAGCACATTCTTCTCTTCTTCAAGAATCAGTGTGTAGTAAAATAGTTTTCTTTCACAACTGGATGGTTTCCTCCATTCAAATGATGTCAACAGGGCTGGCACAAAAATTATACCAAAGAGCAAAAAGGTGCCAATAACCTGAAACAAAAGAAAAGAAAAAAATAAATAAACAAAACATTGTACTGTCATTTCATAGAGGGAAGAAGAGAAATACTCACCCTGGATTCATTTTTCAGCTCAGCGATGATTACTCTGTCCTCATCAGTCAGACTTCCCATGTTTTTGCAGGCTAACTGTGCTTGTTGTTGAGAGTGATCGTTCAGACAACAAACGTACCAGTCTCCATCAATTAAAACACAGACGACCCACAGCAAACCGATGAAAGTGGCTTTGATAATGTGACGGAAGGAAGACCTCAAAAAACTGCAGGTGTGAAGCTGACCATGACTTCCAAAGACACATGAGAATAGGTGCCTGCAGACTCTCTGAAATGACCTGTCTGTCCAGAGAATAAAGACAAACACTAGACTAACAGGCAGAATTAGGTACAATTTGCAGTCAAAGCCTTGTGGTTTGCAAGTGCATTCAAATTCTCTGCCAAGCAAAATAAAAATTGCAACAACTCCAAAGTAGGTGCAGAATTTCCTGCAGAAAAAATGTGCTCCTTCTCGCTCCATCTCTGAAGTGCTGTTGGCATCATCTGACAACCTAAATCAGCATAAACCCTGAAAGCATGCACACACACGAAACCACATTTCCTGTTTTTATTCCTTTATCTAAGACGTCTGCTGTGTGATCTGTATAAAAAAAAAACTATCCATAGCTTAAGTACAACATATACCCTTATTTACTGGATGCCCATTAACAGAAATCATAATTATGACGATAGATTTAAGCTCCACGAAAGCAAATTAAATGAGCTGTTTGATGGTTAACTTATTCTAAAGGTCTCTCCCCAGTGCCATCCCATGTTCCCTTATCTTCATGAGTTCCATACCACAGTGTGAAAGTTCATCTCCAAGAACGTCCTGCAGCATCATGTTCCTGTTTTGGTTTTACAGACTAAACATTGTAATCTGCCAAAATCATGCTCAGCCCGTCTTCTTGCTAAGGGAGCTAACATCAGCTAGCTGTTTATACTTAAGTCTGATTTTAGCCCCTGGGAAGCTGATGTTAGCTCTTTATCAATAATGCATTAATTTGAGTATATCTGGAGCTTAGTTGCACTATATACACACTGTGATATATACCTGAATCAATTTACCAGTAAAATAATGTTGGTTAGCCGGTTATATTTAAATTAGCTTATGAGCAACTGGGAGCTAACGTTAGCTAGCCATTTTTACTTCAGTCCGTTTTAAGCTACCAGTAAAACAGCATTAGCTTACACGCCATCTAACAGCTAGCTAACGTCTGCTAGCCATTATCAATAATTTTTTTTATACATAAATGAAAGCTAACGTTAGCCGTTTACAGGGGAACGGCTAGTTAACGTTAGTTAGCCGTTTATATTTCCACTAGTATTTTTAACCTCACAGGAAGCTAACGTTAGCCAGTCGTGTATACTTCAGGCATTTTCTTAGTTACCAGTAACAGTAACGTTAGCCGTTTACACGCTAACGGCATGCTAATGTTAGCTAGCCAGTTATATTCCAGTAAATTTTAAAGTACCGGGAAGCTAACGTTAGCCGTTTAAACGCCATCGATTAGCTAACGCCTGCTAACTCTTTCAAAGAATTCTTTACCAACACAGAAGGCAACCTTACCCGTTTTCAAGCTGATTAGAGGCTAGCTTTATTATATTTTAATTTTTCTTACTTATCAGGAAGTTAAAGTTAGCCAATCGTGTGCATTTCAATTCTTTTCTTACCTACCGAGGAGCTAACGTTAGCTAGCGGTGTATACTTAAGTCTGTTTTTAAGCCTCCGGTAAGCTAACATTAGCCGTTTACAGGCCAACTAAAGGCTAGCGGGGGTTAGCAGGTAGTTTTTCTCACTTACCGGGAAGAAAGCGTTAACCGGCCGTTCATCCAGCGCTGTGGTGGACCTGTA
Organism: Echeneis naucrates; assembly: GCF_900963305.1. Taxonomy (NCBI): domain Eukaryota; kingdom Metazoa; phylum Chordata; class Actinopteri; order Carangiformes; family Echeneidae; genus Echeneis; species Echeneis naucrates. Next base: position 1,210,594 of record NC_042517.1, read on the forward strand.
GGAGCACAGCTGGGTCTTTAACCGACCCAACATCCCCACAGACGGCGGCTACACCGGCACCGACCAGGAGGGCCAGACATCCGGAGAGAGAAACCACCGAGCCTGGCATGGAGCATCTCAGTGTTTGGGCCCAAAATTGAATCCATAATATTTCATTTAAACCGGCAGGGGAAATTTAGAATTCATTTACTTCTCACACTCAGTTTCAAGACATTTCTTATATATTCAATGATCAACGTCTAAGAATTAAGGTAGTTCAGGCTGGAATGGCTGTTTTAGTTAATGAGCTAAATTACTGATAAAGAAGGCAGGATTGGTGAAACTAGAGAACTAAATTAATGATATTAACCTCATTAAGACAGACTGTGGCGTCAGTTTCCTGTTTACTTACACAGAACTCAGTCTTGTTGGTAATTATCATCTGACTTACAGCTGCCCTGTGTTTAAAGCGTTTCGTGCTCCAGGCCAGAGAGAAGACTTCTTCTTCCTCTCATCACTCTTTCTTCCTCTTAACAGCGACCACAACTGCATGCCTTAGCAGAAAAACCATCACGCTTTAGGATGTGGAGCTCCATTTAGAGCAGCTGGAGGAAACAGAGTGACCCCAGAACTCTGAGGGCCAAAGAAGAGTTTAAGTAAAAACAACAATGTGAAGCCAATCTAAGGACATTGTGCATTTGGGTTTAAATGTCTTTAGAAGTACCTTCCCACTACAGGGTGATAGAATCCAGCAGATCAGACTCCCAAACGCAGGTAAACGGGGGGAAGGGCATTCAGGATGGTTTCAGGGTTAGGGTTAGGCAGGTGTGTGATCTTTTGTTTGGTGGCATCACTGCATGGAAGACCTCAGAGACGGTAAGAAAGCTTTACTTTAGTCACGTTGACAGAGAAAACTAACTTATATTTCAATGATTAAAAGGTTAAAATGGTAATGCTTATGTTTATTGTGCATTTGAAATGAAATATAACGTGAAGATAGCGCTGCTGGTCTGAGGTCCGACATGTTGGGAGAATCATCCCTTTCATTGTTCAAATTCATAAAACCAGTCGTTGAAATTTAATCTTTCAGATAGATTTGACATAAATACAGAAAGTGAACATAAGTATTAAGTTGTGTAATATATTTTTTTGATTAAGTAGTTAAAATGTGTTTAATGTATTAAAATTTAAATGGGAGTAATTTAAAACTGTTTAAACTAGTGATGTTGCAAGATTAATTTGTAATGAGTCAATATTTATTTTACAAAATATTTAAATAGGTAAATGTATAAATTTGATTAGTAAATTCTTTAAATTAAGTTAAATTTGTGTGCTTTACAGAGACATGGCTGCACCAGGGAATCCCTGATGACAAAGTTTCCATTGAGGGCTACCTGACTGTCCGGGCCAACAGGGACGGCACCGGGACCGGTAAGTGGAAAGGAGGGGGGCTTGCCCTTCTTGTGAATAACCGGTGGTGAAATCTTTGGACTCCCCCGTGAGCTTTCCCATGTTTTAATGATGACTGTTTACACCCCCCCCTCCTCCTCTGCAAACCCAACCTCGGCGTGTGACGTCATCCACTCTGCCATAGCCCGGTTACAGACTGAACACCCAAGTGCATTCATCTTGGGTGACGTCAACCATGACACCATTGACAAAATACTGGCCAATTTCATTCAGTATGTGAGCTGTCCCACCAGAGATGACAGGACCCTGGACTTGCTCTATGCTAATGTGAAGGACGCATACAGCTCCTCTCTCCTGCCACCTCTGGGAAGTTCAGATTACAACCTGGTGCACCTCAGCCCCTGTTATGTCCATCTGGTGAAAAACCAGCCTGAGACCACGAGGCCAGTGAGGAGATGGTCAGAGGAGGCTTATGAGACACTGCAGGGATGTTTTAAGACCACAGACTGTCAGGCACTCTGTGAGCCGAATGGAGAGGACATCGATGAGCTCACAGTGCGTATCACAGAGTATGTAAACTTCTGTGAAGACGCCATCGTCCTGAGACTGTTCATTGTTACCCAAACAACAAGCCCTGCGTAACAAAGGACATCAAAGCCATCCGGAACCAGAAGAAGAGGACCTTTAGAGATGGAAATAGGAAAGAGCTGAGAATACAGAGGCAGTTGAGCGTCAGGATCAGAGAGGCTAAGGAGCTGTGCAGGACGAAGCTGTCGAGGCTTCAGCTGAACAACACCAGAGAGGTCTGGTCACAGGTTTCAGGTCAGCTGGCAACGTGGACAGGGCCAACCAACTCAACCTGTTTTTCAACAGATTTGACACTGTGGCCCCTGCCCCCATCAACATCACTGCAGGCTGCCCACTCCCCCCCCCCCCCCCCCCCCCGTCAGTCACCTCTACAGTGAACATCACAGCTGACTACGTGAGGCCTGTGCCACCCAGCTCTGTGGAGTACTCCATGTCTTCTGCATGAGCCTGAGTCTGCAGAGGCTCTCTGTGCTGTGGAAGACGTCCTGCCTCGTTCCTGTGGCACCAAGGACTACAGACTGATGGTGCTGAGGCCCTGGAGAGACTCATCTTGGAGCAGCTCCGGCCCCTGGTCAAACAACACTTGGATCCTCTACAGTGCAACTTGGGAGTTGAGGATGCCATGATCTTCCTGCTCAACCATGTCTTTACCCCCCCCATCCATCAATAACTACATCCATGTGCAATATTATTCTATATTCAAATGTTGGTAAACTGATTTCTTTATCACTTTTGTAGATATAGGAACAAATGTACATTTGTTTACTTTGTGTTTCGTGTGTTTTACTTTTCTCATAAACTGTTATTACATAAATATTTATTTGCTTCAAAAACAGACAGGTTGAATGCCATTAGAAACAGTTTTTCTTTCTGTATTTGTATGAATGTATAAATTGGCTGGCTGAGGAAATTTGTATGACATTCATTTGGGCATTTCTCTGCCCCATTAACACCTTCACAATCCTGCAGCTCATGCAGATTATTACCAGGACAAAAGCAAAGACAGAAATCCAAAGCCCATGCAAGTAAAAAGGCTGTACAAATAAATACAATCGGCAGAAACATGAATAAAAAAAATAAGAATACTTGCAAACAGCTCCATTAAGGTAAATTTCTAATCTAATAAAAAAAATCTAATCTAACCACTAATACGTTTTTTTTTTCCATTCATTTTCTTTCTTTGCTAAAAACTGATTTGAAATATCAGTGCCCTCCAGTTTTGTAGTGCAAAGCAACAGGGAGCATCATTTACAAATTATACAGAAATATTCATTTCTAAATTTATGATGATGCATACAGATCTATTGGAACAACTATCACAATTTATGAATTTAATAATAAAGACTAAAATCTCTATAGATCAAAAGTAATTATGCAGTAAGATAAAAAGCAACCAAAACCAAAAGTAGCTTTGATTAAAAAAAATATATTCAACTTTTTTACTAACAGGAATTTTTGATTAAAAAAGAGAAACCTACAATGACATTTTAAACTCATAATTTCAGTATATAAATGTTACAGTTATAATGAATTCTATTAAATCTGAGCAAGTTCACAACTTCAATGTAAATTACAATGACATCGATGCTGATTTAACACGCTGAGGTCCTGAGATGAACTTCATATTTTCAGGGTGTGTGACAGTTTATTGTTTTAATGTCACCCACACCAGCTCTGTTGTGAAATGTGTAACTGTACAAACAACCACAGTCGTGTCCTTTGAGTTTGAGATAAATAAGGAGAACGTGTAGTTGGTGAAGTTAGAGTGCTTGAAGTTCTCTTTTGCCCTGAAAGAAAAGTTTCATTTGAAAATAAAATGGAAACATAAGGTGTACTCCTATACAAACTAATTCATAGCAAGATATCTACCTCAGAAATTCTGAGTCTCCCCTGAAGTTCATTATACAGAAAGATTTAGGGCTCATCGGCTTCACTTTTCAGAGCCACAATCTTCATCCACTTTTATAGTCTGTGGGTCACATGTGAGTTCGATGTATTGAGCTTCCCCGGAGAAGTGGAGAGCAGCTGAGGTTATTCCGGCTTGAAAACAGAATCCATAGTCATAACTATCCAGAGAGTAATACTTGTCATCCAGAGGGCCGTGGTGCTACACGCCGCAGTTCTCCTTTATCCAGTTGCGATATTTGGTGACGCGGGTGTAGATGCCAGGTTTGTTCCTCAGTCCGCAGCCGTCGCCCCAGCTCACAACGCCAGCCAGGAAGGCCTGCCCACTGGCACTGGTGATGGACAAAGGACCACCGGAGTCACCCTGAGGAGGTCAGAGAGGAGTTCAAATAAAGGACACTGATTGGCTTCAGGCACACAAAGACATGTTGTTTTGGTTTATGTATCGTTCATCCAGACACCTTCATCGTGTCACATTTTCTAAGCATTTAAATTATTTTCCTCTCATCAATCTGCACTCAGAAAAATACGCTGACACAGTAACATTTTTTTTGCAGACATCACCTGGCATGCATCCACGCCTCCTTGGAGGATACCGGCGCACAGCATCCCGTCTGTGATGTCCTCACTCATCAGACCGTTACACACCGTGCTGTTGATGATCCGAACCTCCGCCTTCTGCAGGACGGTCGCGGCCATACCTGATGAAGAAGCATTCTGTTTCAGTAGGTCTCAACATCAAAGTCAGTCACCTCTGATCGACCGACAGCTTTTTGAGCAGTCCAATAAAGTATTCAGTCCAAGGTCTGAGACCTTTGATACTTCCTCTGTTTTAATGGAGAACCTAGACCTGACACGGAAGTGTATTCTGTCAGGAACCTACCTTTAGACTATATGGACCTTTAAACCGCCAAACTAATCATTTGTTAAAAGTATTCCATGAGTTTTGGTCAATCAAACAGGGTGGGCGTGGCGGTTTCTTCTTCTTGATAAATGAATATTGATGCAGCCAACCAAGCAAAGAAAGAACCACACAACTTTGATTGACATCAGCTCACCTCCCTCTCTGGTGGCGCCCCAGCCGGTGATCCACGCCTCTTGGCCTGCTGGGACGTCATAGGTGGGGGAGGGCAGGCAGATGGGCCAGATGTACTGGTTGAGGGTGATTTCGCCATCCAGCTCCATCAGGGCAATGTCATTGTTGAAGGTATAATCGTTATAGTCTGGGTGGGCAATGATCCGCTTAATGTTCTTCCTCACCGTCCACTCATTAGTCTGACTCTGGATGTGCAGACCCAACAAGGCCTCCCATTGGTCCGCTTGTGAGTACCTGCATAAACAGAGGTCAGAGGTCAGAGCGCTGGAAGGAATCCAGGAATATGTACCAGACTGTGTTTGGCTCCTACTTGTTGTCTTTGGTGTCTTGGACGCAGTGAGCAGCGGTCACCAGCCAGCTGGAACTCAACACCGACGCTCCACACACGTGACCTGTGCCTTTAATGTGGAGGCTGACCTGCCAGGGCCACTCGCCCTTTCTCGACTCCTGACCGCCCACGATACGAGAGCTCCGGTACGGCCTCGCCCCGCACTCTGCAGATACACACCAACAAGTTATTGCACACACAGATCCTACACACGGACTTGGAACGACAATGGTTTGAGGACACGGGACGTACTGCAGTCGGCCTCATCGGAGCCGTCATCACAGTCCTCCTCGCCGTCACACTCCGGGTTCAGTTTACTGATGCAGTGTCCGTTCTTGCAGTGGAAGGTGAATTCTGAACACTGATTCAGCACCAGAGCTGAGTGACAGGAGACACAACGGTATCAGAACTGGCACTGAACATGGATCCAACTGAGTGAACAGCAACAGACTCACAACTCACACCAACGGTTTTTGGTGGCGGAAGCTCTGAAATTTTATGTCCTCTGAACGTCACTGTATATTTATTTAAACAGTGAGCCCTTTTCTTGATGTATCAGTGTGAGAAACCATTTTTTCTCTTACATTTTTCACATTTAGACTCATCAGATCCATCACCACATTCGTCCTTTCCGTTACACTCCAACTTTCCAGAGATACAGCGTCCGTTTCTGCAGGAAAACTTTCCTGGTTCACACTTTGCTACGATGGAAGAGAGACATCAAAGGAGTTTTAGAGTTTACATACAGCTGTCTGTGTGCAGGTTTTCGCTGCACACAGACTATCATTCATAGTTGGACCTACTGCAGTTTTCTTCATCCGTGTTGTCTCCACAGTCGTCCAACCCATTGCATCGCCAGAATTTTGGTTTACAGCGTCCATTTCTACATTTCATCTGAGATGCATTGCACGCTGGGCAGAAACACAAAGAAGAAAACATGTAGTTTGACTTCCTTCCTCTGTCTGTGTTTCTCAGCCTTCATCATCTTGTGTCATTCTTTAAAAGTATCGGCCCACGTCTGTTGGGTCGGATATATGACCTTCACATTATGATCACAGAAAAATAACTGGGAATAAGAGTTAAATGAAATAAGATTATTTTGTTCCACAGATGTTTTCCGCTGTAAGTTTAGACTCACTGCAGTTGTCTTCGTCGCTGCTGTCGCCACAGTCGTTCCAGCCATCGCACTGCAGAGTCTTGTTGATGCAGAGGTTGTTGGTGCACTGGAACCGTCCTGGACAAGCTGATGGACCACAGGAAACAATCACACAATGAACACAAAACGCTGTGCAGGAAGCGAATCAATCCAAAGAATCAAGACACATCAGTAGCTGAAGTGGAAAGTTTCGGGGTTTCTTTTTTTTTTTCCTTACGGTTGGTTGGGATGAAGGCTTCATACTCAGCGCTGAAACCCTGGTCGACGTAGGACAAGTCGGATTTAAAATTGATTGTCATCTTGTTGCTTTGTCTGATGATCACTGTGCTTTTTAAATTCCTGCCGCACAATCTGCAACAAAAACAGACAGGGAGGTTACACATTCAGCTAATGCCGGCAGCTGCTGTTATTGACAAGTGGCCAGACCTCAAGTCTACACTCATGAAAGCAAGAATGTAAAATCTGATCTTTACTTCTGGGAACATTGTTTTTCACAAGAAGACAAGTCACAAGTCCCAAATTCATTCACAGATTCAGAGACTAAACTTCCTGCCGCTCCTAAAATAACGTCTTTCTTCAGGTTAGTTGAGTTTGGACTTTTGACGAGACCTTAATTTTGTTGGTCTTGATGATCTGAACTTTGAACTTTTAAGCCAAGCTAATTCTGCACCAACAATTAATTGACGTCATGTCCAGATCATACAGAAGCCCACAAATCAATCACTTCTTCCCCGTCTGGTCTTCAACTGTCTTAACATATCACAATTTCAGAGAAATGGTATCCAAGTTACAGTCTCAAATATTAGCCACCAGGCCATTTTCTACTTCGATGGACAAGATTGACCGTAGAAAAAAAAGAGAAGCATTCAGAGAAGGTACCGAAACAAAAGGGTGAGGAAAAACAGAACCACTAACCTTTCATTGTTGACCTCAACATAATCATTGGGACAGTCAGCACTTTCATTTCCAATGAAAAACCTGTTGAACTGAACCTTCACAAAGTTTTCCTGCGGGACCTTAAAAAGAGAAAACAGGGAACATGAGTGTGCATTAGCAAGGACTGCAGCCTGGTGACAGTCGTTCTCCTCAGGACCATAACATGGATGTACCTCGATGTTCCAGACACACGAGGTCTTTGGTGGGTAGTTGGAGGGGAAGAAAGGCGTGGACAGGGTGCCCTTGTTCTCTGTCAGCGTTCCTCCACACTCTGCAGACAGGCACATTCAGAGGTCAGGGGTCAAAGGATAGGACCAGTTTACCATCACATAAGGCAGATAAATGTGGCACCTTGTTCAGTCAGAGGGATCTGGGCGTAGTTGACTCTGAAGCCGGGGAACTCCTTCTCCTCGCTGGTGACCAGAGTCAACAACATGACGTTTCCTGAGGACAGGAAGGTGAGGGACTTATGAGGATACCCACACTGTCTGAGGAGACAACACACAAACACAGTTAGTCCCCACGTCCACCTGGAAGGAACTGACACTGAAGTTTCTTAAAGTGCTGCTGAGACAAGAAGTTACTATTCAATTAAAATCTTGATTTCTCTGAGATCCAGAGATAAGGAAGTGTATTCTGTCAGGAACCAACCACAGCAGCTGCTTTGCTCACCTGAATAAGGGTAAATTTAAACTTGTCTCACTCTGTCAGAGCTCGGTGCTCAATTGGAACTAGGGAGTCATAGATTTTGATGAAGTCCTGCTGGCAGTCGTCCTCCAGGATCAGAGTGTGGAAGTCCAGCTGGACTCGGTGGCGGGGGTCAGCCCGAAGCCTCCACTGCAGGTAGACATTCGGTGGGTACGTAGAGTCTGGAAACCCGGGAGAGTCAAAGGTTCCCGCTTTGTTGACGTGGATGGTGAAGGACTTCACTGAAAAAAATAAAAGTCTGGCTATAAAAGATGAATCCTTCGAAAACCAACTTTCTGAATCTGACGCAGAGCTTTTCTCAGAAAACGCAGCATGCTGATAGATGGGCAGTATCGATGTAGACCCCGTGGCGTCTACCTTTAGACTGTATGGCTCTTTAAGAAAAGCTTCAATTAAGAGTTCTTACCTAATAAAGAGGCTCTGGTCATGCGTGGATCGATAGCTGTGGAGATAAAGGGAAAGGAAATTCAGCACTTTCATACTTTAACAGTATCTGAGGATGACGTGCTGTCGGAGTGTCCAAACCTCGTGAGATGACGCTGTTGACATTCAGGGGATCTTCGGGTCTCAGCAAAAGTCGCCCCCGGCCCTGATGACCTCCTGACGGCGGCTCCAGAGACTCCATGGCTTTGTCCAGCGAAGGCTGCTGAAGGGTGGGGACGTCGAAGTCTGACTCGTAATAGGCCATGATGCTGTCGCTGCCGTCTTCACCCTCACTACGAAATGAGAAACAAAACCCGATCAGTCTGTCAGATCCGCCTCTGTGGCTTCAGAAGGGGGTTGGCCTTGCTTAGCATAAAGGCTGGCCATAGAACATAGACCTGATTTATAATCAAAGACTGCACGGACGTCTACGTTTAGACGGTACGTGACCTTTAACATCTATCTTTAGGCCATATTGGACCTGGACCAGTTTCGTGTGTCACATGACTCTACCTGAAAGCCTGGACTGTGGAGCCTTTAAAGTACTTCGACAGCACAGAGTTTTTGGAGTAGATCAGGTTCAGCTGAAAGAGACAAACATCATCATTAGTCTCATTTCAAATCCAGAACAAAGATTACAGTGTGTGGAGAACTCCCATGATGCTTTGGGGCTGTGTGAATCTCACCTGCTGCCTGACTAGAGAGGCCAGGTTAGTGAACTCGGGACTGTTGGGGTCCTCGTGTGCCGACAGGAAGCGCTGGTGACTGATCCCCATCGAGCCGATGTAAACTCTCCGCACCTTGACGTTACTACGTACTGAGTGGACGAGCAAGAGAGAGGGGAAGTCAGTTGTGAACTCCCTGATCACACAAACATCACGTACCCTCAGAGAAGAAGCTGCTCGTAACTGAAGAACCTGTTTGAGGAGTATCAGCTGATCTGACATCACTTGTCTGTCCAAAGGTAAATAAACAGACAAAACGAACAAACAAAAAAACGGCCAACCATGTAGAGCCAAACCAACTGGACCCACGTAACTTCCTGTTTCCTGTAAAACTTTACGTTATATAAGTGAAGCTACGATACGACAACAATGGCTGTGCGAATGAAAGTTGTTGAAAGGACTCACAGTGAAAGTGCCACACCAGCAGTCCGGTCAGCAGAGCCAGAGAGCCCGCCGCAAGAACCAGACCGAGTCCGATCCACATCTTCTTCCTGCGGCCCGGTTTCTTCTCCAGGTGTTTGGAGTCAGAGGCTGGCAGGAACTGGAGCACGGTGTCCCAGTCAGGGTCCTGCTGACAGACAGACACACAGCGGGGGGAGGAGTTCGGGTTCACCTCTGACCTTTGTGTGTTTATAAACCTGGACTCTGGGTCTGTGAAGTGAATCCACAGCTGACGAGGAAACTCAAGTCTATCAGGGACAACTGCACTGGTTATAAAATCTGTAATCCGTTGGAGTCTATGGGAAAATGTCCCTCCTCCTCCTCAGTAAACGTTTTCCTGATGAGTTCATGGTCTCAGTCTCTAGTTTACAGTCTTCAACACAACATAATGCTCCATTTAGAGGGAAAGGGGAGGGGTTAGGGGCGGGGCTTTGGTGTGACTGACAGAGCGAGCTTCAGAGTGAGCGGAGCGGCACGAACAATCGCACAGCTGTGAGTCAAAAACATGAATGTTATTTTCTGATCGTTTCAGCTCAATTAGGCCACACCCACAGAGGAGAGAAAGCCCCGTCACTGGCTGAAGATGACATGGCCACCGCACACAAAGGCCGACGCCCAGAAACTGATGGACACTCACAGATACAAACTGTTTGTGTACAGTTTCTTTTCATTGCCTTCAACTAAATAAAATAAAACAATGTGGAAAAGCATGTTGATGTTTGAGTTATCTAACCAGTTTGTCTGCAACAGGAGTGTTTCAGGTCACACACACAGTGAGAATGGAAAGGGTGTTTCTGAAAAGGAATGCTGCCTCACTTCTGTAACTCGACATGTCAGCATGTTGCGTCCTGCTCAGTCCTGATTCAGTGTTTGACACCCTGATACTTTCTGAGAGGTCCAAACTGTCACAGTCTCTAAAGAACCATCTGATGTGAAGTTTTTTTTTTTTTTTTTACCTCATCTGAGTCTATATGTGACTCAGTTCAGACTCTGTTCTCTCTGGAATCGGGGAGAGAAGCTCAGAATACAAGAAAAAACTAAAACCACACTGTGAATGTTTCCTTCTTTTCCTGATAAAAACTGTGTGAAGCAGAACGACCAAAGAAAAGTTCCTCTCATGTGTTTGGGTCCTTTCTGTCTTTATCTGATCAGGAGTTCTGCTCATTAATGATGAAAAATCAGCTCCAAATATCTGATTGTCTTTATTCTGTCAACACAATAAACTCAGAAACATACAGGACTGATCCAGAGACTCTCTGATTGGCTGTGACATCACTCACCTGAGCCAATAGGAGCGTCTGACGTAGAGACATGACTCTGGACGTCAGTATCAAAGATGGAGGATGAGAACGGACGGATAAACACACAGAAGGAGTCAGAGAGTCGAACTGATTATTGGCTGAGAAGAAACTGAATTAACTTAGATACACAACTTATTGATGATTATTGTCATCTGTTTCTTAACGAGTAAAGAGAAAATAAAAATGCTGTCAGTTAGGACACAAATAAAGTTGATCACATCGATCTAAATAATTAGGTTGGTGGGTTAAAATCAGATTTGCAGATGTTCCTTTTTATAAAGTGATAATAAAGTGTTTCCACGAATGAATGAACTGCCTGATGGTTTCCTGTTTGTTTACTTTGTGAAACAGCCAAACCTCCGTCTGTCTGTCTGTCTGGGACGTTTTCATAATAATAATAAAACCTTTTGGTTTCTTTTCTGGAAACCTTTAGACCCTGTGACGTCACAAGGTCCTGGACTCACCTGTGTCGGATGGAACTTCTCTCCCGAGTCCAGCAAATCCATGACCGGTCCCAGTTTTTGTGTTCCTTTAGTTCGTTAGTGGGTTTGTTAAAATCCGTCCTTTGTTGTCTGTTTTTTTTTTTTTACCGGGGAGCCGTGACTTCAGGTGACATGGCGACAGGTGAGCCGCTGCAGGTGTCTCCTCCCGACAGGCCGAAGAAAAGCTTTAGTTTGACTTCAGTGTTAGTTCTCTGTCAGTATCCGGGTCCGGGTCCGGGTTCAGGTTCAGGTTCGGGCTGAGGTCCGGGTCCAGGTCCGGGTTGGAGAGAGGAAATACGGTTCTGACGGAGAGCAGGAAACCGGAGACTCACTCTGCCGACCGGAGTCAGAGTGACGGAAGCTGATTGGTCGCTGCAGGTACACCGGAGACACCTGAGCCACCGGCCTCCCGTCATGCTTTGCGCGGAAGGCATCTGTGCCTGGTCCCAATGGACTCAGAGGAAAGAACCGGAACTCAGTGAAATATTTGATCTTCCAAACAAAGTGAGCTGAAATGAAATGTTTGTGGATTGTATCAATAATGGGAAATAAACAGTAAACTTAAATCGATACTGACACTTAAATTATGTTATTTACTTCATTTGTTTTTAAATATTGAAATTTAAAAGAATTCAAAACCAAAATGTGAAATATTTGAAGATAGAAATAGCTTTAATTTTATAATGCAATAGTTTATCACTCTTTTCCACATTGTTCTCGGCCTTTTGACTCCCTGTCCCCGACCACGTCTTCAGCCTCTGGGTCTCTGAATCCTGCTCCTGAGGATACTTTACCTCCTTCTGCCCTCCGCTGACTTCAAGGCAGCATCTGAACTCCTCCAGAGACTTTCTGCTCCTGCTTATCCTCCATCTGTCTGTTTATCTGCTGCTAAAAAAGGTCATCAGCAGCTTTCCTTTTCTCAAAACAGAGAAATGGAACAAGATGCGTGCCAACATAATTACATTTTTATTCATAAAGAAGAAATAAAAGGTAAAAGTTAACAACAAAGTTTATTCAGCAGTAATATTACTACTTTTTTATTTCTATAAAGAAATGTATTTTGAAATTTGGGAAACACCTACAAAAGCATTCTACAGCCAATATGCACATTACAGAAAAGAGCAATGAGGACAATCCATAACACACTTTTTATAAAATCACAAATGTTGAAATTTTTGGATCTTGTTAAATTCAAAACAGCGCAAATAATGTACAAAGCAAGGAATAATCTGTGACCAAATAATATACGGGCAATGTTTACAGAAAGGGAGGGAGGATATAACTTAAACAAAAGGTTTACTAACTGTCTTCCTTCAGACTCGGCCGGTTGGGCCAAGCACACTGGAAACCTAAAATTACTGAAAGTATCTGTAAATCTACTGGCATTTCATTGTTTTATTGGAAAACAGGGAAAAATCTGTAAAAAATACAGAACATTTCCCTGTAATTTTACTTTTTCTGCAGCTGTCCATCACTGATTGTGCTGAATTTGTTAGAAACAAAACAGAGACATGGAACGAGCTGTGTGGACTCTCCAGTGTGCTTTACAGTTTTATATGTCAGTAATGGTTAAGCATGGTACGTTATATTACATATAAAAGCATCATGTTGTTTACTTATGTGTTTGAAATAAAATGTAAAAATTCAATGTTAATAAGTTTATTCAGCAGCAATATTGCTCTTATTTCTATAAAGAAATTTTAAATGTACATTTTTCTGTTAGAATTAAACAAAGAAAAGGCTTATAATTATATCACTTTTAAAAATTTATAATGTCTTAAATGATTTGTTGTAATTATATAACCTTCTCTAAATACATGTCGGACATCAGTAAAGGTGTTTAAAACATGAAAAAGTTTACTAGATTGAAAGTTGTATGAAACAGTCTGTCATCAACCGAAGTATCAGACAGTTAAAACTTTGACCTCAAGGTGGCGCCAGATGACAATTCTGTCAACGGAGACTTCTGAGTCATTTTCCTCAGAACCGTAAATGTGAACCTCAGGATGGCACCAGAAGAAAAGTTAGAGGCTTCCTGAAGTCATTAGGGTTCAACCTGTGGGGACATTGAACGTCCATCAATGTGAATCACTAAGAAATCAGAAATCAATCAGAAGGAGATGAGTTTGAGGAACTAATAAAAGATTATCTTACCTTTCTTTTGTCAATGAGTGGATTATCTGCCTCAGTAGCTTGACCCACATCAACTACATCAGCTGTTTCATTAATTACCTCTTCAGTAACACCGACACATTTGGCCCATTTTTTATCTTTCAGATAGACGTCGAGTTTTTCATTCAGCATCTTGTCTGCAGCTTCTCTCAGTCTCTTCGTCACAGTTTCTTGTCCTTGTTCCAAAATGATCTTATCAAAGTGAACTTTTTTGTTGAAACGATCAGCAGCAGAGTACCATCTCCACGGTACTGATGAGATGAGGGTCGCCAGTAAGGTGATGGAGAGAAGAGAAGACAGACCGATGATCTGAAAGACGGAATCAAAGAGCTGAGAGTTACAATTTCAAATGATGCTGGTGTGTCACAAAATTGGACCCCCCTCGCCCAGACACCCAGTCAGGGTTGATCAGGTCTGACTTTATTTTGGGAATTATGGAGTCCCACAGGGCTCGGTACTTGGACCAGTCCTTTTCACTTTATATCTGCTTCCTTTAGGCAACATCATCAGAAAACACAGCATCAACTTTCACTGTTATGCAGACGACACTCAGCTGCACTTATCAGTGAAGCCAAGTGAAGTCAGTCCAAGAGTCAGACTGCAAACATGTCCAGAGATGAGGACTAGAGTTTGCGACTCGTACTCGTGTTTTAGGACTCGTGAACAATCATTAAGTTTCCTTTTTCTGCCGTATTAACATTGAGGAAGCTTTGAAATGTCTGACGAGCTTAATGTCACTTCCTCGTTCTTGTCACGGTAATAACTTTATTAGGCAACGGGTGCACGCCTCATGCACTCGTACCTCAGATGGTGGTAACTATGGCGACCGGCACACCACCTAACATTACACTTTGTGAATATGTTTGGTTACAATAACTTCAAAAAAGACTGCAGTCTGTCGGACCAAAATTAAGGACGCTGGATCAACTTCAGATTTTATCAGGCACCTGAAACTCACCCAGATCGGTAAGCGACGTTAAGTCACATTAGCGCATATGGACGGTTAGCAAACATGTTTTGGCTTACAGGTTTATTGTTGACCACGTAACGTTAACGTTACAGATTTATCAGGTTACCATTACACTGAATGATAGATGATAGACTTGAGGTGTGACCAAGTCTCACTCCAGAAAGACTTGGACTTGGAAAAAAAGATCTCTGGACATGTCTTGAAGACTTGAAGTCTGGATGATTCATTATTTTTTACTTCTAAATTCTGACAAAACTGAAGTTATTGTACTTGGCCCAAAGCACCTCAGAGAAACCCTATTTGATCATCTAATCCAGAGCTGTCAAACTCAAGTTCACAGTGGGCCAAAATTAAAAACTGGGACCAAGTCGCGGGCCAAACTCAATATTTATTAAATAATTGACTGCATCTGTGCATCTCTTCCCTTCTCTCCAGATATGTAATGTTGAACCTTTTCATATGGAAACAACTTTAGTTTTGCTTAAACATTGAAACCAAAGCTTAATATTATTAACACATGAGAAATTAAATTTGAAATAAAACACATATCAGTCGTATGTTTCTTATTATGTCTCTCTCCATTTGTAGCCTTTCAAGTTCCTATTTAATGTAAATGTTTAACTGGCCAAAAACAAAACAACCAAAAATAAGAATAATTTCCTTCAATGAAAATTCAACTATTAACAGTCAATGCATGGAGGAGAAAAAGTGCATCAAGACAACATTCATTCAAGCTCAGTTTGCTCTGATTTACTCTGATATTGGTTCGATAGCTGACATCTCACCTTAGATGTAAGTGCCTCGATGTGTGGGTCAGGCTCTGAGCTGAGGAAATCAGCTAACCCTAACCCACACAGAGAATGGGTGCTAATGATTGTCAACAGAAACGGAGGGGGCACCACAAAGCATTCTGGGATTTGTAGTATTAGCAGTGTATGCGCTATATACTGCCGGGCCAGCTCTAATACATATTTGGAATGATCTCGTGAGCCACATTTGGCCCGCGGGCCTGAGTTTGACACCCATGATCTAATCAGCCTGGATGGCATCACTTTGTCTTCCAGCTCCACTGTCAGAAACTTTGGAGTAACCTTTGACCAGGACATGTCCTTTGTCCCTCACTCCTGTATAATGAAACCACAACACAGTCCCACGAACAGCAGACTTACAGCAGATGGAAGAAGAAGATTTCTTACCCTTGACTCATTTTTCAGCTTGAGGATGAGAACTCTTTCATCATCGGTGAGTTGGCTTTGGCAGGCTAACTTTGACTGTTTATCACCGAAGCAGCAAGCGTACCAGTCTCCATCGATCAGTACGGAAACACACCACAGCAGACCGATCAGAACTGCCTTCATCACGTGACAACACACAACACAACACGTCCCTTTGTGACAGTTTGCCAGCTTCAGTCTGCAGATGACTGAAAAGACTTTGTCCAACAAGAGCGTTATGAGAAAAAAGATGCACGCCGGGGTGATCATGTACATCCAGCAGTCTGCGCCCTGATTCTCACAGGTGCACTCCAGGTCGTGTTTAAGAATGATGTGGTGGCAAAAAATCGAAATCATCACAACAAAAACACTGGCCTTTTGCCTCAATTGAGTAAGAAATCCATTTAACACACTTTTCATGCTTTCCATGTTTGATGGAAGGTTTACTGCCGGCTGCTGTTGGTATCAGAAAGCACACTGAAACAAAACAGGAAACAAAACTTCCTGTTACACCATCTGCTGGAATTTGGTTATATTGTTGTCTGAACATGATTTACAACTAAATTTTCACTGGTCATAGCTGGAACTGTTGAAAGAACAAACATATCCTCCCCTTTCATGAATGATATTGAAGCAAACTCTGTCTTTTTACAGTAAATGGAGTCGCCACCTGACAAACATGAAAACATTCAGCTTTGGCGTCACTTTTCAACTCAGGAGTCAAATTAAAAACAGTCTGTCATCAACCGAAGTATCAGACAGTTAAAACTTTGACCTCAAGGTGGCGCCAGATGACAATTCTGTCAACGGAGACTTCTGAGTCATTTTCCTCAGAACCGTAAATGTGAACCTCAGGATGGCACCAGAAGAAAAGTTAGAGGCTTCCTGAAGTCATAAGGGTTCAACCTGTGGGGACAGTGAACGTCCATCAATGTGAATCACTAAGAAATCAGAAATCAATCAGAAGGAGATGAATTTGAGGAACTAATAAAAGATTATCTTACCATTTCTGTGTCAAGGAGCAGAACTTAAACTTCATCCGCTGCATGATCTATAATCCCGATTAAGAAATGACAAAATATTTAAGGCTTTCCATGTTCGGTAGCTGTAACAGCACCCACAAACAGACTGGCTGAGTCTTCCCTGGACAACTTTCTGTAACATTAACGTAGTCGTGGAGGAAACAGAGCCAGAAGCAGGTAAACAGTCAGTCCAGGATGGTATACCAGCAGATGTGTCGTCAAAGGAGGGAAGCCAACTGGACAAAAACCTCAATCCAGAGCAGAATGAGAAGGCGGGAACAGTCTGGTAACTGCTGGGGTTTTTATTCTGGTTCAAAGAGTGACTGATGAGCAAAACTGGCAGCTGGCATTACAACAAATCCTGTCTTTGGACAGTGGAAGACTCCACAGAGAAAGGCCCCAGGCCTGGGAATCAAACCCACAACCTTCTTGTTGTGGGGCAACAGCTCTTACCATTATGGTGCCGTACTACTGTTAGGAAAGTTTAAAATGTAATAAAAAGAACTGAAAATATCCCACAAATCAAAAACAAACCAGCATTATTAAACAGGAGGAATAAGGAAGGAAGACATTGAAAACTGGTGACACGTTCACGTTCATGAGTTTAAAGTCTGGATGGAATTTTAATTCTGAATTTGTCTTCCAGGGGAAATCTCATTAATTACCTCTTCAGCAACACCGATACATTTGACCCATTGTTTATTATTCAGATAGACGTCGAGTTTTTCATTCAGCATCTTGTCTGCAGCTTCTCTCAGTCTCTTCGTCACAGTTTCTTGTCCTTGTTCCAAAATGATCTTATCGAAGTGAACTTTTTTGTTGAAACGATCAGCAGCAGAGTACCATCTCCACGGTACTGATGAGATGAGGGTCGCCAGTAAGGTGATGGAGAGAAGAGAAGACAGACCGATGATCTGAAAGACGGAATCAAAGAGCTCAACGGTCAATAATAATTAGCATTAGGTAAAATGTTATTTACTTAGATGTTCACTCTGAAAGTTACAATTTCAAATGACGTTGGTGTGTCACAACATTAGACCCCCCCTCGCCCAGACACCCAGTCAGGGTTGATCAGGCCCAACTTCTGTCGAGGTGGAGTTCCCCAACCATCTTTTCTCACCATCCAAAACCATCTCAGGCCTCCAGCTGCCTCCGTCATGTTCCTGATGGCTCTTTTTCCCACTCTGGTCACGCCTTTGTAGACGGACTGATGCGTAAAACCTCTGCTGGGCGTGAACTCCTTCCAGCTCTGCTAAGATCAGATCCACTGTTGGAGAGGTTAACCAGAAACTTTGCGTCTATGCTGAAGATTATTTTGAAGATCAGTCAGGAGGTGACGCTGAACTGGTCAGTTTTCTTCTTCCTTTCTTTTGTTTTTGTTTTTAGGAGGTCCAGCTGCCTGTCGCGGTCGCTGTAGGTGGTGTGGATGTGACAGTGGAGCTGCTCCCAAGAGAAAACCAAACCCTGCTACATTTCTGCTCTGATGCTTGCTGGACGAAACCAGATGGATTTGTGAAGGAAGATGCTCTCTCTCTCGGGAGTCTTAGTTCCCTCAGCTGTCCTTCCTCAGGATTGTTCAGAGCTCAGCTGAGGGCAGTCAGCTCCTGGCAACTTCAGGTTTAGGCAACTGAAACACTTCGTCTCAGGAAAAGGAATATCAGGGATAAAACGTTTTGCAGAAACGCTCAGCTCAGATGGAGGTTTGTAATTTAAATGAAAAACGTCAGAGCGACATTTCTTCGTTTATTTAAGAAATTATTATCTGTCCCACTCCTGTATAATGAAACCACAACACAGTCCCACGAACAGCAGACTTACAGCAGATGGAAGAAGAAGATTTCTTACCCTTGACTCATTTTTCAGCTTGAGGATGAGAACTCTTTCATCATCGGTGAGTTGGCTTTGGCAGGCTAACTTTGACTGTTTATCACCGAAGCAGCAAGCGTACCAGGCTCCATCGATCAGTACGGAAACACACCACAGCAGACCGATTACAACTGCCTTCATCACGTGACAACACACAACACACAACGTCCCTTTTCGACGGTGTGCCAGCTTCAGTTTCCGAATGACCGAAAAGACTTTGTCCAACAAGAGCGTTACGATGAAGAGTAAACACGCCGGGGTGATCATGTACATCCAGCAGTCTGCGCCCTGATTCTCACAGGTGCACTCCAGGTCGTGTTTAAGAATGACGTGGTGGCAAAAAATCGAAATGGCCGCAACTAAAACACTGGCCTTGCGCTTTAATCGTTTAAAAAGTTCATTCATAATGCTTTTAAAGCTTTCCATGTTTGACGGCAGGTTTGACACCGGCTGCTGTTGGTATCAGAAAGCACACTGAGACAAAACAGGAAACCAAACTTCCTTTTGAGAAAAATCTTGTGCAATCTGCTGGACGTTGGTTCGATTGTTACGTCTGAACCTGAGTGGCAACAAAAGTTTTCACTGGTCATATTTGGTGCACAATCATTTCCTCTGAACAGTTCCTCAGAAAAACCAGATAACAGAGACCTCAGACCAACTTCATCCGTGGTGAAATGGTCAGTGTTTAGAATCATTTTGTTTCTTAGTTGGTGAAGAACACAGTTAAACATGAAACCACGTTAGCATGGCGCAGCAGCGTTAGCATTCAGAGCAAAGGGCTGCGGTGCATTCAGCATTTTCCAAATCTGCTAACATTCTCAGATATTTGCCATCCAGTTTGGTGCCTCAGCGTGCTAATCATGACACAGCGCTGCGTCTTCACATTTTGCAGATATGTTGACTCGGACGTACAAACATTTCATCACAAATATCCAGCAAAAACAAAAAACCATAAATGTGCACCTTCTGAAAAAGGCCAGACGAAAGTCAAAGTGGTTTCCGTTGTCTTTATTAGTGGAATGGAATATACACCTCTGTGCTTTAATGCTGTTTTCTCCTTCACTCGTTCAATCCCACTCTCTGAGACTGAACGTCGCTGTCGTTCAGGCTCCTGGACGAGCAGCCGTTGGACTCAGGTGCTGGTTATCTCTCAGTTTGTTTGTTTTGCCAACAGATGGGAATCAAACCTGTGACGTTTGTGTGTCAGGACAGCCGCTCTCCTGTTGTGTAACCACCACTTCAGCTCAACAGCTGCTTGTCCAGTGAAACTGCCGTTTAACTAAACTTTTAACTGTTTCACTTCACAAATTCATCAAACCAAATGAACATGATTTTTTTTTTTTACTTTGTCTCGATCAGTGCTTTCCAATCTGCGGCTCGCGGTCCCAAAACGGACCGAAATGACACAAAATGATCAACAAGTCAAAAATAAAAACAAAAACATGTTTTGGTTTTCTGCTGTCAGTATTTTCCTCTAAAAACAATTTAAAAAATACCAAAAGGTCAACTTATTGGTCCGACGACAGGTGGAAGCTGATTCAAGGGGTCAAAGGTCAACAGATTCTGGAACCGACAGATTCACTGTAGAAAAACAAACAGCAGCTGTTGCAGTAAAAACCAACATATAATGTCATTTCGAACTTGATTTCCAGTTGCTAACTTCAGTAAAGTAGACGAGCGATGGTTCCCAGCCGTTACCCACAATCCCCTGCATAAGCAGAATCTTAATGAACTTAATGAACTTAATGATTAACGAGATCAATTACAGCAGTTCAACAAGAAATCAAACTAATTCAAGTTAAATGGAGTAAAGTGAGTTTATGGAGGACCAAAGGGGACATAAATTTATCATTTCACACAAATTTGCTTACGTGTTTAAAATTCCTAATTAGTAAATGGAAGGAATTCATTAAATCATTTTCAGTCTTGAAATTTATCCTTTTAAGTCAGCGATGGGTCGCATCTGAGAATGAAATAACTTCCAGCCAAAAGCTGAGACCAATCTCAATATTAGTGTTAATGTAATAATCCTAATCAAAGACTACTGACGAGCTTTCAACACCGATGAAAACAGAACTGAGAAAAAATGCAAAAATATGTCGCAGGAGCTGTCAGACAGCTTAAATTAGATTTAGATAACCCAAAAGGAAAATAAGTCACTTACAAGGTTATTAAACATAAAACATTTTCATTTGGAGGAAATTTATCACCCTATTTCCTGTCATTTTAAAAGTGACATTTTTAATCAATTAATAACAATCTGGCACTTTGAAATACATCCAAATGACGGAGTGTGAATGAGCTTGAAATGTAAATGAGCCTTGAGTTTGGCCAATTATATATAAAAAAAATCACAAATTGTAGAAATTTGTAATCTCAATTAATTTAATGAAATAATAGTCACACAAGTAATTGGTTTAATGTGACTAATTAGCTGAAGGGCTGATTTAGTGTTGATTTAAAAAAAAATAAAAATTTGACACCTGCTGAATATTTTTCTAACAATAAATAAATAAATAGTTTTTTGTTAAATAATGAAGCTGTGGGAGTCGAGGTCTCGGGAACCAGAGCTGCACAACAGAGCGAAAACAACAACAACAACAACAACAACAGAAGTATTTTATGGAACGAGTTTAAATGAGAGAAAAACATGCAGGTGGTGAACTGACGGCACGTTCAGTCTCCGCTCAGTCGTCTCTCCTCAAACTGCCAGAGAAAACAGATAAAATACCTATAACGGTATCCATGCATATTTGTGACTGCTCATCATACAAACACACACACACACATTCATACAAACACCTGATGATTCTCACACACACACACACACTTTGCATTCTGGCGAGGAACATGCCTGAATGATCAATAATTCTTTAATATCTTCTGTTTTATTTCTTCTCAGTAATCTAACGTACACGTCTCGGTGGTGCAAACACTCGTCTTGAAAAGTTTTGGGACGGGGGAGGATGAGGAAAACAAACCAACGGCTGATAGGAGAGAACAAAAGAAGAGTCGTCATGCAAAAGAACGGATGATGAGATCTTTTTCCCCATTGTGTTGTTTTTTTTCATTTTTTCTGATATGTCGATAAGTTCCTATGATCAGTAGTGCTACTTCTACTGTACGAGGCTCATGCACGGAGAAGGCCGTCAGATACCCGACGACTTTCATCTCTATCTTTTTTTGTGTTTTTGTCTTTTTTTTTTGGTGGGTTTGGGGATTCGATTGGAAGATGCAGGTGAAAGTTTATGATACAAAATATGTTACAGTATGGACGTCTCATCTTCTGTCCGTGTGTCACGCACTCACACTCGCCTCTGATTGGTCGGGGAAACGCTTCACCAAAACACTCAGTTCCGCTTCGGTCACGTGTAGCTGATGCCGTAACTCTGGTCGTAAATTTCAGCACCGAAATAAAACGGCAGAGAAGATAGAATGTTAATAGTGATCACAGTGCAGCTGGATAGTTAGTGAACTATCAGCTGAAGTGAAAGTCAGAACTTTCAGGCCTTTAAAAGGTTTTGGCAGACCTGAACTCAGATAATTTTCTGTTTAGATGTTTATCGTGCCGATGTACATTTATATATCTTCATTAATTATAATCACCATTTCCTACTATAGGAAATATGGGACAGTCAACAGCTTCATGTTTTTGGACCTGATGGGCAGTTATTTGTTTCCACAGCCAGCGATCACACTCACTGAAGGTGTAATAGGAAATAAACCCAAAGAACAAGTTTCTGTTTTTCCAGAAAATCATATGAAAGATTTAAAGACGGTCGTGGAAAAAAAGGGCCAAACAGGAAGTTTGGTGGTCCTGCGAAGAGTTTTCCAGGTTTAAAGAAGCTTTTTCATTGGCGGGACTGAAGCTGCAAAGGTCGCCTGAAATTTTGGCAGGAAAAATAAAAGAGCTTTGCGTTTTTGCTTGCATAACGTCCCTGTATCTGTTTAAATATGATATTTAACCACCAGAGTGCGCGTCATCAGGGTCAGCGTGATGCTAATGCTAACAAGATTTTGGTGTCACATTTCCCCTCCACCTCTGAATCTATTGCAGAATAGCAAATTCATTTCTTAGTTGAGTTTACATTTTTGTTCCCTGCAATAATTTTTAAACACGCACGTTATTATTGTTATTATTATTCTGTTCATTTGTTGATGCTATTTTTCCTGCTTTTTGTAATGTTGCATATTTTGAAAAGTAAAAGGCTTCCGTTCCCAGTCTGGGGGGGTCGGGGGTCACACTTCTGAGCTACAGACCAGTTCACGTCCAGGTCAGGATCCCTAATTCAACCCTTCCCTCCTCTCGGCCTCGGTCCGTTTAGCGCAGTGTTCCTTTTGGGGTCGTTTTCAGCTCAGTGTAGTTGTGTGAACAGTATTCAGGCTCAGCATAGATCAGTTAAACCCAGTTCAGTTTGGTTCATGTGTCAGAGTCACATGTTGCAGCAGCGTCTGGATGAGTTTTGCCTTGTTTCAACCGGATTCTGATAGAAGCTGACGAGTTCTTTCCTTTCTGTCCGAAAAACATGACCTGAAGCTGATTTACAGCCGCTGAAGTCATCATTCGTACAGACTCCCCGACTCCAGCTGATGTCGAAGATCTGCCAACGCATTGGCGGAACTGCAATAGAGGTCCAACACCAACTGGGGAACAGCTTCCCTCCAACATCCAGCCTGGAGCTGTTTAAAAAAACCAACTTAAAACCAATTGTTGTTGTAGCTGTGGCCTCTGAAGCCACCGGCGGTTGATTGGTTGTTCATCTCCATCTTTGTGTGATCGCATTAAGCCACCTGAGTCAGGCTGATCCTCCGTTGGTCCCTCAGGTTTCTCAGCTTGTCCTTTGGAAACAGACAGTCCGTGCCTGGTTTAACCTGAAACATAAAACTAACTTCTGCCCAACTCGGTCTGACAGTCCAACATGCTTCTCATTAGTCACTCAGGATGAACCCTTCTCAGGGTTTGTGCAATGAGGCCCAAAAGTCAAAATTGTGCGGGAGTCAAGTGCTTCTTGGGGTCTAAAATACATTTAGGGATGATGGGGGTGATGCTTTAAATGGAGGAAGGTCTCAGGAGAAGTCCTGGATGTCCCGGCACTGAAGAAACTGTTTGTTCACCACAAACTGGTGAGAGAAAGTGAGAACAACTGGCTTCAGTCTAAGAGGACTTCACCTCCAAGATCTCAGCTAGAAGCCCCCCGGTTCAGGATCAGAGGGTCAAAGGGATTCTTCAGGTTCAGCGGGAGGGTGCCCGGTGGGGCAGCAGGGTTGGGTGCGGGCTGGTTGGGTGGGGTACGGGTCAGGTTATAAGGAGGAGATCTTGACGGTTTCGTGGGTGTAGGCCGTGGCGCGGGTGTTGCGCAGGATGCCTGGGATGGGGGCGGGCGACGGGGGCAGGCTCTCATCAGGCGTGTTGGCAGGCGGCGTGGGGATGCTGATGATGGCGGCGGTGAAATCCTGCTCACCGCAGTTCAGCTTCAGGTCGTCTGACTGGGCATTCAGACTGGAACGACTGAGGAGGGGCACAAAGAGGTCAAGATTAGATCGAAGCACCAGAACGACGGCAGGCCGTGAGTTCATCTGTAAGAGATCAGGAAAATGTTCAAATCAATTCTGAGACGTTGGAGGGAAGTGAAGATCACGTGATCTCACGACATTACACTCGTCCAGTTTGGAGAAAGACTGAGAGACATCCGGGAATCATTAACAATTTTTTAGTCTTCAGTCTGTTTCTGTGTCCCGTTTTTACGGAAATAGATCCAGAAGATATCAGACATTATTAAAACAAAGATGGCTGAAATCTTTATATTTTCACAGATTTGAATCGTTGAAACAATGAAATAAATCACAGTGCTGCGCAGGTTTCTGTTCAGTGGACGCTGAAGGAGAAGGAGGAGAGAACCGGCCTCTATCTGGAGGTGTCGGATAATTCATGTGGAGGAGCCTCACAGTGTGTGTCTGTGCCTACAGTTGTGTATCAGAGAGTGTGTGTTTACGTTTGTGGGGGTATGGAGGTGGTTTTGACGTGCAGGGTGTCCAGCTCCTGAACGCTGCCTCTGCTGACCGACACTGTGGAGTTGGCGAGGCGCATGGCGGCTCTCCTACGGGCCCGGCGGGGGCAGCAGCCCGTGGAGTTGTTCTGCCCCCCCTGCTGGCTCGACAGGGAGGTGCTGCGACTGGTCCTGAAGCCGACGGACTCCGTCATGCAGAGCTCGCTGTAGGTCATCTCGTCCGTGAACTCGTGATTCTGGAAACGAGATTCTTACTTAATCACACAATCACCTGGAAAAACTGCCATTAAAGGTCCATCCGGTCCAAAGGTAGACCTCCAGGTGGGCTCTGAATCTGAACCAGCTGCAGTCTGGATTCAGAAACTGGAACTTTGTGATGTCACATCAAAGCAGTCAAGCTCCGCCCACCTGGACCCACCATCTGGTTTCTCTGACACCTGAAGATCACTCAGAAACCAGTCAGCCAACCAGAAGAGAAGGATCAGATGCTCTCTTCTGATTGGCTGACTAACCTCCAGATGAAGATTTAAAAGTACACTGATCCATTTTCTCACGGACACTAACCCTTCAAAATAAAATATTGGACAAGTTAAAAAGTGGACATTGAATATAAAATACGGACCTTTAAATGTCTCCGGTCCGTCAAGTTGGCGTCACAGTTTCTGAAGTGTTGGCAACTTTAATTTGATGGATGAATGCACAGTAAATGCATCAGTCCTGTGCAGTGACCCCCCCCCCCCCCCCCCCCACCTCAGGCAGATTAATGACTTGTTAAAATTCCCATATTGATATAAATATCAGCTGCTGGCAGCCAGGAACGTTTGAGACAGGAAGCCGTTTATTTTCAGTCCGTTTGTGCAAAGAAAAAAAAGTTGACAGTATTTTTAAACTTGCGTTAAAACTGTTAGAATATTTTTAACACCCCTCAAGTGTGTGTGTTGTTGTGTTGGCATGTTGTGCGTGTACAGTGTATATGATGCGACAGGAGGGGGCGGGGCCTCACCGTGGTTTTCTCCAGGCAGTGCAGCAGATGATGGTGTTGATGCTCAAACGCTGATTTGTTCTTCACACACAGAGCTGTGCTGTCACTGTCCCGGTCCTGAACGCACACACAACACACACACACAATAAAAACACAACTATTAGTTTCACACATTCATTAAAATGAAAGTTAATCAATTTTCTGTCACGCTGTTCACTGTAACAGGATTGATTGGCTACAGAAGCAGCTGACAGCTTGAATGAGACTCTCTGATTGGCTGTGACATCATCCAGCAGAGCCAATAGGAGCGTCCGATGTGGAGACGTGACTCCAGATGTCACTATCAAAGATGGAGGATGAGAATGGACGGACAAACACGCAGAAGGAAAGCTGCAGAGCTCCAGTTACTGACCAGCAGGGGGAGAATTCATGTTGTGTTGAAGTCTATGGGAAAATGTCCCTCCTCGTCCTCTCTCATCTTTCTTCTGGACCAACTCTCTGAACTTCCATCTCAGCTCACACAAACACTCATTCTCTCCCATTACTCCCCCCTCACCCCCCCACCCCGTCCTCATTATGCCCTCTATAAATCCACCAGTCAACCCTTTTTCTTGCTCCGTGCTGAAGAGGGATTAAGACACAACGATATCTGTGTGTGTGTGTGTGTGTGTGTGTGTGTGTGTGTCTCTTCTACCTGAAGCTTAAACTGCTCACTGATAAAACATTTAAACTCAGAAACCCAAAACATGAAAATTCTGAGACGGGATGAAGAAAAAAGTTCCTCAGATCTTCGAGTGAGTTTGTTCTCACACTTTATTCGACAGGTCTGAGACCCTGAACCTGAACGTAGTCCAAACTCCCGTCTCCCCCTCTGTCTCCCCCCGTCTCTCTCTCTCTCCCCCGTCTCTCTCTGTCTCCCTGTCTCTCTCTGTCTCCCTGTCTCTCTCTGTCTCCCTGTCTCTCTCTGTCTCCCCGTCTCTCTCTGTCTCCCCCCCGTCTCTCTCCGTCTCTCTCCGTCTCCCCCTGTCTCTCTTTCTCTCCCCCTGTCTCTCTCTCTCTCCCCCTGTCTCTCTTTCTCTCCCCCTGTCTCTCTCTCTCTCCCCCTGTCTCTCTTTCTCTCCCCCTGTCTCTCTCTCTCTCCCCCTGTCTCTCTCCGTCTCCCCCTGTCTCTCTCCGTCTCCCCCTCTGTCTCTGATCTCTCTGGATTACTGTCTGAGTTAACTGGACTGCAATCCACTCTTCCTGCTTCATACTGAGAAACTATTGACTGTGTGTGTGTGTGTGTGTGTGTGTGTGTGTGTGTGTTTATAGATGTGTGTGTGTCTGTCTCACCCCTATTGCTCTGTCTTCTTTGTACTGGAGGAAGGCGTTGGCTGTTCCTTTCTTTGCCATGCGGATCCGAGCCAAGCGCACTTTCTGTCCGACGGAAACACACAGGAAAACAGCGCTGTCAGCACATCACACACACACACACACACACACCCAACCACAGTTGCAGTGTAAAGGTGCCTTCAATATATCTCGGTAAGAACGGGGCAAACATCAGCAGCTCCGCCTCACAGACTTTTAACGTTGTATATAAACGTGAAGATCCAGATCATGTTTAATATGAGAGAGGAAGAAGCTGTTATTTCCACGGGGAGCGAGCTTATTCCGGCAGTATCATCTTATATCTACACACGGAGGAGCTAATATCAGCATTACTGGAAAGACCTGAATAAATAAAAAAACAGACAGCATACATAACTTCGTAATAACTTTTTGTCTCATCATGAAGCTAAAATTACTTCCTGATGAAGAAAGGCTGAAAATCTCCAGGTAACTGAAGCAAAATAACTTCAACTTTACTGACGGGCCCGGGGAAGCTAAGCATCCCGACCCGAATGAAAATCAATAGCATGGTTTGAGTCAGACTGCAGTACCTTTACAGGTGAGCAGAACTGTCTGGTTCAGCTCTAAATAATCTTGTAAATAGTAAATATTAACTGAACGAGCCCAAACTTTCCCGACTTTAGGCTCAAATATGATAAAAATGAAGCAACACTGTTCTTTCTCTCTGTATTCACACCAGCTGTAATGAAAAGGTGACTAACGGTGGGACTCGAACCCTCAACCCTGTGATATTTAAGCTGCCATATTCTACTTCCTGCTTCCTGAGGTCACATGACGTGGTCGGACCTGCTGCGCTCTCATCTTGTCGGCTCTCTGGTTCTGGTGGTAGATCCGGCTGAAGTTGGAGACGATGACGGGGACGGGCAGGGCGATGACCAGGACGCCGCTGAGGGAGCAGATGGAGCCGAAGATCTTCCCGGCGATGGTGTTGGGGACCATGTCGCCATAGCTACGGAAAAGAGACGGCAGTCACATGACCAAAAACTCATTTGAACAGGAGGGAACAGAAACACCTGAACTGTAACTGAAATTTAACAGGATCTGCATCTTTTTGATTCCTTGCAGGAGTGCATGCTGGGAAATGATGGATGGATGTGAATTTTTAAAAGCTGTACAAGATCTCAGTGTCTCCCAGCCACAGGGCTACACACACACAGACACACACACACAGGTTGCTGGATGTTGCCTCATGTGGCCTTCACCTTTCATTGTACAGAGCCATAAATCACCACGAGTGAGACGAGAAGAGGAGGAGATTAAGGAGCGGGCAGGCGTCCAGGTCGCTCTGCGAGGAGAAAACACTTCACAGCTGCACCGCCACACATTTCACTGCACAAAGCACCGAACAACGCAGCATCCACACAAAGCCAACTTCCTGTCTGCGGCGGCTCTGACGCGCTTTTAAAGTCCGTCTTAAATTTCACCACTTTTTTTTTCTTTCTTTCAAAAAATACTTCATTTCAGATTTTCAGTAGAACTGGATCACAGCCGGGAACCAAGTGTGCCGATTTAGGTCCTCCTTCAGAACCCGACAGGAGAGGCGAAGAGATTCACTGAAATCTAAGTCAGTGAGGTGAAATGCATCGTGGGAAATTTGAGCGATACGGTGGCCCGGATGAAAACAACTGGACAACAACGTGTGGCCCGCGGGCCGTGGCGTGGACACCACGACAGAGATGTTGCACCAACCACAACACAGGAGCACAAACCTAAGAGGCTCTTCCCACGTCCTTCAAATGAAACTCTTTATGCTCACATATGCAGATGAGCTCAGGCTGAAGTCAATCAGATCTGCAGGTAATGAGCTCGCCGTACCTTCTGCGGTGGATTATGTCTCAGTCCTTCAGAAAATCAGGCCACGACCCCGTCTGCTCTGTTAATGCTGCTATCTGTCAGCTCATTCGCTTTCCTTTAAAGAACAAACTTTGAAGGCGATTTCAAAGCTGAGCTGCGTCTCCTCCCTTTTGTACTGACTCTCATTCCACTCGTTCTGTTGTCTTTCATCTTCCACGAGTAAAAGGTTCATTTCTCAGACTTCCTACTTTGAAAGACACTCATTTGACTGATAATGTCTGTGGTTTCCTCCATCGTCTCACCTGTCCTGAACACTGTCTGGGAGGCTCCGACAGCAGCAGGACACAGATCGGACCAGACCGTGTTCTGACATCTCGTTTTGCTGTAGAGTCAGACAGACTGTTCTGAACGTAAAGTTAACAGGAACACACTATTTATTTTGGCAGCTGAAGCTTGTGTCTTAAGCTTTGTGTAAGCTTTGTGTCTTTAAACAATTTCATAGTTAAGGTAAGTTTCTGAATCTGATAAATTTATTACATCACTGGTTATAGTTTGTCTGAGACTGAATCAGATCTAAATGTCTGCAGGACGGACACACACTTCAGATGTTTAACTCAACATCTGTCTGATCAGCCGGCAGTTTGTGGCGCTGGTTTTTTATCGAGCTGAAGTTTTGTAGCCTCCAGGGAGAGAAAAACAAGGCTCTGATTTCATTCCACCTTTATCTGATCATCAGTGCTGCTCATTCTTTTGATCAGTTATAATGAAAAATCAGCTGTGAAGTCTCTCAACCTCCATTTCTGCACCTGCAACGAACCGAATTTCCCCGGAGGATTAATAAAGAAGATCTGATTCTGACCGTAATAACGATCTAAATATCTTATTGTCCACGTCTCTATAAATCTCATTCATGAGTTAATCCACTGAGGTGAAGTCAGTTTCACACAGACTTCAGTTATTAATGACTTGAATGAATAAAAACCAACAAATAAATGAAGCTGCATGATCATCACACTTCTAATTCACATAAAGTGGCCTCTTAACACCAATAGACAACACAATCCTGTCGGTGTTCGTACTTTTGTATTTGCAACGGCCTGTTTTCACTTCCTGTATTCACTGCAGTATTTTCCTATTGTGTTGTGTTGTGTGTGTGTGTGTGTGTGTGTGTGTGTGTGTCAGTCTAATTGATCCTGTAATAGCTCAGCTCCCCTCAGACCACACAGCGTAACCTACATCTGACAGAACCGCTGAGAGCTGACACCGGGACCAGATCTGGACTGGTCGTTCCGCTCTGAACCGTCAGGTGGCGTCCTGCAGTCAGCTGACCGCAGACAGAGCTGCTGGGAGTTTCCCAGAGCGACCGTCAACGCTAAGTGCTTCAGAGAAAAGCACATTAGCAGAGAAAAGCCATAAAGATTGATTCAGTTCTGTCCGGAGTCAGAGGAGAGGACGGATATCTGTTTCATCTCCGAGCAGGGACCGGTCCAGGCCTGTTAGCCTAGCTTAGCACAATGACTGGGAGCAGAGGGAAAGTCCTAGCCTCAGATTTCATTATGAAAATGAAATATTACTGCCTGATACCACATAAACTGAAGGAACCAGATTAACCAGCTCGCCTGTAATCTGATTTATCTGCTTTTGCTCAGGTTTATTTTTATTGTTATTAGTAGTAATATATAACATCGAAGTATTTTTCCAGATTAGCTTCAGTTGAGCTGAAATTAGCTAAAAACAGAAACAATCAGAAGAAATCATGTTCAACAGGTGCCAATAAACATGTGCTGATTGACCGCATGGCCACGCCCCTCACACTGATTGGCCAGTGGACCTGAACTCTGACACACAGGATGAATGTGGTGGAAAAATTAAAAGGTTCAAACCAAATTGATCTGCACCTCTGCAGATTTTATCTGAATGTTAAAATCTGTGTTGATTGATGGGAAGTGGGCGTGGCCGAATCATCAATAACTGCCTGGAATGACTTCTCCCGCCACAGTGTGCGTCCTGTTGACTACAACAACAACAACATGACGGACTTTCAGCTGACTTCTCTGCTGAGCTGAGCCAAAATAAATCTGTGAATTTCAACATTCAGCTGGAACGAACTTTAAAACACTGAATTGTTGTTTATCTCTTTGTGTTAATTGAAACAGTGAAAGCTTCATGTGGTCGAGTTCAGCAACTGAGTTAAAGACACCATGTGTCCATTTATATCCCTGGACATCCATTAACCCCGGACACAATTAGCTTTTAACAATTTCAACACGCACGCACACACACAGGCAGCCACAAAGCGTCCTGCTGCTGTTTGTGTTTTCTTTATTATCAGGGAGCTGCTGTAAATCTGCAGTTAGGCATTACACGGACTGCACCTTTAATGAACTGTAAATTAACTACGATGCTCCTGCTGATTTGTGTGTCTGTCTGTCTGTGTGTGTGTGTTTGGGTGTTGTGATGAGGTTAACTTGTTTTACTTCATGAACCAGATGGAACAAGCTACAGTTGTCACACTTTGTCTCACTGAAGTCTGTAAATTCACCACAATGTGGATCAATCCGCCGCTGAAAATAGTCCCCAACAACATGAACAGCGTCCTGCTGCTGGAGAAAAATGGCAGAGAGGAAACAGCATCGACTTTACAAATGTTTTCTCTCCATGTTTGTGGAAAAAGACGGCTCTTCCCAACATCCCCTGCAGGCGTTTACACAAACATAAAGCGAGCTGCATGTTGAAGCTATGGACAAAACCCCATCACACACACACACACACACACACACGTGTTGGTTTATATTTAACTCATTCAGACAAAAAAAATAAGACATTATTGATTTCACATATTCACTGACCTGAAGAATATTACAACACAAATGCACACACACAGACACACACAGCAGTGTTATCTACAGTCAGTCGGGTGTTTATCTCTCAGACGGAGTAAACACAACATGAGTTCTCTCTGATTAGATCTGATTTAACCTCGTTTCATTTTATTTTATTTAATCCGATTGAGCGACTGGACTGTCCCATCTTAAAGTGCCCTGTCCTCCTTTTCCTGGGCGCTGGACCATTTGTGGTCCAAGATATCCCAAGATTCATTGCACGACATTAATGAAAACAGCATTCTAGAAAAAAAAAACCACCAACAGACATCCGGAGGAGCGGCCTGTTAAATGTCAGCATCGACACACCCGGACGTCACCCATCAGATTATCAAACCGCTTTAAAGCCTCCTGTCTGGTGAGCGGTGGATCCTGATTGGTCACGCATTAGCCCCACCCACTAACCCCATCATGTTGTATTTCAGACTGAGACCATAAACTCATCAGGACATTTTCCCATAGACTTCAACACTGCCACAGCAAATGGCAGCTGTAGACCAGACTGACTACGAAGGACCAGTTCCATGTGGGGGGTCAGTGAGGTGTGACCCTTCTTCAGGAAAGTGTGTTCTGAGGTAACTGTTGATCCGACACACACACACACACACACACACCTGCAGAGTTATTCTGCAAAATGCTGCAGAGAAATGATTACACCAGCTGAGGCTGTGTGTGTGTGTGTGTGTGTGTGTGTCTGTGTGCGTCTCTGGAGCAGCTAATAGTAAATAATGGATGGCAGCATTAGCGGGCTTGTAGCTGGTTAGCAGGGGGAGTGAGGGAGGAGAAAGTTTAGATTATTTCTCTTCCACGCTCTTACATTTCCTTTATTTCCTTCCTCTCTCGTGTCCTTTGTCTCCTCAATCACCCCCCCCCACCCCCCCCCTGTTCTCTGGGGTCATTATCTGCAGCTGTCAGAGCCAAGTCTGCATCCTGCAGCAGGAGAGGAGGAGGAGAACACATGGAGAGGATGTTTGACACGAAGCCAGCGGACAACAAAGGAGGAAGGAAGGAAGGAGGCTGGGGAAGGACAGATGAGAGGAAAGAGGAGAAGGAGAGAGGGATGTACAGAGGTCGGGGGGGCTGGATTAAAGCTCTCAGGTAAGTAGACCTGGAGTCACAGACAAACTGAGGTCGAGGGTCAAACCTAAGTTCTGCCAAAGTCACAGATTCACTCATTTGTCAACATTTTGTGCGTCTGCACCACAACACCATCTGACACTTTGTGTTTGCACTGAAACCGTCAGCGCTCACAAACTGAGGCTGAAGTGGAAATGAGGCTAAAGGTGAAAAGCAGCTCACTGCAGTCCGAAGTTTAATTTAAAATATGTCTTTTGATGTAAAACATGGAGCTTTAAATATGAAATATGGACCTATAAAATTAAATCAAATAAAATATGGACTTCTAATATGAAATATGACCTTTAATATAAAATATGCAGCCATAAAGTGAAATATGAAACTCGACCCTTTAGATAGTTCAGACCTTCCCTCCCTGCATGGAGTTCATTCAGACATAAAAGTTGTAGCGGGGAAGATTTTATGTGCTCGATCGTTGTGAGATAAATGTTGGTGACACCGCTGACGGATGAGCAGAGAGCCTCGGGGACGCCGCCGCGTTTCCCTCCTTTGTCGAGGAAAAGCGGGCGAATCTAGCTTTTTGTCATCTCATCTGCAGACTGAACTGATCGCTGCCGCCCGGCCTCTGAGCAAGGCATCTGGCCCCGCCCACCACGCAGTGATAAATAAAGGTTTTACAAAAGGGGAAAGTCTCGGGAGGCCCGGGTCAGCCCGGTTATTCTGGGCCGCTCTCTCAGTGCCTTAAATATTTGATGATCGGGATTATGTCATCCACGACGGGCCGAGGGAGGAAAACGAAGATGGAGACAGAAGCAGACACAAGTGAGAGGAAACAACAGACAGACTGACTTCATCGGCTGCTTCCTGATTGGAGGAGATAGAATCCATTAGTGCCACATCAGCCAATCGAACACACAGACCGATCCTTATCTCCCACCTGCGACGGGGGGAGCCAGCCAATCACAATCTGATGGAGGGACAGACAGCCAATGGTAATTAGTTTAGAGCGAGGAACAGGAAGGACAACTGAAGTGCAGATCAGAGAAGAACTACACAAACACCAATACACAACGAACGAATCAGCGACAAGCTGCCACACTGACACACACTCAGTGAGACGGTGGTGGCTGCCCCTTTTTTACGAGAGGCATTTATGAACGTCTGGAAATCTTATGGAGAGCTAACAATCTTGCTGTGAGGCGTTTACAGGCATATGGAAATTGTAAAGTGTTCTGTTCATGTGAGGCATTCAGGGACATCCACTGAGCGATCAGCACGAGAGGCATCTGGAAACAGCTGTTTAAAAGCAGGATCTCCGATTCAGAGCGCCTTCTATTCAACTTAATGAGTTGCAGCAGAGTGATGCGTTCACTGACCAGCTGGGAAACAGAGGAAGAATCAGATCGTTCCCCCAGAATCAGCGCAATAATAATAATAATGCTAATGTTTCCTTCTGCTTCCAGTCTTTATGCTAAGCTAAGCTAAGGTACAAAGAAAGGGTGCATGAGGGGAAATGTAGTCCTCCTCCTCTCCCTGGACGGGGGATGTTCTTCACAAGGACATCGGTATCGACCGCACGGTTCTATCATCGGCACAGTTTGTTTTTCCTCTTCGAAAACGTCTATTCTGGGCAGGCTGCTAAAAGCCTCCCTGCTCTCCTCTTCTTTCCCTTCTCCTCTTCCTCGTCTTTCTTCGTCTTGCTCTCCTCTCACCTTCTCCGCCTCTCCTCCCTTCCCTTTATTCTGCTCCTCTCCTCCTGCAGTTTAATACACCTCCATGTTTAATGGATGGAAGGGGTGATGAAAGTTGCAGGAGGAGGGATGGTTGTTCCGTGTTTTCTCCTCCTCTGGTGAAAGAGATCGGACTCTTTTGAGCAAACTAAAATCCGACCTCACTTTCTGCTCCATGTATTCCTCCCTGTTTCTGCCTTTTATCCCTTGTTTTTTATTTTATTTTATTCCTCCTCTCCAGTCTGGTCTTTCTGATTTCTGACAGGTGCCTGTGCTTTAAAGGTCACTACAGATCAAACTGTCACGTGACCAGACAGCGTCCACATGCAGACAGGAAGCTGCTGTCACTAAACTGACTGACACGTCTTTATAAATAAATCTGAAGGGGTGAAATGACAAACGTGTAAACAGAGAAAGTGTAAAATTCTCTTCATCTGAGTGTTTAGTGAAGGAAAAGTTTTTGTTGCTGGAAAATCTGAAGGCATCAGAGATTGTGTGTATGCAGATCTGTATGATAGAACTTCTGTCAATATGAAATGAATACATAAATATAAATGTGACGTAAATACATTTCTATTTAATGTATAAATCCATAAAAAATGCACATTTAATTTATTCATTAGTTTAATCGCTCTTCTTATTTCTTGCTAAATTCAAATGAGGGTGTTTGGTTATAGTTCAGTCTGGAAATAAATAAATGTGGAATTAAAAAGTAATAAATAATTTTATGTTTATCTTCCTTTAAAGTGTTTTATGTAAAATGAAGTGGAACGATGCCAAAACCAGAGGCCTCGTTTACAGATTTGGAAGACTTTAATAAAAGAAGAAGCAGAATGAGACACATGAGTCTATTTGCAGCTTCAGAGCAGGTTCAGTTCTTATTTAAAACTCCAGACGGTTTCAAACGCTCAGACTTTCAGGACGCCGTGACGTCACGTTAAAAATACTCACAAACAGATCGATGTTCATCCTGTTTGTAAAGGGTCTCTGAGGTGAAGCCTCATCAGGACCGGTCCCAGATAAGACCCTGTGTCCGTCTGATCCAGGTTTACACTGGACCTGGATCCAGTTAACCGCTCTGTTCCAACGAAGTCGTCTACATCAAGCTGCTCGCTGACATTTAGTGTATCGGTACAACTTGAGGGATAAATGGAAACTTCAGCCAGGAGAAAGAAGGCAGAGTGAGCTCTCGCCTTGAATCCGTCTCTCCCATGATGATCATCCAGGAAACTTTGGTGTTCTCGTGGATTCAGATGGCAGAACAGCTGCAAAAACAACCCGCATCATCCCGTACGCTGATGACACCGCACTAATCCTTCATCACTTCGATGAAGACGAGTCAGCACGCCAAGGGTGTCAGAAAGCTGTAAATAACAGCCAGCGTTTGTGAATAAAATTTGAGAGACGATAATGGACTGGAGGAAGCCCTGACCCTGGTGCTTGTCAGCAAATCGAGCTGCCAAAAACACTCAATAACACGCAGCATTATCTGGGTACAAAAGGAAAGCCGGACTCAGGCTCATCGCCGTGACACAGCAGGACTTCAGAGTGACTTTGAATTGATTCTTCTGATCCACAGAATCAAACTGGGGGTATAAATATAAACCCACAATCAATCTGACGTGAGCAGGAAGCTGTGCAGAGCTAAAATTAGAGAGAGAGAGGCTCAGAATAAAACTCTCATTCCCAAAATAACACCAACACACCACGCTGAAAACGTGTGTCGGGTCCAACTGTACATTAGACACAGAAAATGGAGCGCTGATAAAAGGCAGCTCGAAGCTTTTTGATTTATGAAAAGCTCTGAACAAACACACACTGATGCCACATTCAAACACTTGAAACGTCTCTTGAAATGTCAGCGACAAATCTTCAAGAAGCAGAAAAGCTGTTTGCTGATAACCAGCACAAATGTCAGCAGCTGAAAATGGGATAATATTCCAGATCGCTCCTGACGTCACACTCTCATGTTCTTTTGCCTTCTCAGGCACTTTTGCAGCATTTAAAGATGAGCTGATTAAAGCTTCCAGAAAAATACATTTTCAATAGACATTTCTGGTAAATCTAATTAGAAGATGGAAAATGGCATTTACAAGAACTTTTTAATGACGTAAACATCTCAAAAGGGAATGACTGAAGGGACAATAACAACAACTTCAGCCTCCACAAAGCAAGTTGTGTTAGCACAGACCAGGTCGAGGACCAAGACCTTCAGGGTCGCTGGGAGTCCAGATGGAGAAAAGGAAGTGATGTTACAGTGAAGCAGCCGGCCAACGTGGACCCACCATTTGGTTTCTGCTGTATTTCTATTGGATCACTCAGTAAACAGTCCTCTCTTCTGATTGGCCAACTGTCCTGATATAAAACTACAGGAGATGGATTTTGGTTCTCATGTTATTATGGAACTAAACGCTTCAAAGTTAAATCCTGGAGGTGTTGTATTAATGTGAAAAGCATGCTTCTTTGTTGCTTACATTTTGTTTAATGCAACAATTTCAAAAATACAGTAATGTGAATAAATGTTGTGTAACACATGAGAAAGATTGGTGGAGGTAATTATGACGTTAAGATAAAAAAATCCATCCTGTTTTTTTGTTTTCGTTTTATCTTTTGAATGATCAGAACGATCCAAATCGTTCTGTGGTTTGCTCCTCTTTGTCTTCACTCTTCGTCCTCTTTTCTATTTCTGGCTACAAGGAGTTAAACCCCACATTAATGTTTAACAAGCACGCACCCACACCGCTGATATACCATTACTGTCTCTCTGGTTTATCATGTGTATGAAACCGGTTTCCGCTGGTGAGATATCTGATCCATCAGCCACATTTAGTCACGTTTACAGGCTCATGTATTGAAACTGATCTCTGACAGTGAAGCTGTTTTACAGAGAAAACGTCTGAGCTCGTCTTTTAAAAAGCTCCATGCTTCCCTTTAGACACAAAAAACTCAGCTCGCCGTCCATCAGCTCGAACTCGACCTTCCTCTAAAGTAAAGTAACGCTCTGATACTGTAATAATGTTATTACAGAATTATATAATATTATTATTGCTGCTATTTCAGCAGCAGCGGACTGTATATTAGTTGAATGTTTACAGCATCGTGATGAGAAGCTTCAGGCTGCAGTGGACGTCCTTCACATTAAAAGACTACACAATTCGTCCTCTACAGAACCACAAAGTGACAACAACACAACAACCCCCCCCACAGAAGCTGGCGTCATGTAAAACACATAACAAATAAAAGATTGAACTAAACGTCTCATTCTGCTTCTTATTGTTCTGAACGCACAATATAACTTTTAATAGTGGAGTATTTGTTGGTGCTGTGTGTCCAAGGTGCTAATGTTAGCATCAATAACTGCGCAACCGATAACCGGTCGTTTCAAGTCTTCTTCAACGTGATGTTCAGAACGCAGGTGAAGTCACAGCGGACCTTCTGATTGGTCCATTGTGATGTCATCCGCTCAGCTCCAGATGTGCAAAAAACTGATGCTGCGATTTGGGGCGGAGCCTCCCAGTCATGATGTCAGATCCAAACCTAAGATTGACACACTTCACAATAAAAGACTGAAATCTGAAGAAAAGCTGCTGGAAAAGTTTGCAACGCACAAGTGGACAAACAACACACACACACACACACACATAGACAAACACACACTGTTTATTGTGTTTATTGTGGCCTCGGGGAGCGCTACACTAATGCAGTGGAGAATAAAATCAGCTCTCTCTCCTGTCTTTCCACTGTACGTCTGCCTCGCTCTCCCTTCATTCTGTGCCTTGTTCTTCGTCCGCCCTCTCGTTTTCTCCTGTATTTACATCTCCCACGCTGCCTCCTTTTGTAACGACCCCCCCAAGCCTCCCCCCTGCCTCCCCCCTCCATTTCTCTTTGTTATTAACTCGTCTATTTGTCGCTGGGAGGAAGCTCACGTTGTTTCAGAGCTTCTCTAATGTGCTTTATTTGTTCATTTTGCATAAACCACATTTTCTGTGTTTATTTTTACTTCACACACACACACACACACACACACAGAAACTATCCATCTGTGTGTATGTTTAAATATCACATGATGTGTTTTAAATGTTTCAGGAAGTCTCACGCAAAGGAGAGGAGGAGAGAGGAGGTAAGGAAGGGCAGGAGGAGAGGAGGTGCTAAAAAGAGGAGAAAGAGGAAAGAGATGTTCAGTTAAAGACAAGAGAAGGAGAAGATGTGAGGGGGAAGGAAAGGAGGAGAGAAAAATGCAAAAGAGGAGCAGAAGAGAGGAGACACAAAGAGGGAAAGACAAAGATGGGAGGGAAAAGAAGGAAAATGAGTAGAGGAGAGGAAGGAAGGAGAAGAGATGAGTGTGCATGAGAAAGGACGAGGAAGGAAACGAGAGAGAGAAGAGACAGGAGGAGGAGGAGGAGGATGAGAATGGACGGATGAAGAAGATGTGAGGAGGAGGATGGTGCACTCAGACACTGAGAGGAAATAATTGATGAGGGGAAAAGTTCTCTCCTCCTTCACTCTGACTCTCACTCTTTTTTTTATCTGTTTATCTGAGGCTCGTTCGGCCAGACGGAGCAGCTGCAGCAATTAGGGTCAGGAGAGAGAGAGAGAGGAGGGAGGGCGGGAGGAAAGGAGGAAGGAAGGATCGATCCATCTATCCGTCGCTCCCTCCAGATGTGAGCAGAGGTTAAAGATGGATGTGTAACCATGGCGACGATGGTTTAACAAAGCTGGAGTTTATTTATGAACCAAACCTTCACACCAAGAATAAAGTGACGATGTGGGGGGGGGGGTTCAGGTGAAGAGGGGGAGGGAAAACTAAACGATGGAGGGAGGAGACGGTCCCTGCAGAGCGTCCAATCATCAGGAAAACTGGGACACACTCACACACACAGGGGAGGCACTGTTTTCATACTTTTACATCACAGAGAATCCTGCTCTCTGATTGGCTGTCAGCTCTTAACACCTGAATCATGTGATGTGAACAGCAGTGTCGACTGATGCTCAGATCACCATGACAACCATTCCCCTTGGTCCTTAATAAGTTGTTACTACCTTTGTTATCAGTTAATCAGTGAATCATTTATTTGTGTTTTTTTAAATCAGTGACGACGTCCACAGCTGTGATCGGTGTGAAAAAGGATTTAGCTCCAGATGTTCTGCAGCTGCTCCTGACAGTCAGAGAGATAATAAAAAAAAATGGCTGCAAGCGAAGGATTTTACACAACCTGCCAACACAACAACTCAACAACAGAAAGTCTGGATCTTTGGCTTCACCCAGAGGGAATAAACTACTTTAAAATGGTGCATCTCACCTCTGCCCCACTTTCTTCATATCACACTAAACTGCTTAAACTCCCTCCATCCTCTCTTCCTGTCTTTATTTCTGCTCTGACATTTCCCCCCTTCAGCTTCAGTCTCTAAATCAGCTTAATGTGAAATCTGCGCCGCTCTGAGGTCCTGACGCCACGTGACCCGACAGTGCGGAGGACACAGAGGGATGATGGGAGGTCGAGGCGTGAGACTTTTCTGAAATCTGATCAGAGAATCGTCAAGCTCCTGGAAGTTCTGAGCTGTGGTTGGACTTTGGCCCAAACATCTGGAACCACCAACGAGCTGATGTGACCAGACAGCAGCTGAGATGTCACAAACCGCTGAAGTTTGGAATTTGTTTGCCACCCATCTTGTTTTTAGAAACCATTATTCAAAAAAAAGAACATCATGTTGTGTTGAAGACTTGAGACTAGAGACTGAGACCATAAAGTCATCAGGGAAGAGGAGGGACATTTTCCCATAGAAATCAGCACAATCCAGGTGCAGGGACCTGGCAGACCTCATCCTAAAACTGTTCAGAATCACGAATAAAATGAATAAAATGAAGGAAACATGGGTGCGTCTCGGAGTGCAGGAGGGGAAGTTTTATATTACATGGAAGAAGCTGAATGATCCTTTATCATCTCCGGTCTCCGTTCATCCTGACGTACAGATCCCCGAGGCCCTGAGGAGAATCTGAAACCAGGTCCTGCAGAAACCAGGAGCGGAAGATTAATAGACGCCGAGTCACGACGACATCAGTATTTCTGTCGAGTTATTAACGCCTCAGAAGGTGATAAACTTCCAAACACAGCTGGTCCTGATGGTTCTTCCTTCCCTCATTAGACTGCAGAAGCCAACAGCGATCTAACTTTCTAACAGTCTGATCCGCCGTGTGTGAAACTGACTCTCTGACTGGAGCTCTGCTGCGTTCCCTCTGCGTGTTCATCATCCATCTTTGATGACACCATAAGAATCACATCTCTCTGTCGGACGCTCCTGTTGGCTCCGGTGGGTGATGTCACAGCGTCTCTGGATCAGTCCTGTATGTTTCTGAGTTTATTGTGTTGACAGAATAAAGACAATCAGATATTTGGAGCTGAATTTTCATCATTACTGAGCAGAACTGCTGATCAGATAAAAACAGAAACGACCCAAACACACGAGAGGAACTTTCTGTGTTGAGTTCTTGTTTTCTGTTACAGAGAACAGTCTTTATTTGGTCACATATTAATAACTGCAGTCGAGCTGATTCTGAATCTGACTTGGTGACATTTTTATAAATTAAAGCTTTATAAGGAAAAACATAGAGGGATGGAAAAAAACAGCTTTATGTGACTCTAAGAAGGTAAAAAAAAAAACACTTCCACGGAGCTGAACCTGAGCCACAACAGACAGGACAGACAGGAGACCTGTCTGAGGTTTAATAAAGCAGGTGGAATAAAGTCATGGCAGCAAAAACAAACACACAGCCGGTGGAACCCAGGAGGTCTGAGTTCGATATTAAAATATTTCAGGATTTAATCACAGTCGGAGCAGCGCTGCCCTTTAATCCTGCCGTCCACACGAAACTCTTCAGGAGCTGATCGAACTGATCGAACTGATCACAACCACAGACACTGAAATACCATCACAACCAGCAACAAGAAACACACACAGACACACACATGCTTGTTACAGACCATCTGTCTCAATATCTGACACATGAAATTGTATTTTAATCTGATTATAAACATCCACCCACCACCGAAATTGTAAAAAAAAAAAAAAAAAAAAAAAACCAAAACCACATACACATATGTAACCATGGGAACAGATTTTTAGGTGTGTGTGTGTGTGTGTGTGTGTGTGTGTCGGGGGATTTGTGGTGAAACAAGGATTTCCTAATCACACTGCAACAAGATAAATTACTTTCATGCTGCACTGAAGGACGCTGTGAATGGTGTGTGTGTGTGTGTGTGTGTGTTTGTGTGTATGTGCTACTGTACGTAGATGTGTGCTTGTTCGTGTGTGTGTGTGTTCCTGTGTGTGTGTGTATGTCTCAGGGGTAAAAGTAAAGAATCAAATCCTTAATTACAGTTTGCAATAAAATCCTGGTTGTGCTCGTTGAAGGGCAGAGGGAAAGTGTGTGTGTGTGTGCCAGTGTGTGTCCGTCCTTTGGCTTTGACTTCAGATATGTTGTGTTGAGTTTTTGTCTCGCTGCTGTCTAACATACAATGCTTGGTTTTCTCTGAGGAGTTTTCGATGGCTGTTTTGTTGTGAGTCCCTGACGGAGACCCTTCAGATGGAACTCTGGAGCACTTCGTATGAAACGTGAGTCCTTAAAGTAAAACGTGGACCTTTAAATCAGGCAGCTGTGTCGCAAAGCTAAGCTAAAATTAAACGAATGATGAAGCCGACGAGCTTCAAGTCGTCTCTGAATAGTTTCTCAGTGATGATGTTTTCGTGCACAGAGATGGAGTTACCTC
Source organism: Echeneis naucrates (assembly GCF_900963305.1). Classification (NCBI taxonomy): domain Eukaryota; kingdom Metazoa; phylum Chordata; class Actinopteri; order Carangiformes; family Echeneidae; genus Echeneis; species Echeneis naucrates. The sequence goes on from NC_042517.1 coordinate 1,252,947, forward strand.
CTTCCTGCTGAATGGATCGTTTTTCCTTGTTCTGTCTCCAAATTAGCATAACGCCTCAATTAGCATTCACTGCTAATTGGTAGAACCTGATAATTACCATATTACATAATAACTGGGCTGTGGTAAATGTCACGGTCTCATATTATGCAAGTGTGACCTGTTATAAAACACAAACACACACGGTATGTTTGGACTCACATTCCCATCAAGCCTAGGGAGCAGCAAGAACTAACCGTGAGAAGGTCAAAGGTCGGCACAGGATCTGACAGCTCACGCACAACAACAACAACTAATCATCATCACTCACAGACTCAAACCCAGATCCAACACAAATCTGGATTCTGCACTGCCACCACCACCAGGACCCGATCAGTCAGCGAGTATTGATCGGTTTCACACTGTGGCTCTCGCTCTGTCACACAGAGGTCACACACATCGGCCAAACCCCAACCTGCTGATCACATGACCCGGAGGCCACACCCCCACACAGTATTGATATCTCCAGTTTATTAATCCTGAGAAAGTGAGCCATCCGTCGGGACTTCTGGGACTTTGTGATGTCACAAAAAACACCCACAACGTCTCCTGATGAAGCAGGACTTACTGAGCTGCTCTTCCATCTGAACTGCCCCCTGACTGCATTTACGTCCTGAAGAAGACCCTGAGACGGTCGAAGACGCTTCAAATGAACATTCACTTTCACGGTTGTCGTGTTAAAGGCGTCATGGCCGCCGGCTGCAGGAGGCACGAAGTCAAGACTCATTAATCGTCGGTTTAATGAGCGAGTTTCTGCTGAAGGAATCAAACCGTTGAATACTTCTTCTTCTTCTTCATTAAGCGGCAGCACCTCGTTCCTTTCATCCTTACAGCTCAACATTTGTTGTGTTAATCACCCGCAAATGTTCGTGAGCTGTAGTTCTTTAAAGAGAAATCATTTCCCTGCTTTTTCTGTAATATATGGACACGTCCAGTAATTACCAGCAGCTCTCTCTGAGTCCTCCTCTGATTAAATTCCCCTTTATCGCTTCGAGCTAATCAATATGGACGATGTTATTTTCTTCTCTCGTCTTCTGCTCTTTATTTAATCTGGTTTTAGACAGCAGAGCCTTTACAGTACCTTCTGGCTTTTACTTTGAAAGGGGGACAGGCGTCATCTCCATCTCCATCAAGACAATAGCTGTCAATCAAAGAGAAGCACACCCCTGGGCAGCTGTCAATCAGAAAGAGACAGGCTCCCTATTGAGGACCAAAGGAGGACCAGAGGAAGAGTCTCCAGACAGGAAGTGGAGGAGAAGCATCAAACCATCTGAGTCTGTGTGACGGCGGAGCGTTCACATAGATCCTGCTTCCTGCCTCCTTATAAATAATGTTGACGCTAAAGTGCTCTGTCAGACCGGACTGAGCCGCTCTCAGTCCTCCTGTCCTCTGCAGAACTGGAGACAGAGACCAGACCATGAGATTGTAAAAGCCTGTTGTTGTTGTTTGTTCCTGAAAAATGACAGAAGGATCGTTGTTGTTACTGAAGACTACACTGAGCGCACAAATATTCCAGAATCCATTTCACGTCTTTTAAAGAAAATAAAATGGCAGGAAAAAAATGGCTGACTCTTTTTGAGTGGTCCAATTTAAATATAGCAGGTTTCAAATAACCACTCAGAGAATCCACTTCCTGTTTGGGGTGGATGGTGAATCCAGGAGGGCGGGGCTTTGTTGTGACATCACAGCATTTCAGCATTCCTCATTTAAAGGCTCAGTTTCTGCACCCAAAAACTAGGCTAACTGAAGTTAGCTAAGCTAGTTTTATCTTTTCTGCCTTATATGTCATTAAGAAAAAGTTGAGATAAGAAAATGAAAAGGGAGACGAATCTGACTTCTTTTAACAACACAAAGTCCAGCTTGACTTTTGTATACAGAAAATATTTATAATCAAAGTACACATGAAGGTCTACCTTTAAACCTTCAGACCTGACGGACCTTTAAACCTTCAGACTTTAAACTGTAAATCCGCCTTTACTGCAGCTCAGCTCCTTCAGGCCATAACACATGTTTGTTTTACTCATCAGGAGATAAAGGCTGCTTCTGGCCCCCGGTTTGTTTTTTTTATCTGTGTTTTTATGTAACTACTTTTAATATTTTCAGCTGCATTTCTTGTCTGTAATTATCTTGTTTATTGCGTTTGAGCCAGCGCTGAAGAGTCCTCATCATATTCTGGTTCATCTATTTTGTGTCCGCTCTCTGCTTTCCTGCTGTCCATTTAGAGGAATATCCATGAGAGATAATTTTAGCTCATCAATAGACAAATGGAAGATTTCCCCGGTGACGTGAACTATTAATCGTTGGGTTGAGGGGTGTCTGTTATCGGAGCACCTGGAGAAGGATGAGGATTATCTGGAGCCCGGACACAAACCATCTGTGTGTTTTCCCGACAGCAACTTCGGAAAAGGCTGCAGCAGATTACATTTCCGCCTCGCATATATTGCTCCTGGAGAAGCTGCAATAGGTTTATGATTTCACTTCCAGTCTATTTGCACTGTGATAAAACACAGGAGCAAAGCAATAAAAGCAGTGTGATGAAAAACAACGATAACCAAACTGAACAAAGAGAAACAAATGAGCAGAGCAGGGAGGAGGAGGAGACAGGGAGAACAAATGGAGGAAGAGATGAACGGAGAGGAAATTTGTTTTATTCTGAAAATTTCAGAAAATCGATTAATGCTCTTAGAGCCACATTACGGCTTTTCTGTTTTTTTTTTTTATCCCTTTTTGTTTTTCCTTTTTTTGTGTTGCAAAAATGAATTTGAAATATTCAGAATCAGATATACCTCATCTGAGTCTGTGTGTGACTCAGTTCAGGAAGAGAAGCTCAGAAATCAGGAACTCACTAAAAACACTCTGAATGTTTCCTTCTTCTCCACAGAAAAGTTCCTCTCATGTGTTTGAGTCGTTTCTGTCTTTATCTGATCAGGAGTTCTGCTCAGTAATGATGAAAAATCAGCTCTTTATTCTGTCAACACAACAAACTCAGAAACATACAGGACTGATCCAGAGACTCTGATTGGCTGTGACATCACCCAGCAGAGCCAATAAGAGCACCTGATGTGGAGACGTGACTCTGGACGTCAGTATCAAAGATGGAGGTCAGAGAGTCGGACTGATCCAGATCTGATCAGTTTCAGATTGGACAGATCAGAAGTGAAGAGGTGGTTTGGGCCTTCAGAATAAAAGCCTTCTGTCTCCAGCAGCTAAATCATCAATTAATTATCATCAGAAACAAAATCAACCATCAGCAACAAACAGAAAATCACACTGAGGAGACCTGCATCATCATCCTGCTGACCGCTAGTTAGCATTAGCATTATCATGACCAGAGACTTATAGCCGCTAATGTGACAAAATGACCTTTGACCTCTGCAGCAGCCTCACAGTTTATCGCAGTTATTCACTTCATTCACACGTTCTCCCTCCATTCACACACAGGTCGGAGAACGGTGTGTGTTCAGAGCAGTATGTTGGTTCTCTCAGAGCTTATGGCTGATTCCTGACTCACTCTCTATTTCTGATGTTTCCAAAGGCTCTTTGAACAACAGATAATGGATCAGAGCATCATCCTCACACACACACGGCAGCAGTGAGTGAGTGTGGGTGGCAGCAGGGTGAAGATACACCACCGTGCTGGAAAAGCATCATGTGGGAGGCAAACACACACACACACACACACACAGTTGGTTCTTCTCGCTTCATCTCCTCTCATGATGGAAACAGACATCAAAACTCTCACATCCGTGTCCTGACTCTCCGCGGTTGCTGTGAGAAATAACAAATCTGTTTAATCTCAGACATCACAGCGGTCCGACAGACGCCGACCGTGTGTGGACTCACCCCAGCGTTGTCATGGTGACAATGGTGTACCAGAAGGAGGCCGGGATGGAGGTGAAGGTGGAACCCTTGGTGCCCTTCTCGGCGTAGAACATGACGGTGGCGAAGATGATGATGGCCATGGTGAGGGAGAAGAGCAGGAAGCCGAGCTCGGAGGCGCAGCTCTTCAGCGTGTAGCCCAAAATCCTCAAACCCTGCGAATGGCGTGAGAACTTGAAGATCCGGAAGACGCGGAAGACCCGGAGGGTGACGAAGGCGCCGCTCACGTCCTCGTTCTCAGGCATCACCAGGCCGATGTAGTAGGGCATAATGGCCACCACGTCGATCACCGACATCACCGAGCGCATGAACTTGCAGCGGCTGGGCGCGGCGAACAGACGCATCAGGTACTCGAAGGTGAAGATGAGCACACAAGCCGTGTCCATGCAGAAGAAGGCCAGCTGGTACTTCTCCCCGCACGGCAGGTCCTTGACGCTGCCTTTGGGGGGCCGGCAGGGGACCGTCTCGACCACGTTGGCGATGACAGAGACGGCGATGAAGAAGCCGGTAACGTAGTAGAATACCAGCGCCATGGTGGAGGTGTGAGGGTTTTCGAAGGCTCGCCACAGACGCTCCCTTGGCGTGCTGTGTGGAGGGAGGGGGGCGTCCATTGCCTCGTTGGCCTCCGTGTCCTCCGCCAGACGCTCCTGGTTCTCCTTTTTCCTGTCTCGGTATTCCTTCAAGAAGAAAACATCATGTTAGTGTCCTGAGACGGCTGAGACGCCATCAGACGTTTTGTGTGTCCTGGAACCTCCTCGCTCTTCCTGCCAGACTCACCAACAGCCAATGAGTGTAACTCTGTGCCAACTTTAACAGCCAAATATATTAAATAAAGAAGAATATAATAATATAAGAAACCTACCTCTGTCCCTCCACTTCTGCTGTTAATTCTTTAGTTCTAGCTACCATTGTAATTATTAATCAACGCTACAAACCAAAAGCACCAATTCAGAATATCCTCAACAGTTTTTGGGTATTTTTAAATTTTATTAGATAGTTTCGAAATTTAGTTTAGAGAGACAGGAAAGAAGGAACGAGGGGCCGTATTACTCCGTCATGGAGTCTAGTTCAGGACTTTTTGTTTGTGTGACTATCTAATGATGACATCACTCATCTCAGCAGGATAAATGATAAACATTAAAGAAGTTAATGCCGCTGAACGTAGAGACCTTCAGACGGAGCTGTTTACCTCCATGCAACAGTCCCCAATGATTTCAGGCACGATGCCGTAGAAGGCCAGCTCCTCATCGAAGGCCTGGATGCACTCCTGTCTCGGGTAGTGGAGCTTCCCGGTGCGGTAAAAGTTCAGGATGTGTCGGAACATTTCGGGGTCCCTGTCGAAGAAGTACTCCTGCGTGTCCTCGTTGTAGAAGAACTCCTTCTCCGAGGAGCCCAGCAGCGTGTCGGGGTAACGATCCAGAGTGTTCTTCCACGTCTGGACGTGTGGAACAGGAGAACCAGGGTCAGCATCCACCACAGAAGAAGACTACTGAGTATAAAAGGATCGCTGATGTGTTGGTCAGAAATTACTGAGAAAAACTTTTGGTACCACATTAAAAACACAAACACAGCTGCACCCTAAGGATTATGGGATATCGATGATGTTATCCTGTTGATGCTAACAGGCACACTCAGCCTGTTTTATTCCAAATGTCACTGTTTTCATTCGACAGTTAAAGCATGATTGTATGTTTTAGCCTTCAAAGGACCTTCATCCTGCTGAGTCTGGTTTCTAAAATCCAGGACAGGAACTTGTCCCGGTGCAGCAGAAAGCCACCAAATCTATTTCTGCTCTGCAGCCATTTTATTATTATTGCTGCTCAGATGCACATCAGTGCTCTGATTAGACCGGCAGTGTTTACAACCTGCTGCTGCTGGAGCTTTATGAAGGTCTGGATCTGATGGAGCTTTAAATCTCCACACAGACGAGATCATTTGATCAGAGCTGGAAACCTCTGCACAGGAAAAACGTTCAGGCCGAGTCCAAATGATAAGTGAATTATTACTCTCATCGTATCCCATAATGCATCAGGAGAAAACCGATGGAAGGAGAAGAAACCTGGACTCATGATGAGAATCCAGCAGGCTCTAAATTCATGCAGAATGGATGAGTACAGATGAAATCATTAGCAGATCTCAGATCTGGAGGAAAAGGAAGTCCTCCACTTCAAAGAGCGTCGGTGGGGGGTCGCTTCAGATGTACACATTAAGAACGTTTCACCCCGAGAAACAACGTTCTTCGGCACCTTCTGAGCAGCCAGGCTCTGATTGGCCGGGAGGTTTTTGGCCAATCACAGGTTACTGTGGAGGGTTCTTGCCAGAGACTGGATTCTGGACCTGGACCAACTGTGGGACTGAAGCTGTTTCCTGAGAAACATGAGCTGGCTCCGCCCTGTTTGTTGTTACCATGACGACGGAGGGCCATTAATGATGCAGTAAGTAACATTGATGTCATCCTTCCCTAAACCAACAAACACTCAGCTTCACCCTATTTTAAGGTGGCTTTGGACTATTTAAGGTGGATTAATTAGCTACATAAATTTTTATCTGAGGTCAGTAACAGCTGCTCCGACAGGCTGACACAACAAGCGACCCACTGAAGTTAAAGGTCGTGGATCTCCGGACAGCAGGCCGGGGAGGATGGTGGAAGGTTTGGAGCATGCTCAGTAGGACACCCACCTGAAACCTGACCCCGCTGACGTTGACATACAGGATCTCATCCGATCGGGACGAGTTGTCCACCGGCGGTTTGGGCATCGTCTTCTTGGCCAGTGGCAGCCAGCCCACTGCTGCCGCCCGCGCAAATGGCAGCCACGTCGCCACGCCAGCCGCCATCTTGCATCAGAGCAACCCACTTGCAGAGAGTCAAGTTCTGTCCTCTGGGGAGGGGTGGAGCTCGTGGATCCCAGACAAGTGCCTCAACTGAAAATCAAGCTCTCTGGGCGGCGAGAGAGGAGGCAGGCGGACATTTTGAAATGTTCGGGGGGAAGGAGGAGGGAGGGGTCAGAAGACAGTTAGGTGTCAAGCCATGAAAGGGACGCCTGGAAAGAGCGGGAAAACATCTGAGAGGTAAGTATCCCGATGAGTTTGGGGATAAAAGTTTCCTGTTGCTTCCCAAAATAAAAGCTGGAAACAGTTTTTGAATATTTCTCTGATTCGGCTGCCGTCGTCTGGTACGCCTACAGAACACGGCCTTCCCGCTCAAAACAAAGAATCTTGACAGAGTAACATCTGGAAAGCGATGACAAAACTATTTCCTGTGGCGCCTCAGGTTTTAGACAGAGAAATGTTAAAGCTTCTGGCCTCCACCTCTCTCTCTCTGAGTCTAGCTCTCTCACCCTCTCCCCTCTGAAGACAGATTTGTTGCAGCACCGCAGCCTTTCAAATTCTTATTAAATTGTGATGATGGTCGCTGAAGTTGCCAGATCGACAGAATCGCTGGCCTCCCTCTAAGTGTTTCTGTGCTGTGGAGATTATGGATCTGCAGCCTCTTCCACTCTCTCTTTCTGCTTTTGCTTGCTGTTTTCTCTTCTTCAATTTTCCTTTCTCTCTCTCTCTCTCTCTCTCTCTCTCCTGTTGAGGTCGCGGGGCTTTAACAGTGGAGGAGAGACTTTGTTTTGAAGAGTGAAGAAGGAGGCGTCAGACGGTTCTTACTCCGTGTCCATGTTTGGTCGGCCTGTCACAAAACACACAAACAGAAAAGAGACAGAGAGTGAGAGGCGAAACAGGAGGGGAGGAGAGGGGGGAGGTTTGGGGAGGAGAGGAGGAGAGGACAGGTAGCAATGAGAGAAGGGGAGAGGAAAGGGGACGGCAGAAGGACAGAAAGGAGATAAATGGAGACAAGAAAGAAGAGAAATAATGAAGGAAAGAAGAAGTGACAGGAAGGAGAGAGGAGACAAGAGAAGAGAGGAGGAGCTGATCGAAGCCCTAATGGATCAGTCGGTCTTTAAACTCCCTGTAACAGCCGGATCAGCTGATCGCTGTGCGCTGCGACTGTCAGGGACTATTTTCTGAGGCTGGTGCAGCAGGTGAGAACTTGTTACATTACTGCTGGTATTTATATTATTGTCATTGTGTAATTCCATAAATTGTCTTTACCTGAAAAAGCTAAACAAAGAAGACGAGGAAGTGAATCTATATCTGACACGTTGACTACTTCCTGTTTCAGATTTCGATCAGATTTATTGGTTTCTAATTCATCTCTCAATAAATAATGGGAGCTCCTTCTGGGGTTTTATTAATATCTGACTGTTTGTGTGTGCATGTGTTTAAGGTGAAGACATAAAGCTGCAGGTTATTAAAGATGTTTTTTATGATGATGTGTTTGGTGCCGTCCGTCTCCCGCTTTATTTGTCCCTCTGCGTTTTCCATTCAATAAAGCCGCTACAATAAAGTTTCCCGTGGGTCTGCTCTTCGTCAGACGAAAACTTGTTGTCGTGGGTTTATTGCATAAAGTCCTCAGTGGGAGCAATAAAACTTTTTAACTTGGATTTGGTTTGAAACACAGAGTTCATCTGCAGATGAATCTGCGGCTCTGTCAAAGTTTAGTTCAGTTTCTAGTGAAGTTTCAGCCAAAGCTGAAGGATGAAATCTGCTTTCATCCGCTCGACCTCAGCTAATTATATCTGTGGCTCAGATCAAACAGGCATTTTTTCCATAAACACTGAAGATGAGCCATCCCAAAGTTTAGCAAACTAAAATGAACTAAAGCAGAAGTGAAACAGTCACATTCAACAACTGCACAAACACAAGCCAAGTATATGGGACACACACACACACACACACACACACACACACACACACCATCTTTACCTGTCCTCCCTCAGTAAAATCTCCAGTGTGTGTGTTTTGATGAATTATGGATGAAACTTTCAGCCTGACTGCTTCAGCTCAGCTGCTGTGCCTCATTTACCACAACGCACATTCAGTACAACCCACCACAACTCACCACAAAACTCACACACACACGCACGCACACACTTAAACAACATGTGCAACATGCAAACAAGTGCACGCAGTCTCCCCCCGCCCGGTGTTGGTCCTGCAGTTTTCTCTCTGTGGAGCTCTCCATTATTTCAAAAGGAAAACTTTTCCATTAAGACACAAGATCTCACACAAACACACACACACAGACACACACACACGCTGTCACTTTACTGGTCATTGATTGGTCGACCTCATTGTGGTAAAAAGGTCACTGAACTTCACGTGAGAAGGAACTTCGACAGGTCATCGATTATTGGAGAAAGTTATTTCTGCGACTGGATCTCAGACCTTCTTCTTCTTCTTCTTCTTCTTCTTCTTCTCCTTCTTCTCCTTCTTCTTCTTCTTCTTCTTCTTCTTCTTCTTCTCCTTCTTCTCCTTCTTCTTCTCCTTCTTCTTCTTCCTTCTTCTTCTTCTCCTTCTTCTTCTTCTTCTTCTTCTTCTTCTTCTTCTTCTTCTTCTTCTTCTTCTTCTTCTTCTTCTTCTTCTCCTTCTTCTTCTTCTTCTTCTTCTTCTCCTTCTTCTTCTCCTTCTTCTTCTTCTTCTTCTTCTTCTTCTTCTTCTCCTTCTTCTCCTTCTTCTTC